>NC_041019.1:18356352-18666446 GCF_004193775.1 Glycine soja | reverse complement strand
TTCCAGAAAAGAAGAAGATTACAAGGAGTTTATTGATTGCTGCATTTTGATAGCTTTAAGAAGTTGGTGGAGAATTTGTTGCAAATCATTTTATCTACTTTGATATTTGGTTTTGGAGAAGTTATAAATGTGGAGGGAGACTGCATGGTTTTCTAGATAGTTACATCACTTTTTTTTTGGTAGCTTTTTAGTGTGATACATTATATTTTGAATATTCTGCAAGGCTCAAGACATCTACTACTTCAGGAGATTTTATTTCCACTTGACATTTTTTGTAATCTTTGATAGGCTACTTTCAGCAATACTTGTGCTTTATTAGCCATTCTCAATATTAATATCTTTTCTTACATATTGTATCACACAGGGATTATATATCTATTCTTATTGATATAATAAAACCCCAATGTGCTTAACTTCACTGGTACATGAAATATGAACATGCATAAAAGCTATTAATAAATAATGGATATAAAAGAAGTAGACACAATAGAATGAATAGATGCTTGGTGAAACATGTAACCACTAGTTTAAGTAAAATTTGTAAGTTTACATTCAATTTAAAAAATAACATTTTGATGTAGAGATGTTGTTAGTCTTATGACAGCTCTATGCACCAACAAAAAACTGAGTTTTAGCCAGTTTTGGCTCGTATTAAAGGAATGATTTGAACTAGTGCTAAATTATATCAAGTGCAAAGAATGATTCCACAAAGAAAACCATTCAACTTCAAATCAAGTTTTTGTTTTGAAAGTTTATCAACCATTTCACAAATCTACTTTTTTTGGAAAAGCAAAACAATTTATTAAACAAGAGCATTAGTATGCCCACAAGTAGTGACTAGACCAATTTAGTTTATAAAAGAAAAGGTTCTGTTATAAAGAAACAACCCCCCAACCAAAATTACATTGAGTATACTGCCATTAGTTGACAAAATAGTAACCATCCGCACATAGTCTGCATCAAAAAGGAATTCTGAACGCAAAGGAGAATATGCACTTTAAGCCTTAAAGATACAATGCCCAACAACTTATCCCCAAAACCAACATCTGAACCCATGCTTGTCATGAATCAACAACACAAATTACATCTAAAGAACATCACATATTATTCCTAATCTGTTATATATCTATTATGAGTACAAATCAATATTTGCTCGAATAAGGAACTACCAAGATTATATTGTTTTTATCTGTTGTATCCACAATATCATAAAAAACTGTATAATTGTGATAGAACCAATAAACTTTTATAGTGGTGTTTCTTGACATGCTTACTTTGTTTGCAATTAATTTGCTCTCAACGTCAGTAACAATTCATTCACTGATAGATTTGGTTCATAAATTTGTCGTGCTTCCAAGGATCTTCATAGGCTTGGACAACTACACTACTTATATCCAACGGTTGCATTTGGATTCCAGGGAGGGGTGCTTTGGTGGTGATTGGCACTGCTTGAAGATCCCAATAATTTCTCGTGGTAAGATCATAAACCTGACACCTCAAGTAAGTCTCACAAGCTAGTAGCAGCACCTAACAACCAAAGCCTTCCAGCGCTAGCCTCAATATGGTTATGTAATGTTGTAGGATTTGATGATGCCAAAAAACAAACTAGAAAAAGACAAAAGCAAAATAACAAGAATCTTGAACACAAACAAATGAAGCAATTAGAAGATTCAAGACTTAGGTTAAATTGTTAAAAGATTTTTCCAATAAACATATTTGGCAATTTGATTAATTTAAACCAAGTCTTCAAGTTTCTTTTAAAAACATTGTTTTTCAAGTTTTGGAATTAATGTAATCAATTACCTCATCATGTAATCGATTACCAGAAGTAATGATATAATGTTTTTTTTTAATTTGAAATTTAAAATTGCACCAAAAAGTGTGTTTTGAAGAGTTACATCTTTTGGAAATGTTACCTAACGGTTTACACGAATTCTGCCTATAAATATTCATAATTTCAGCATGTTTACATATATGAGAAACTTTTGAAAAGATCTTGTTAACAATCTTTTTCATTCATTAAGTTCTTGATCAAAAACTTGGCCAAATACACTTATTATTGAGAAGCCTTCTAGTACTTTAATTTGTAACATTTCCTTTAAACCAGATGGTGAATTCTTATATTCTTTGTCTAAACTTTTAAAGAAAGTGAGTCATCCCTTGTAAGAACAAGAGTGTGATATCTCTTGAGAGACTCAAACACAAAGAGTGAGGGATCCCAAGGTGTAAGAGTGTTCAGTTGTTGTAAGAGGATTTGAAAGATAGTGAAACTTTCAAGTAGGTTTAGAGACTGGACGTAGGCACAAGAAGTGACCAAACCAGTATGAATAAAAATGATGATTTCAGTCTTTTTATAAAAAGGTTTGGTAGGTTTCTAAGGAAAGAGGGAAATCAAAGAAGACCAAATTTCAACCCTAAGAAGAATTTCAAGAAAGGTGAAGAATCCTCTCCAATTCCAAGATGCTATGGATGTAATCAATTGGGACACATGAAAATGGAATGTCCTACTTACAAAAAGAAAATGAAAAAACTTGAGAAGAAATCTCTCAAAGAAAAGAAAGCATACATAACATGGGAGGAGAATGACATGGACTCATTAAGTGACTCCGAAAATGAAGTTGCAAATCCAAGTCTCATGGCTAGAGATTGTGAAAGTGATGAAAATGTAACATTCTCCAATATTTATTCATCTATTTCATTTGATGAACTTCAAGATGCATTTAATGATTTGCATAAAGAATCCATTAAACTTGCAAAAATTGTTTCATCCAATAAGAAAGTCATTTCAAACTTAGAAAAAGAAATTTCAAAATTGAACAAAGAATTAGAGGAACTTAAACTTGAAAATGAAACCTTAGGATTAATTGATGCAAACTCATCATGTACTAAATGCTTAATCTATGAGAATGCTATTAACTCCTACTCATGCTCATCATGCAACAAGTTTGAGAAAGAAAGAAATGATTTGAAAAACACTCTTGCAAAGTTTACCTTTGGTAAAAATAATTTAGACATCATATTAGGAAAACAAAGATGTGTTTTTGATAAGGCTGGATTAAGATACAATCCAAAAGGTCAACAAAAATTTTATAAAAATTTCTTTGTATTATCTAAAATGACTAGCTCTCCATTCCAAACATGTTTTTACTGTGGAAAGAAAGGTCATAGTGTATCAATCTGTTAGATTAGAAAGAATGAAAATACAATAGGAAAAATGATATGGTTCCAAGGGGTTCATTGCCCAAATCTAACATTCAAGGACCCAAGGAAATTTGAGTACCTAAATCAAAATTGTGATATTGAATTAAAAGATCTTTTGAAGCAAAGTTGGTACATTGATAATAGATGTTCTAAGCACATGATGGGAGATGCATCAAAATTTACACACATTACTCCCAAGAATAGTGGACTTGTAACATATGGAGACAACAATAAAGAAAAAATTCTTGGAGTCAGCAATGTCGGTAAAGA
Source organism: Glycine soja (assembly GCF_004193775.1). Lineage (NCBI taxonomy): Eukaryota > Viridiplantae > Streptophyta > Magnoliopsida > Fabales > Fabaceae > Glycine > Glycine soja. The sequence continues at coordinate 18,662,975 of NC_041019.1, read as the reverse complement.
TCCCTCTACCTTTATAAAATGTTTTACTTGTTGATAGTCTCAAACATAGTCTATTAAGTGTTAGTCAATTATGTGATAAAAGATATTGGGTATTATTTGATTTACTCTATTACTTTATTGAAAGTAAAAATGATAGACAAATAAATTTTAACATAAAATAAATAATGTATATATGATAAACCTAAAAGATATTTTCTCCAAATCATGCACATTGTCTTATGAGTAAGGAAGATGATTCATGGTTATGGCATAGAAGAATTGCACACATTCACATGGATCATTTAAATAAATTGGTTTCTAACGATATAGTAATTGGTTTACCAAAACTCAAATTTTAAAAAAATAAACTATGTGTTGCATGTCAAAAGGGAAATCAAGTAAGGGTGGTCTCTTTTAAATCTACAAATGTTATCTCAACAAATAGACCTTTACAATTGTTGCACATGGATGTTTTTGGTCCATCAAGAACTATGAGTTTAGGAGGTAATTACTATGCTCTTGATATACATGAACTTTATTTGTTGCACATAAAAGTGATGCATTCTACGCATTTAAAAAACTTGCAAAAGTTATTCAAAATGAGAAAAATCTTAATATTGTATCCATAAAAAGTGATCATGGAGGGGAATTTGAAAATATGTCTTTTGAAAATTTTTGTGATGATAATGGAATTGAGCATAATTCTTTTTCCCCAAGAACTCCACAACAAAATGGAGTTGTTAAAAGGAAAAATAGATCTTTAGAAGAAATGACAAGAACTATGTTCAATGACTCAAATCTATCTAAATATTTTTGGGCTGATGAAGTTAATATTGCTTATTATGTTATGAACAGAGCCTTGATAAGATCATTTTTAAAGAAAATCCCTTATGAAATATATAAATAAAGAAAACCTAATATTTCATACTTATATGTTTTTGGATGTAAATGTTTTGTTTTGAATAATGGTAAAGACAACTTGGGCAAATTTGATGCTAAATTTGATGAAGGGATATTTCTTGACTACTCATTACATAGTAAAACATTTAGAATTTATAATAAAAGAACTATGACTATAGAAGAGTCTATTCATGTTGCTTTTGATGAGACTAACCTTCTTAGCCCAAGAAAGGAAATTGTAGACGTCTTGGAAAACACTTATATTCATGAAAAAGAGTTAGAGACCAAGGAACAGAAAAACAAAAAGAAAACTTAATTTCAAGAGGAATCAAGAACCATTGATCTTCCAAAAGAATGGAAAGCTTCAAAGAATCATCCATTTGACAACTTCATAGGTGATATATCAAAAGGGATAACAACTCGAAACTCTCTTAAAGATACATGTAATAATATGGCTTTTGTTTCTATAACTAAACCTTAGAACATTGATGAAGCCATCATTGATGAACATTGGATTATTGCTATGCAAGACAAATTAAATCAATTTAAAAGAAATCAAGTTTGGGAACTGGTTCCTAGACCCAATGATCATCCAATTATAGGCACTAAATGGGTTTTTAGGAATAAATTAGATGAGAATGGTATTATAGTTAGAAAAAAAGCAAGATTAGTGCCTAAAGGATATAACCAAGAAGAAGGAATTGATTATGAAGAAACATATGCTCCTGTAGCAAGACTAGAAGCAATTAGAATGCTACTTGCTTTTGCATCTATAATGGATTTTAAAATTTACCAAATGGATGTTAAAAGTGCATTTTTAAATGGTCTCATTAAAAAAGAAGGGTATGTTGACCAACCTCTAGGTTATGAAACATTTAATTTGCCCAATCATGTTTTCAAATTGAAAAAGGGCTTTATATGGTTTAAAGCAAGCTCCTAGAGCTTGGTATGAGAGGTTGAACAAATTTCTTTTAGAAAAGGTTTTTTCAAGAAGAAAAGTTGACACTACTCTCTTCATTAAACGAAAGGAGCATGATATACTCTTGGTACAACTAAATGTAAATGATATTGTTTTTTGTGCCACTAATGAATCTTTGTGTAATAATTTTTCAAAAAACATGCAAAATGAGTTCGAGATGTCTATGATGGGTGAATTATTTTTTTTTCTTGGACTCCAAATCAAGCAAACCAAAGATGACATATTTATCAATCAATCAAAATACTACAAGGAGTTGCTCAAAAGATTTGGAATGGACAATGCAAAGGAAATTGCTACACCCATGAGCACTGCTTGGTACTTGGATAAGGATGAAGGGGCAAGTCAGTTGACATCAAGAAATATAGAGGTATGATCAAAACCCTCCTCTATTTATCTGCCAGTAAACTTGATATAATGTTTAGTGTCTGTTTATATGCTAGATATCATGTGAATCCTAAAGAATCACATCTTAGTGCAATCAAAAGAATTATGAGATATTTAATAGGCATTATAAATATAGGTTTATGGTATCCTAAGGGCACCTCATATAGTTTAATAGGATATTTTGATTTTGATTTTGTGGGGTGCAAAAATGATAGAAAAAGTGCTAGTGGAACATTTCGCTTGATTGTATCTGCATTAGTTTCTTGGCATAGTAAGAAACAAAATAGTGTATCATTATCCAATGCCGAAGCAGAATATATTATTGTTGAAAGTTGTTGTGCTCAAATCCTTTTGATGAAGCAACAATAGTTAGACTATGGTATAGTACTTGACCATATCCCTATAAGATGTGATGACACTAGTACAATTAATTTATCTAAAAATCCCATTTTGCACTCTAGGACTAAACATATTGAAATCAAATATCATTTCTTAAGAGATCATGTGCAAAAATGTGTTTGTGTTTTAGAATTTGTAGAAACTAAAAAGCAATTAGCAAATATTTTTACTAATCCCTTACCCAAGGAAAACTTCTTCAATATAAGAAGAGAACTAGGGATCATTGATCTCTCAAATATAAAAATTACAAAACATTCCTTATTAACTTAGTTTATTATATCTCTTTCTATTGTTTATTTATTTATTTAATTATTTTTTATGATGGTTGCGGATCTTTTATTTTGGTGTATTTTATGCCTTTTTGATAATGTCAAATGGGGAGAGATATGTATAAGGTATTATGATAAGGTATGGATATGTTTGCTCAAATTTTAAATAAAACCTATGCATATTCTTAGGAGGAGTGATTGCAATATCTTGTTATATTATTTGCTCCTTACCTAAGATGTTGTCATAAAGAAGAGAGAGAATATGGTTATGTAATGTTATAGGTTTTGATGATGTCAAAAAGCAAACGACAGACACGCGAAAGCAAAATAACATAAAGAATCTTGAACACGAACAAGTGAAGCAATTAGAAGATTCAAAACTTAGGTTAAATTGTTAAAAGGTTTTTCCAATAAGCATATTTGACCATTTGATTAATTTAAATCAAGTTTTCAGGTCTCTTTTAAAAGTGTTAAAATTATTTTTCAAGTTCTGGAATCAAAGTAATCAATTACTAGAAGAAATGGTATAAAAGTTTTTTTTTTTTTGAAAATGAGAAATTTGAAATTGCACCAAAAAGTGTGTTTTGAAAAGTTACACAATTTGGGAATGACCCCTAACGGTTTACACAGATTTTGCCTATAAATATTTATCATTTTAACACGTTTACATAAATGAGAAACTTTTGAAAAGATCTTGTTAATAATCATTTTCATTCATCAAGGTCAAATACACTTATTATTGAGAAACCTTCTAGTGCTTCAATTTGTAACAATTTCTCTAAATCAAAGAGTGAATTTTTATATTCTTTGTCTAAACTTTGAAAAAGGTGATGCATCTCTTAAGAATAAGAGTGTGATATGTCTTAATTCCCAAGAGATTCAAACACAAAAAGTGAGGGATCCCAAAGTATAAAAGATTTTTGTTGTTGTAAAGAATTTGAAAGATACTGAAACTCTCAAGCGGGTTACTTGAGAATTGGTCTTAGACACAAGAAGTAATTGAACAAGTATAAATCTAGTTTACAATTCTCTCTTCCCTTGTCTTTTTTCTTCTCTTATCTATTTACTTTTATTATAAATTTATTGTATTCATATTTATATTTGTAGAGATTTTAATTACTTGTTTCTTTTTCTCTTTTTAATCAAGGTTTTGATACATTACATATAAAAAGAAATCAGAATTTATTAAGAAAGAAAAAATTTATAAACTCAATTAATCCCTATTGAGGCCACTCGGATAATACTCACCGAATTTGTTCACCATCCTCCCCATATCTGCCACTGACACAGCCACCCTGCCAGCCTCCGCGAGGGTCAGCTGCATGTTACCCAAACCATCGCCAATGCCAAACCGCACAGTCTGCTTCACCAGCCACTTCAAGTCACCCAAGTCAACGAAAACCCCTCCACAGCCGAATTCCTAATCCTACTCAATCAAATCCCCTAATTCCATCAGCCTCCCAAGACGCAGGTATCTATGACTTATCACTTGGAAACTCCTTCACCAAATGAATCACGTTTGCATTCGCAAACCCCATCTCCCAATTTCTTGTTCTCAATCTTCTTTATCACTTCTTTGATCGCTACCTCGGGCTCTGATTCCTCCACCAAGATCAGGTTCCTTTTCTTCGTCTTAAGCAATACACCAGAGCCATTGCACTTGGCCGAAATCCAAATATGGAATTAACGTTGAAGGAATGGAAACACACGAACGAAACTGCGATCTGCAGTTTGGTGCCACTAAAGAGGATAAGCTACGAAAAATGTAGGAAAGGAATTGAAATGGAGGAGAGAGAGAAAACGCACTTGCTACGTTACTTGTGTCTTTCGTGCAAAAAATATTTCCTAATATTAAGCATTTTCCTTGTTCAATGCAATATTGATTTCAAGTTTTAGATTGAGAATTAATTTAAATTGTATATAAAAAAAATGGATTCTAACTACTTAGGAGGGCCTAGCCTATTTTATATAATTTAATTAACAATGCTAAAATTATGCGTTAGTTTCCCGTTAACTTGTGCACTGATCTCACAAAATTTTTATTGTTATTATGGACAACATGATCCTTAACTATTTACTATTAATATTTGAAATTCCCTTTTAACTATTTAAAAGTAACCTGATTATTTAAAAGTTTAAACATGTTTTTTAATATTTGAAAATATGGTTATTTTGCAATTAGTTTCTCTTTTATTTTATTTCACTTTTATTCCTTACATTTAAATTAAAATTGTGAGTTGTTAGTCTCTTATAAAGGTATTTATTTATCTATAACCTATAACAATATATGAAAGGAATATTGAGTTTGGTAATTATTTTTGGTCTCTCTTTTTGTAAGACAATTATGCCCTTAATAAATTAAGACAAATATGCAAATCTAGCAATTATTAATATACTTTAAACACACTAATATGTTATAGTTGTAAAACAAAACATGATATTTTCGAACCCGTGGAATTTTAATGCTGAAAATTGTTCTTCACCAACAAAGCAAATGCTAAAGTTGCCTTGATACCAGTTTTAGTTTTATTTTCTTTTATTGTTCTTTCTCTTTTTATTTCTTTCCATTTTAAATTTAAACCAAGTCATTTACGTAGTTTTGATTCAAGTTTACTTGAAGAAATTTACTTCTTATTTTTAATTTTAGAAAACATCCAATCTTTTTAGTTTTCAAAATTTAATAATTAACAATAAAGAGATAGTTTTTTATAGGACCTTCTACATCGGTTCTAAGGCACCTTTAAAGATGATGAACCGTCTTTGTAGCCCGGGTCATAGAAAGTTAAAACTTTCTACGACGGTTTTTGTATAATCGTCTTAAAAAATCTGAACATTTTAAGATGGTTGCTTTTTTGAGAATTGTCGTAGAATGTGTAGTTTTTCTAAGACGGTTTTTCAAGAACCGTCTTAGAATATCTACATTCTAAGATGGTTATCTAAAGAATCGATTTAGAATGTATTTTTTTTAAAAAAATAAAATATATTAAAAATTCTAAGACGGATTTTATGAAAACAGTTTTAGAATCAAGACATTCTAAGACGGTTCGCTAGGTTCTTTAGAGAACCGTCTTAGAATGAGTTTCTTTTTTTTTTTTTACAAAAAAATAAATCTTACACACAATTCAAAACAAAATAAACCAATATAAATCTGCGGTTGTTATTGTATTATTTCATTTTAGAAGTTTCAATATTTAAGCCTAAAGTTCAACCAACAAACTAAGATTCATCTTACACACAATCCTAGCTCAAAAACCAATTATACATGCATAAGTGTTTCTGCCATCTATTTATTATCACCAACATTATAAGTTTACATTAACAATAGCATGTACTATTGTATTGTGTTTTGCAAATAAAGAAAATTAATACTTCATATTCCATGATTATGAATAGATGAAAAATGTCACTCTAAAACCACCCGAAAATATGACTTGAAAAGTAACTCTAAAAGGCAACCGGAAAATGTGACTTAAAAAGTCACTCTTAAAACCAACCGAAAAATATGACTTAGAAAGTCACTCTTAAAGGCAACCGAAAAATATGACTTAGAAAGTCACTCTCAAAGGCAACCAAAATTTTAGAGCGACAGAAAGAAAGAGGGAGAAGTTTGCCGGAAATGCATCGGCTGAAATATGGGAGGGAGAAAGAAAAGTTGAGGAAATGCTTCTCAACTGGGGCAAGGAAAAAAGAAGAAATGAGCTCTCTATATATAGGGAGTGAAACACTATTCAAGTGTTTATCATGAGCGATGTGGGACTTGAAGCTTTTTTTTTCTTTTTTTTCCTTTCTTTTTTTCAAACTTTCATTTGTTCTAACAATCCCCCACTTGAAATTTGAAAAGAAGATTTTCGAGGATTTCATAAAATTGTGCATAAACAAAGGTGTTATACAACTTGAACCTTTGCATAGTGAGTAAGATTCAGATTTTACTAGAGTGACTTGAAGTCTTGAACTCTATCTCCGACATCAAACCACACACAACATTTTCATAGGTGTATTCTATAAAGCCCGTGTGTTAAAGGTCATGCACGTCTATCCCGGTATAGTGAACGCTCTAGAAATTTTTGCCCAAAATTTCATATGAAGCGGCCCCTACTTCAACATTCACATAGGTGAGTCTATCAAGAGTACTCCTGTAGCCTAGGTACTCCACTCAATGTAGAGCATAGATCTCATTAAGAATTATGAATTTTTTTCATAACTCATCCTCTTGTTACTTCAGGAATCATGCTGCTTTCACTTATAACAACATGTTCATCTCATATCATTTTATAACTTGTTATTACCCATTGAACCTAGTTCTTGGGATCTCCAGTCATATAGGTCGGGTTACCATCATGAATGATCATCTCAGTAAGGGCAATAGTCCCATTCTTTTAGAAGTGTTATGGACTTTCTCTCTAGCTAATCCTTTCGTCAAAGCATCTGCTAAATTATCATCAGTGCGTACGTGATCCACTCTAACAGTTCCTGTTGAGAGTAATTCTCTAACAGTGTTGTGCTTACGACGTATCTGTCATTTCTTACCAATGTAATAACGGTTCTCAATTTTTGCAATAGCCGCGGTACTATCACAATGGATCAACACAGCTGGTATCGGTCTTTCCCATAAAGGAATCTCTGCAAGTAAGCTTCTTAGCCAACTTGCTTCCTCACTAGCAATTGCTAGTGCTATCATCTCAGATTCCATAGTGGACTGAGCTAAGATAGTTTGTTTCTTTGACTTCCAAGAAACAGCCCCACCAGCTATGCTAAATATATAGCCGCTGGTTGCTTTGGAATCATCTGAGAGAGTGTTCCAATCTGCATCGCTGTATCCTTCAAGTACAGCGGGAAACCTTTTATAAAGTAATCCAAGATTTATGGTTCTTTTAAGGTACCTCATTACCCTTTCAATAGCGTGCTAGTGCTCCATACTAGGTCTACTGGTAAACCTGCATAATAATCCCACAACATAGACTATGTCGGGTCTAGTACAATCAGTGGCATACCTAAGGCTGCCAATGATACTTGCGTACTCAGTTTGTCGTATACCTTCACCAGTGTTCTTAAACAGTTTTACACTTGGATCATATGGTATACTAGCAGGTTTACAGTCAAAGTAGTCATATTTCTTTAAGATCTTCTCAATGTAGTGAGATTGATCCAGAGAAATTCCCTCTTTTGACCTAGTAATCTTAATACCAAGGATTACACTTGCTTCTCCGAGGTCTTTCATATCAAAGTTGTTACACAACAATGATTTCACATTGTTCACTACATGAATATTTGAACCAAATATGAGAAGGTCATCGACATATACACATATGATAGTGCAAATATTATTTACATATTTTTAGTAAATGCATTTGTCACTTTCATTCACCTTAAACCCATTTGAGACTATTAAGTTATCAAACTTTTCATGCCACTGCTTAGGTGCTTGTTTTAGGCCATACAAAGATTTATCTAACTTGCAGACTTTATCTTCTTGTCCATGAATCACAAACCCTTCAGGTTGTTCCATATAGATTTCCTCTTCCAATTCACCATTTAAAAAATCAGTTTTAACATCCATTTGGTGTACCACTAGACTGTGAATAGCAGCAAGAGATATTAGCACCCGAATAGATGTTATTCTAGTGACTGGTGAAAAGGTGTCAAAGAAATCCACATTCTCTCTTTGCCTAAAACCCTTGGCTACAAGGCGAGCCTTGTATTTATCCACAGTACCATCAGGTTTTAGTTTCTTTTTCAAGATCCATTTACAACCAATTGGTTTGCAACCAGGAGGCAAGTATACTAAATGCCATGTCTTGTTAGATTCTAAAGAATCCATCTCATCATTAATGGCTTCTTGCCACAAGTCAGCATCCAAAGAAGACAAAGCTTCTTGGAGGTTTGATGGATCCTCCTCTAATTTATAAGCCATATAATCGGGCCCATAATCTTTAGCAATTCTTGCTCTCTTACCTCTTCGAGGCTTTATATCTGGTTCTGGTTGTGCAAGATTTTCACTACTAATAGCAGGAAGATAATTGGATGAAGTACCCCCACTATTCCTTAATTTAAAAGGAAATTTATTTTCATAAAAATCAGCATCATTTGACTCTATGATCACTTTTGCGTTTAGGTCATAAAACCTATACGCTTTGCTATTAATAGCATAACCAATGAACACACATTCATAGGCTCTACTTGCAAGTTTAACCCTCTTAGGATCTGGGATCCTTACATAGGCCAGACATCCCCAAGTTCTCAAATAAGACAAATTTGGTTGTCTTTTCTTTAATATCTCATAGGGAGATGTCTTGCTTTTTGATTTGGGAATTCTATTTAGCACATAACAAACAGTTAACAAAATTTCGCCCCACCAAAAAGATGTTGCACTAGAACTCAACATAGTAGCTACAACTAATTCTGTAAAAGTTCTGTTCTTTCTTTCAGCTTTACCGTTCATTTCAGGTGAATATGGAGCAGTCGTTTCATGTATGATTCCATGCAAATTATAAAACTCATTAAACAAACTGGAATCATACTCTGTGCCTCTATCACTTCGAAGTTTCTTAATTTTCTTATTGAATTGATTTTCAATTTCTGTTACAAATAACTTAAACATGTCAAGCGCTTCACTTTTATTTTTCATAAGATATACATATGTATAATCAGAGCAGTCATCAATAAAAGTGATAAAATATCGTTTTCCATTTCTGGTCAACGTTCCATCAAATTCACATATATCAGAATGTATTAAATCCAATGGCTCAGATTCTTTAACTACTGATTTGTGTGATTTCTTAGTTATTTTAGATTGACTGCAAAAAACACATTTTTCAAAGTGATTTGAAGACAGCTTTGGAATAAAACCTAAGTTACTCATATTAGATATGCAACGACTATTTATATGAAAAAGTCTAGAATGCCAGATATTAAAATCACACAACATGTAAGCAGAAGGAGAAACTTTATTAATATCAAGATTCAATTTGAACATGCCATCAGTGGCGTACCCTTTCCCTACAAATACCCCATTCTTGGTCTAAGTAAATAAATCTGCACCTATGGTCTGAGTAAACCCAGCCTTGTTTAAAAGAAAACCAGAAACCAGATTCTTTCTCATCTCTGGAGTATGCATCACATCTTTGAGAATCAAAGTCTTTCCAGAGGTAAACTTTAGTTCAACATTTCCAGTTCCAGCAACAGTAGTGGTGTGGGAATCACCCAGCAACACTTTCTTATTTTCAACATTCGTGTATGTTTTAAACATAGCACGATCATAGCAGACATGGCGGGAGGCGCCAGTGTCTACCCACCATCCATCTGATCCTCCAATCATATTGATTTCTGTTATCACAGCTATGTATGGCTCTTGAGTCATGTTAGCCTGGGGAGCACCTGTCATTGAAGGATTTCTGCATTTACGTGCCATATGTCCCGGTTTGCCACAATTGTAGCAGAGGAATGGCTCATCGGGATTATTCTTGGCAGGTGGATGTTGTCTAGCATGTTGGACCCTTGGGGGGTTCTTGTTGCGGTTGGAGGTATTGCTCACATTGCGATTCTGATTCTTAAAGTTTTTGCCAATAGGCTTCAGAACTGCTCCTGTGTTCTTCCTTTTAGTGTTGTTGTGAGACACAACCAACACTTCATCTTTCTAATCTTGTCTGCGTGCCTCTTCCTCAATGCGCAGATGTGTGATCAGAGACTCCAAAGAGAATTCTTTGGTCTTGTGTCTGAGAAGGTTTTTGAAATCCTTCCAGCCAGGAGGCAATTTGTCTATGATAACAGCAACCTGAAATTGCTCATCCAATGTCATACCCTCTGATATGATATCATGAGCAATTTTCTGTATCTCATGGGATTGAGACTCTACTGATTTATCATCAGTCATTTGATACTTGAGGTAACGGCTAACAACATACTTTTTAGTCCCAGCTTCCTCAATATCATACTTCTTTTCCAAAGCCAGCCAAACTAATTTGGCAGACTTATATGGGCTATAATAATCATAAAGATCATCAGCTAACCCATTCAGAATGAAATTCTTGCATAGGTAATCATTTTCATTCCAAAGAGCTAATTCCATAGTCATTTTATCCTTCACTTCCTTCTCAACATCCTCAAGTACCACCGGAATATCAGTGTTCAAAACATAGGCAACTTTTCTCATAGTTAAATAAAACGTCATCTTTTGTTGCCAACGTTTGAAATGATACCCTTCAAACCTAAAAGGTTTGTTGAGGTCATTGTTGTTCGAGCTAGTAATATCTACGGTAGCCATAGCAGAACCGAAATCGTCTTAAAATTGTTGTAACAATAATTTATGGCAAACCAAAAAAAAATTACTGGCTGAGTCACGGACAATGTCGATTTCTTTAAGACGTTTCGTGGCACTACCAAAAATTGTGCAAGCAGACTATCAACCACGACGTCCCCAGGATAAAACAGCTCAGATCACTGTATAAGATTCCCACTGCACTGAGGGAACCTTTTCTAGAATTACACCCTCTTGTATGACTTGAAAAGTCACTCTAAAACCACCAGAAAATATGACTTGAAAAGTCACTCTAAAAGGCAACCGGAAAATGTGACTTAAAAAGTCACTCTTAAAACCAACCGAAAAATATGACTTAGAAAGTCACTCTTAAAGGCAACCGAAAAATATGACTTAGAAAGTCACTCTCAAAGGCAACCAAAATTTTAGAGCGACAGAAAGAAAGAGGGAGAAGTTTGCCGGAAATGCATCGGCTGAAATATGGGAGGGAGAAAGAAAAGTTGAGGAAATACTTCTCAACTAGGGCAAGGAAAAAAGAAGAAATGAGCTCTCTATATATAGGGAGTGAAACACTATTCAAGTGTTTATCCTGAGCGATGTGGGACTTGAAGCTTTTTTTTTTTCTTTTTTTTCCTTTCTTTTTTTCAAACTTTCATTTGTTCTAACAGTAACTGAATTCATGACAATTCTGCAAAGGAGCATTAATTTTAATCAATGAAGTGCAAAGAACTTGCACAGGCATTCAAAAGGAAGGGAACAAACATTTGAGTCAATGATAACTCATTGATTTTCAGTAAATTGGCATTGCATTAAACATATTCTCAGTAAACATTCCTATTGGTATCTGAGCAGTTATTTGTAGCAACTTGCTTAGCCAACAATAATAATGAAAGCAATTGACAATAGGTGCACACAACATATGACCTATATTTAAGGAGTTCAACAAATGTGAGAGTAGGCAATGTAGAGTGTATAATAATAAGAGAGGAAAAGGAATAATTTTTTTTAAACACTTATTGTAGGGTAAACAGAGGAGTGTGGAAAAACTGACGCTCAAACTTATTTGTTACCATGATATCTATATAAAATACGTAAGTCCAAGGTTTTAAATATTGGTCGCTGTGGGATTTCCTCATATTTGTTGACATCATGGAAAATCGCAGACAAATGCAACTGATGCAATCGTGTGCGGACCTTTTTTTAAAATCTTGTACATAACTAAAGAAGCTAGTAAATCTCCTAAAAGTAAAAAATAGATAAGCCAAATAACAGACTTAGTCAGCTCCCACTTTATTGCTTTTGAAATCTAAACAAAGTTAAAAAACGGTCATATTGAATATCAAACTGATATTGAATATCTCTAAGTATTACTATGCTTGACAATCTAAATATTGTTGCACAAGTTACCTTCACTAGTATTCTTAACAATTCCCTCATTTTGCTTCTCTATTTAACACGGTCACATAAACTTTACACATTTGTGTGCACATTCATTTTGAGGAGTAAGATCTGTTTTCATGATTCAGTTACCAAGAACAAAAAGATAAAACACCGCTTAAGATGGTGAAATCAGAAAACCAAGGCTGCAGATATAAAAAGTCAAAGAAAAATGGATCAGAGAATTTCAGCAAGTAACATATTAAACCTTTTTTCTCAACCTTGTACTTTGCCTTCATCAAACTCTCCCTCTCCTACACACAATTAAATAAATAAAAGAACATTTCAACAAGGGAATACAAAATCAGAGAAAAGTTGAATAAGGTATACCAATCAAATTAAAAAGTGAAAACCATATAGCAGATTCTCCTTAGCAGCCTGTTCTGCATCAGCATCATCAACCACTTCACTGCAAAAACAGAAAAAAAAGTAAGAGCTAAGAAGCAGCAAAATAAAAAATGCAGAAAACTCACCCTTTTAGCTGAAGCCATTGCTTTCGTTCTTCTGACGATACCTTTGCACTTGTCACTGTCCTCCTTTTATACTTTTGTGTTGGACCTTTGTGGGCCCATTGGCCAAGCTTATAGCCCATTAGAAGGCCCAAGAGAAATATATATTGGCTAATTTAACTAATTGATCATAATTATAAAATGATTACGGCTGTTCTTATTTATAAATAAAAACAGAGGCAGAAATTATCTAAAAGGAATTTTTTAAAACACTTTATTAATTTATCTTCACTTTTGCTCTGTTGTGTTTAAACTTTAGACACTTGTGATATAAATTTTGCCATGTATTTCCTGTGCACTTCGTGAAGCCATTTCATGATTGTATATGCATAACCTGTTAAAGATACTGGAAGATTAGGAAGCCCCATCATTGCAGGTGGCGGTGTTCTCAACTGAACAAGTGCAGGCACACCATGCATCTGAACCCAATTGATCCTACAAATGAAAGTATCAGGAAAATTCCCAAATCAACACATCACTTCAAGAATCAAGATAATAACAACTTAATAAATAGCCAACAACCAAGTAGATTTGAATTAATACAAAGGAAAAACCCAACTTTGTGATGATAAGGTACAAGCTAGTTCAAATTGTAAATAAGCATTAAGAATGAGAAATGCCATGTGCTGAATCATGAAAATAGGGGAGAGGAAAGAGCAATTAACATGATGATCAAAAAACAATACTGAACATTAGATATGAAACACAATGTAAACCTTAAATGACAGACTAAACACCCTTGGACTATTAAATCCCAACTGGACCCTTAAATTAATGATCAACCAAATATAACTAAGCAAGGTGAACATTCATCCATATATGAGTCTGATCCCACTTCTAGTGCTAGACAAGTCAAGGATTAACAATTATTTACCGTCCAGGCATTTCTTGGTAGAACCCAAATTGAAAGCAAAATCAGGTACACTACTAATCCAAATCACATAATTATGTGTGACCTTGTCGGTAGAACACAACCAGAGCTAAAAGCCATACCTGTAAAATCAGACTGATTGATCACAAAAAATCACATACCTGTAAAATTGCTTTCAGTTGTAAAATTAACAAATAATTAGCAAAATTTAAAATTATTTTTCAAATTAAAAAATGATTTTTTTTAAAAAAGACAATTTTATAGTGATATTTCATTAGAAAACTTGGAGAACAAATATATTTGTCGTAACTTCTATTTAAGTTTTAAACCATAATTTATATTAAAATTATGAATACAAATATATAATATATTATAGTAACTATAATGACAAAACCATTTAATTATGAATACTATGTATAAAATATATTATAGTAACAAAATCATAATTACAAATAGTAGTTACTCCTGCATATGTAATTTGGTGATAAATAGGTATCTCAAAGATGAAAATATAAAATTTAGTCTCTGAAAGTGTAAAAAGTGTGACAAATATATTCAGCCGTTAACTTCTGTCTCTCACTGTTAATAAAATAGCCTTAATAAAATAGCCTACGTGACACAAATGGACAAATTTGTCACTAAAATGATGGCCAACGTGGTCATCTCTAATTGTCAGCATATGAGCATATTTGTCATATAATATTCTTTTGACTTTTTGTCTTCCCACCCTGTTAACAAATATGTCCCCAAAAGATGAAAATACAAAATTTAGTTTCCAAAAGTATAAAAAGTGTGACAAATATATTCGAGCATTAATAATAGATTGTGACTAATTATTATAATTTTGAAAAATTTATAATGATTGCGACAAAATTTTGGGAGAGCTGTATCACACCGCTTAGTGTCTGTTTCCGTCATATAATTTTTAAGTTTCATCAATGGTTGAGACATGCATAAAATATTACCAATGGAAGTGAATTTTTATTGCTTTGGCAAATCCTTCTTACTTTTCTTCAACTACAAAAAAAAAATCAATCATTTAGTTGTTAACTATCAACACATAACAAAAGAATTTTTTTTAGTATAAAACGATAAGAAAATTATTGTTTGTGTTTAATCAAACACTATTTATTTAATTGTTGTTAATAAATTTTTCACAATAAAATATGAATGTTAGTATATACAATGACATCAAATTACAAATTATAACAAAAGTTTGTTGATTTTTTTTTTTTTTTAAATCATACACAATTATTTTTTATTGACTGATCATTTAAAAAATCATAACCTTAGAAAAATCATTCCAAAGGAGGTGAATATTTTTTACAAATTAAAAGTGTCATTACAATTGTAATTTTCCCTAAAAATTATTTATGGATCTAATTTAACTATAATGCTTTACAATAAGTATTTTTTTTACTTGAACCTATCATCAAGCATGAAAGTGTAAAAAAATTATTTATAATTTATAAAATGAGTATTCTTTTTTCTTTTAGACTCGATTTAATTTACGAGTTTGTTAAAAAAAATTTGTCGCAATTATTATAATTTTTTTTAAAATTATAATAATTAGTCACAATCTACTATTAACATTTGGATATATTTATAGATGGTCACGTTAGCCATCATTTCAGTGACAAATTTGTCTCTCTGTGCCATGTAGGTTATTTTATTAACGGTGACGAATGAAAGTTAACGGCCAAATATATTTGTTACACTTTTTACACTTTTGAGAACTAAATTTTGTATTTTCATCTTTTAGGGATGCATTTGTCAGCAAATTACACATTTAAAGACAAAAGTGACTATTTATCCTTATAAAAATTGCCAAAGAATTATATATATATTTTCAACTCTCTGACATGTAATTAATCTATACAATAACATATCATACTAGAAAAGTCAAAATATAAAAGAATGCTAATATAGTAATAACGTAATGAAGGAATACATAAGAAAGAAATACACAAGAATGTTTTCACTCTATGTGATTCTATGCAGTAACACTTCCTTTTGAACCATTGAGCCAAATTGAAGTCTCATTCTTTGTCAAATAGGATTTGTAATTTGAATAGTATATAAGACGATGATATTTTCGTAAACAAGAAGGTCAGACACACCGCCGCCGTGGGACCCACCCACAATGTATTTTATAGCTAAAATTATTAAAATTAGGTTTGAAAGATTCTACTTTACACCCATAATTTTCTAATAGCTAGTTTTTTTGTTGACAAGTTTGAATTTGTGTAGGTCATGGTGGTTTTGGTGGTGGCAGTGGGTTCAGAGGTGGTGGTAAGAGTGACAGAGGCAGAGGAAGGGGGGTTGGAGAAAGAGGAGGAAACAGGGGCACACCCTTCAAAGCTAGAGGCAATGATCCTTCATGGAGGGCCTCATGATGTCTCTTTGTCATACTTTTCAAAGTATTTGGTTTTTCTATCTTCAGTTGGATACAACTTGCTAATTGTATAGGTAGCAAATATACTCTTGAACTTTCAAGCATTAGTTTGGGCCAATATAGTTAAACTTATGCCTAGAGAGATGGATGGCCCTCATACAGATAAAAATGGATTTAAGGCTGTTGCTTTTTTATGAAAAATAAGCTTAATTGACTTAATTTACTAGCTTGCAGTACCTATTAAAGAGGATTAATTGTAGAACCTGTATGTTACAACATTTGAATCCCTCCAAAATGAAGCAAGTTTAGAGTGGGGGAAAAATCAGATTGATAGAGAAAATAAAGAACATGACTCTTTGAAAAATAAGTTTAGGGTTTAAATGATAATGTTAGCATATATAAAGTTTAAATAGTATCCCTTGAAGTCAAATAATACCCAGACTGATATTGGAATGAGAAACAAATGTTGAAACCTGTCTATAAGAGCTACATTAGAAATTGAAATGATTTATGACCTGGGAATTGTGGACAAAAGGATGTTTAGGGTCTATTTTGACTTCAAAATAATAGAGAGGTTGAAGAGTTGAAAGTGAAAGGCTGGTCCTTCTTTTTATTGTGATATAACGAGTCTAAATAGACATTTTAATTAAATTTCCTGGATAGAAGTCTTTTATGCCATCTGTATCCTAATTATATGTTTAAAAGTTTGTGATACTGAGACTGCTTTTCTTTTGGAAATGAATGTCATTGTCAACACCCTTGAGAGAAACCCAATATGATCACAAATAGCATAAAAAATGTTATGAATAAGAGCAGAAAACAGCAGGACGCAGAGCAAGAACCAAAACCAAAGAAGGAAGAAAGGGCAAGGAGGGAAATCTACAAACCTCAGTACCTCAGATGCTTCGTATAGGAGGCTGAGCTGGCAGCAGATTAGTGCTCTTCCACGATTGTTGTCGGCTATTATCCAAATTCTGTTAGAAATGTTTATTTTGATTTCCTCCGAGGCATATAATGCCAAAAGCTGTTATAGGCTCAAACTCTATATATACTGAAAACATGTATTCAAATGGCAAGCAGAAAATTAAAGTCTTATTCCCTCTTATCTTAGCTTTTCTGGAGGAATCCAGGACCTCGAATACCAGGAAAATATTCAGCTCATAACAAAAAATCTTTTAGATATCAAAATATGGTTGAAGAAGTGTTTAGTTGTTTACTTAATGTCTATTTTGAGGTTTCTTGTATGTTATTGTTTCTCAGAGGTTCGTTAGGATTTGGTGAGGAAGCATTACAATCTCTTCTAGGGAAAGTTGGTTCTTAGGTATTTATTATTTTCTACTTTTACTTCTAAATAATTAGATTTGGTTATGCTATCTAAGTGAACCTTTAATTTATAAGCTATTGCATTGTTGGGTCAATATATTTATCTTCTACTTTTACTTCTATTACAATCTCTTCTAGGGAAAGTTGGGTCTCAGGTTTCTTGTATGTCTATTTTGGTTTTCTAAGTAGCAGATACACAAATAAATTAGAGTGCTTTATTTTATTATATTTTATGGTTTTATTGGGGCAACTGTCTTTCTTTATACCCATATTTAGGGGATATTGTATCCCCTGTTTTAGTATCTTCTTTCCTTTCTACTAATGATGGCCTGTCTCTAGAAGCTCCAATAGTTTGGGTGAAATTGCTTAATCTGTAAATTATTTTAGTTCCATTTCTGAGTTTATTCATTCACTTGAGGTGAAGACTAAAGATCATAAAACGAAGGGAATTTCTATGAAATATATTGTGAGATTCACCGGAGCACTTCTTCCATTTATGTTCTGAATACTAGCATATATAGGATATCACGTTACATTTTTTATCTCTTAAATGTAAGGGATACTTTTGTGAGAAAGTACGTTATAAAGTACTTTGCCAAAGTAGACATAATGAGTCTCAATTATTGACATTCCTGGCAGTTGAGAATAGAGCAGAAAAGAGGCCGTGCGTTTGTGGGATGGAATGAAGGGAAGATATATTTTCCTCCAACTTACAAGTATTAAACTAATTCAGATAGATATGCTGGAAATGATATGCACCCCAAAGAGAAAAGGAGAACTCCAGCTTGGTAAAATTATCATTTATCACATCACCTACTAGGAATTTAGAAGAAACTCAGTATAAATGCTAAAAGAGGAAGTAAAATGATATGAAGATAACCTTGATTTGATAACTATGGGAGTCTATTCATTATTAATGTCTTTGAGAAATTCACAAGGCAAGGAATTGCAAATGGCCTTCCCCCAGTTGCTTTAATTTTCCTGCCTGCTATGACCTATAGCTTGTATGCATCTTTTGCATTCTTTTTAATTACTTCCTTGGATTTGAATTTGATTAGACCCATTTTGTTTGATTTGTTCCCACCATAGTATTATGCATCAGTCCCAAAATTCTGAAATTGAGAAACTCCATTCAAACTTAGTGGTGGAGAGTCTTGTTATACCTACGACCCTATTACTTGTGTCTATTTTTGCAGGCTGCACTGCTGCAGCTGATTTCGTTTTGAAATTGAGAAATTCAATTCAAACTTCAGTTGCAGTATTGCTGTGTCAACTTAATACATTTTCTATTTTATATCAACAACAATTTTGACTAATAAGATACTCGAGGCCCAATAATTAGTGAAAGAAGGAAAAAGATTGGTGGCCAATGGGGCTATGGCCTCAACCTTTGACGAGCTTATTCAAGATACATGATAATTTTTAAAACTGATATAACTATATATGACTTTTATAGAAAGTAAAAAAAATAAGTCAATTTTAAATCTGTTAGTCTTAGATTCCAAAAACACTTAAGACATTTTGCTCTCTTTTGTTTAGCTTCTTGTGTTTCTCTGGAATTGAGAAATAGAACAGCTAATGAGCCTAGTCTTGTTTCTCATCTCTGAAACATAGATAGGTAGTGTGGAGATTGGAGAAGGGGTTTCCAAAGCAGTAAAAATATTTTTTTTTCTCTCATAAAAATAGGGACAAAAAATGATAGCAAAATGTTTTTTTTTATACATAGTAGGTTGGGTTTGAGATTTTAAATAGTTAATCTTTGTATAGTTCATAGTTTGTGATCGGGGTGGGGTAGGAAAACCGGATCCATGATGTGGTTTGGGATGTCAGGGGAAGGGGTGGGGAGGCTAAACTCACCCCACCCCCCCCCCCCCCCCCCGGTCACCATTGTCATGCCTAATATTGATATTGATTGATTGAAGATTATATTAATATAGATAGATTATAGATTAGAGATTACTCCATTTAATACTTTACTTAATACATACCTTTAGTATTAATTAATCAATTAATTACACCTTTCTTTATTTCTTCTTTACCAATGGCATAACTCATTATTACCTTTGCATAAATATTTTAAAATATTAAATCAAATTTATTGAATTTTTTTAGTCTTTTATAATTTATAATATTAAAAAAAATTATTCATATTTTGTACCTCCATTCATATTTATAAAACTTAAATTAGAAGTAATGTTTGTCCAATTTATATTGTCTATTTTGTTAATCATATTTAGACTAAAATAGCCCCTAGTTATAAAAGAAAATATCACAAGAAAGAGAATTGAATTGTAATTTAAAAATTTTTGCAAGCTTTTTTTAAAAATGAAAGCTATCGTTTGAAAGGTTTGAAATAAGGAAAAAAAAAAAGATTTTTACAAATAGATAAAATCAGATGATACTTAACAGAGTTTTGGAAAAAACTTGGTGAAAAGGAACACATAAGAGAAACATATTAGACATGGAGGGATTTATACTGGTTTGTCTTTACCGTTGAGATTATGTCTAGTTTTTGACAAACCATTAGGTTTCCACTAACTTTTACAAAGTTGTAAGTATTGTTCAGTGTCACTTTGGCTCTTACAACAAAGCTCATCCCCAAGCTTTTACAACCAAAGTATTCTTTGACTATCAAGCCACTTTTGGCTCTAACAAATCAACAGATTTGTTGATGTTTGTTTGCACATAGACTAACCTTATGCTCTTACATATGGATACACAAATTAAAACTTAGTTGTTTTTCTTAGGATTTATAAGGTGTTTTGAGATCTTTACAACATAACAATTTACATAGAGTAAGCTTGAAAAAGAGAGAGAAAACTTATTTCAAATTTTGGCTTGCAAGTTCGTGACTTCAACTTTTTAAGGCTTCTTGTATTTATAGCTAATCTTTAGATAATATTTGTTGTCTCTAAACGGTCCAAGTATTTCATAAGAGCTTGCGTATGAAGAGGTGTTCGTTGGTGCATTAAATGCATGCTCAGTCCAGGCTAATACACCACTTTGTATATCTTCCCTAAGCCACACTCCATCAATGGTCAAATCACTTTTGTATAGAGTAGGTCTATTCACAGCAAGGTACAACAAGTAGCATGTCTTTCGAGAAGATAAGATAGATTAATCTTTGATTGTTCTCTTACTTGAACTTTGACAAATCCTGGGAGGATATTCAAACATTTCTTCCAAAACGAATCTCAGACATAGAATATTAGTTTAATTAGTCTTAAATGTTTATCAAATATTTGATCTATCATATGCATATACAATGCATTAGTCTAAATACATATATGATACAATTTTTAAACTTTGAAATTATTTACATTTAATCAAAATTATTAAGGATCTTGCTTCGTCTTAAGACTTAACACTAGTTAAATAAGAGAAAAATTGTATTGATAAGTTAAACATTTAGAAGAGAGAAAAGAACATTAATATCAATTATATTTTTAATATATATATATATATATATATATATATAAAAGCTATAATAAATTTATTGTTATCAATTAAAGGTTAAAATATGTTTTATGTCATTGTGAAATTGACAAAGTTATCATAAAATTATAATATGTTATTTTTTGGTTGTGATCAAAGTTTAATTATATAAGAACCTACAATGATGATTTTTTTACATTAGTTATGAATCTAAATCAGTCATGCATATAACCGATATAAAAAAGTTATGCACCTAGGTTAAAATATGCATAGTAACTAATTACATTTTTTAATAAAAAATACTAATAATATATACACATAAATAATAAATTATAAATATATTAAAATATAAATCATTAATTTTTTTTATCAAGAATTAAAATTATTAACTTTGTCTTCATTGATTTTAGAGGAGCATAAATCCGAACACAGGGCCCAACCCAAACATCTGTCTCCAGCCCGGTTAGTTTTTTCTGACTTTCTTTTTTTTCTGAAAAATTTCTTCAACTTCGGTACAATTATTTATATTTCCCTCCAAATTCAAAGTTGTGGCGGTGAAGTCCCCTTCGAGTGTGTACCGCCCTAAATCCCTTTCGCCCTCTCTTTATCGCACAATTTTGATTTTCGATTGTGGTGCTTATGAATTAAGATTCTGGTCTGCTTGCTGCATTGGATTTAAATTTAATAGTACCACGTTTCTAAAGCTTTTTAGAAACCTTGCGAATCACATCTGTGCCCATGTTCTTATTGGCACAAACAAGTTGTTAAGTGACTAAGGTCATTTTGTAGTTGGCCTTTTGCCCTTTTCACACACGGTACAGGTGTTCATGGTTTGTGTCTTACTGGTTTGTTCCCACTTCTTATTTCCTTTCCTTTTGTGTTTGGTGCAATTTGAAACGCCCTTTTCTTTTTTTCTTGTGATTTTGTGTTTTCCGTTTGATGTGTTCTGCTATGGCTGTTGTTTTCATTTGATACTAATGAGTTTAGGCATGGTTAAGAGGAAGAGAATAAGAGAGATTGATATAGGTGCATGCTGTTTTGATCAATTTCTTGGTGAGTGAAATTGTTGGGAAAAATCCAAGTTCAACATCGGCTAAAAACAAAATCAAGTTAGAATATATAAGTGAGAGACAACTCTTATCTCTTGAGTTAACTTTTGAGATTGAATTAGGTCTAAATTCATATTCTTGCACTTGTTTCCTAACATTGTCTTATCCCAATCCCAAATTCTCGACGACCATAATAAAAAAATATAGAAGAGAGAAATTGAATAATAATAATAATAATAGTTATCATAGATACTTACATAATATAATTGTAATTGTGTAGAAATTATTTAATGAGAACTAAAACTAATATGATTAAAATATATAATATATTTTATGAAATAACACGATCTATTTAGCTTCGATAATATCCATGATTATTCATGTTTTAAAATTTTATAAACAATGAAATACATATTTAATTTTATTGAGGTTATTGTTGTTAGCATGTTATTTACAAAAGACTAAATTATGAGGTAAAATTCTAATGATAGTTAAAATAAGCATGACAATAGAGCACTGCTAGATTGTATATTATTCTTTGTACTTGTTTCCTAAAAGGCTAAATTATAAATTTGGTTCCCCTATTTGTCTTAGAATTCGATTTTTGTCCCCTTATAATTTAATTCATGAATTTAGTCCCGCCGTTTTTTACAATCCCGTTATTTCAGTTCTCAAGAAATTGGATGTTAACGGTTAATTGCTTACCTTAGCCGCCACGTGTTGCGCTTTTATTGGATGTTAACTGTCATGTGTCACGATTTTATTGGAGGTTGACGTTAATTAGGTGCATGAAATTAACGTCCAAGAAATATGAGACATGTGACGGCCAATGTCCAAGAAAAGCACGACACATGGTGATCAATGTTGGCAAGTAACAGTCGACATTGAGACTGAAATAATGGGATTGCAAAAAAATGGGGGACTAAATTTGTTAACTAAATTATAGAAGAACCAAAATTGAATTCTGAGACAAATAGAATGACCAAATTTACAATTTTGCCTTCCTAAAATCGTCTCCATCCCCATCCCCATTCTCAGCGACATAATAAACTTGTATAAAAGAGAGAAAGTGAATATTGTTAATAATAATAATGATAGTTACCATAGATACTTGATACTTACGTAATATATATAATTGTAATGGTGTAGAACTTGATGAGAATCAAAGCTAATGTGATTGAAATATATAATATATTTTATAAAATAACATTGTCTATTTAGCTTCGATGATATCCATGGTTATTCACGTTTTAAAATTTTATAAACAATGAAATACATATTTAATTTTGTTGAGGTTATTGTTGTTAGATATGTTGTTAGTATATTATTTACAAAAGACTAAACTATAAAATAAAAATCTAAAACGGCTAACATATTGAAATGCATTCATGATAGATGTATTGAAAAACAATTGCAAGACTAATTTGTAGCATCGGTTTGACAATGTATGATAAATGAATTAATAAAAATATGAGAACAAGTCAAAGTATTTTTTAAAATTTAGAAAACAAACTTAAACCCAAAAAATAAAAAAATATTAATATTATGCTTATATATAATTATTCTTAAAAAAAATGTATAAATAATAGTTAAGATAAACATGACAATAGAGCACCACGAGATTATATATTATTCCTTATTTTTTATCCCTGACATCGTCTTCATCCCGTACATGATTCTCGATGATGATGATGATGATGATGATGATGATGATAAGCAAATATAGAAGAGAGAAAATGAATATTAATAACAATAATAGTTATCATGGATACTTGCATAAATTTTGGATGAATTTTGAGATACTTATCATAGATTTTGGAAAAGTTCCTTGAAATGAACGATAGGATAATAAGTGTATATAGATAGTTTACCAAATATCAAAATGACATTATTTTCACATACAAAATATACTTATATCTCTCTCTTTTTTTTTTTTAAAAAAAAAAACATTGCTTATTATCATATGAATCAAACTTAGGTGTTAAGGAGTTTATAACAAATAACACACATTATTTAATTACTTGATTTAAATTCCTTGATGTTGAATTTAAGTATAGTTAGTCATATAAAATTTTAAATAACTTTTCTATTACGAATAGATTTTAAAATAATTAAATAATATTGAATATAATATTATACTTAATTTTATCTTCTTTTTCATTAAACCATTTGTAATAATTATATATTATTTCTTTTAAAAAGTTATTAAATTAATCTTATTTTTATCTACTTTTTTATTTTTTTATCATAAATGTCATATTCCTATTTGCATACATCCATTTTTTTAATCACATACAATCACTCTATTAAGTACGTCTATATGGCATGACCAATATCATATACTATTTATATTTTTTCATTTTACCTTTTTTGTAGGTGCAGTTATTCATTAAAGAAATTTATTTAAGAAATGAAACTAAAAAAAAATAAAATAGGTTAATTTATTTGATCAAGAATATATTGAAGAAGATAATATATTTTTGATCAATTTAAATATGACTTTTATTTCAAATTAACGTTTCTTTCATACACAACTACACATTATTTAATAAATTTTTAATATATTAAGTTATAGACATGATAAAAAGTATTACATTTTAATTTAAATATCTTGATCAAATTAAATTTAAATTTTTTTTTACATTTCAACTCTATTATAAAGGTATTAGATAGTAGAATTTTTATTTGCAAAATTATAATAACAATACTTTTATAATAAAAGTTTTGTGTAATAATTCACCAACATTTGTGTTTAATTTAAACTATTTACACAGATCACAAAATGAGGAAGAGATGAGGAAAGTCCAGTGCATTAGTAAGTGTTTCAGTCAATGCAATTATGTAACAATTTTAATAATAAACCAAAGTAGTTCCATTACATGCCAGTCCTCCCATACCATGCATACCACGCCTTTGACATGTCATGAAGTGTTGAGTCATATCAAACTAGTGTATCAATTTTATAATAAAAGTTTTATGTAACACTAACATTTGTGTTAAGTTTGAATGGTTTACACATATAATCAAAGATAAAGAAATGAGGGATAGACTAGGTCCAGTCTAGGCAAGTTGACATGTAAATAGTATATAATATTGGTTTGCATGACTCAACACTTCATACAAAAAAACTCATCTTCCTATCAGACAGGGTCTTGGTTTGCATGACTCAACACTTCATGAAAAGCTAATTTGATCTCCTCAAAACACATGCCACATGCGCGGTTGCATGCTATGTGGAGAATGATATGTAATGAAAGTACTTTGGTTTACTATTAAAATTATTCAACATGATTGCACTTATTGCTCACGTCCAGACAAGGACGTAGATGAAAATACCTTTATTAAAAACAGTGTGTTTTTAATTAGTTCATAGAGTTATAAATCATGTAAGAAATTTATTTGTACACTAATAATTTTAATTTTCTTAAATTTAACAAAAACAATTTATTATTAATATTTTTTGACCTTTTTTTATCATCCAATACTTACATATTTTTAAACATAAAAAAAGATGGAAACACCCTGTTCAATTGAAATTCTTTCAAAATTGAAATTATGATCGAATGTTTCAAATTGAATTCAATTTTTTTTTTCTAGAACGGCGACGCTATAACTCTGATAATCTTCTCTTCTATTTTAACTCCATGTGTAACATCCTAATTTTTCGTAAATAAATTTAAAAAGCTTTTTAGTAAATAAATAAATAAATATAGAGAAAATAATAGGCTGAGTACCCTAAGTATAAATAGCTATGTTAAGTCAGGTGCCTCATCTTTCCCTCATTTTCGTTTTTTCTTTTTTCTCCACTCAAAACCCTTTCTTTTTCCCGCAGTCCACCAAACCTGTCTCAGAAAAACGACGATCTCGGACTCATTTACCGTTGGATCGTCGTGAAATTTTAGCAGCACGTTTGCAATCCAATTCTGAACATTCTCACCGTTGGGAATTTCAAATCATGTCTGAGCTTAGAGGAAAACCCTTCTCATTGTAGCCTTTTATTTTCTCGTAGAAACCCAAAACTATCTCGGTAAAACTACGATCCGGATTTCATTAACCGTTGGATTTTCATGAAATTTGGATATGTTGTTCCAAATTCAATTTCTCACACTTTCACCGTTGGGATTTGTGGGATAATATTCGTGGAGGGAGAAAAAGGAATCACATGAAGACAGTACAAGTGGAGCCTTCAATCTCTTCTCCGTCTCTCTGGTGTTCGAGAATTCTATCGGAGCAGTCGAAGGAAAAACTGGAGGAATCTCAGGGAACCACTAGAGATGCCGCTATCATTTTCGGAAGACACGTGAGTCCGCTTAGAGGTAAGGGATGAGTTATTCACAATTAGGGGTTAGTGAGAACATGTGTAGGGATCCTTAGAGAACTAAATTTGGGTTTATTTTGGGATGTTTATTGAATTATAATTCTTCTTTGTGATTATGAATACAATATTATTGTGTTCTATGTACCAATTGTTGTCCTGATGAGAATTGATTGATAAACTTGAGTGCTCTTGATGTCTTTGTGTTTAACTCATGATTTTGATTAATTGATTTTGATACAATTGTGAGAAACTATTTCAGGAATTTTACATCCCATGTTGTGATAAAATCTTTTGTATAAATTGTTATGTTGAGGTTATGAAATGATGATTCAAACTGTGAGTATGTGATAAATTGAACATGTGACAGATGATGAAATACATGTGTATTGAGATGAGATGTGTGTATTGAGTTGTGAACTATGAACTGTGCAATCACACAATTGTAAAACCCTTTAAGGGCGACGAGTATTGTGATGGGATCCACTGTGGGAACCCGACGAGTTAAAATGATTTTGAAAACAATTGAGTAAATGTGTGTATTGCATAGTTCATAGGTAAAGTGTATATGATTCATGAGGTGTGATAACATGTTAAATTGAGATTATACCATTGTGATTGGGATTAAGTGCATGTGATAAATTGAGTCTGTATATGATTGAGATATATATGTGCATCAAGGTGTTGTGTGCATTGAGTTGTGAACTATGAATTGTACAATCACACGATCATAAGTCCCTTCAAGGGCGACGAGTTAATGCTAAGTCCCTTTTAGGGCGACGAGTTGATGCTAAGTCCCTTTTAGGGCGACGAGTTGATGCTAAGTCCCTTTTTGGGCGACGAGTTAATGTTAAGTCCCTTGAAGGGCGACGAGTTAATGATAAGACCCTTAAAGGGCGACGAGTTAAAATTATTTTGAGAACAATTAAGGAGTCGTGTGTTTTGTACAGTTCATAGATAGAGTTTGTGTGCTAAAATATTTTTTGGGTTGGACCTGAATCAGGAGGGAGAGGCCCTGGCGGACTCTTCAGAGTGTATGCCTTGGGGGTCACACGGTTTGAGTGCTCCTTTAAGCCTATGTTGATCCCATATGGTTGGAGCATTCTCGCAAAACACTGTGACCCTGACTGGTCTCCCTATGATATTACCTAGTGAGAGTGACTTGACTTGCTAGTGTGTGGTTTGTCTTGTCATGTACTCCTAGGCACCCAAGGAGGTTTTTCACTGACATGGTACCACATTGCATATAGGCTTGAGTCTTAGCATAACTGTTTCATACGCTTGCTAATTGTTTATTATGAAATTGATGTGTTATTATGTCTTGATCAGAGCGTGTGATTCTTGTGTATTGTGATTGATGATTGAAAAGTGTGATTGATGGATGAAAAGTGAACTTTGAATGAAAAAGTGGTGGAATTACGTGTAAGTAAGTTTTATTTGGTTTATATGATATGTATATCTAGCTGTCTTGTTTCTCTATTAGTTAGGAATGTGATAACTCACTCCCCGTGTGTTGTTTGTGTTTGGATCCTGTGATGATCTTGAACTTTGTGTTCGGGGGAGCAGATGACTAGGTGAATTGCTTTAAGGAACATTATGCTGAAGGACGTCGAGACACAACGCTCTGATAGAATGTGACAGTGGGACATAAGTTTTTGTATTAATTGCATGATGTTAGTCTATTTTATTTTATCTCACTGATTTAATAAAATATCCATGTAAATTCTGACAGTCTTATTTTGAGTCGAATATGTTTTAAAAAGTTTTAATTGATAATAGTGAAGTGAATGTGAACCTTTTACCCGTGTGAATTTGGTTACCGATATGTTTATATATTTTGTTTATTTATATATATGTCGGGGTAGAGGGTGTCACACCACGTCTACGTGTTGTTAAAATTTGTTATTTGTCAATGTGTGCGAGGAAGAGTTTTGCGTGTGTGCGCGTGTGTGCTCTCTTTGTAGATCCGAGATGTTTTCATCACCTAACTTTCTCTACCTCTATCAACTAAATGATGATACTCATGGTCTTATGGGGAAAAGTTTCTACATAAAAACTTACACTTGGTAATTTGACAATATGTTGTCTTTGTTAAATTAATAACTTAATTCTACCATTATAGTTTCTAAATTCCAATTGTAATCATACAATTTAATCTATGGTATGATTGAATTCAAATAAAAAAATTATAAAAAATTTGTGTGCATCTCACACATTTATTATTCTTTTAATTTAAAAACTTCTTTTTCTCTCCATTATTTTCTATTTCATTCTAATGAACAAATGTCACACTTAATAGAATATGCTACCATGACAATTATATAATGTGGTTTTGATAAGGTGACTCATTTGGCATGTATGATTTTATTCATTGGATTTCATAGCTGTAAATTTTTTTAGTTGTTGCTTTGATATCTTTTTTACGATGTAACTAATAAATTATCAGTGCTTACATGGATCTCATTCAATGTATATATCATTCTTTAATAAGATATATGTGTATAATCATATTTCTAAAAAAATAAATAAATTATATTTAAATTTTGTCTAGTAGTTTTTACTCATTTGGGTTTTGGTCCCTATACTCCCCCTCCCCAAGGTATAGGTCCATACAGTTTCTTATTATTAAGGTTTTGCTCCCTTTGAAACCAATATACAATTAGGACTATGTATATGAATTTGGAGAGATAATCAATGCCCAGGAAGTTTATATTATTTTTTTATTCATTCTGCAGAGCATCTAGAGATTAACAGAGCCCATCCTTCTCACGTGAACCGAGTTATATCTTTTATCAAATAGCTAACTGATCTAAGATATTTTTTTGTTTTCCACTGAGCAGTTGATCCAGGAGTATATGACGCTCACAGGTATAAAGCATTGGCATGTTAAAATGATAAGCATGCAGATCTTTGGATATCTTGGTTAATTTGTGATATAATGCTCAATTTATATTTTGGGTGATGGCATAACAAACATGAAATGTATAGCTAAATAAATAAGTTTCTTTGTTCAAGGAATATAATGATTTTGAAAAAATTGTATAATGGTATAAAAGTAATAATTTCTTCCTATGAATCTATGCACTACAACAATAACATCAAAAGCCTTATCCTAGGAGGTGTGTTTGATTACATGGAAATTTAAGTATATAGCCCTGAAAATTTACACATGCATACAGAATAAAAAAATCAAACGTGCAAAACACTAACATTTTACCGGGCTATATACTTAAATAGTACTCCGAAACACTTTTAGTTCTGTCCTTTCTTTTTCTACTTTTGTATATTTTCCTCTAAACCTTTTCTTAATTGCTTTCCTAAAGCTTCCTTCCAAGCCCTTGGTACATGATGGAATGTTCACTATTCGATTTAGATTCTCTACAAAGAAAACTATTTATTTTCTATCTTAGTTCTCCAAATTTAATTTTACCTGACCCCAAACTTTAGATTGGAGCCGTTGTTGTCGTATATATGAATTGTAATGATAAACAAAAGACCAAAATGAAACACAACTGATTTTTCAAGAGGAATATAATAATTTAATCAAACACGTCATGAATAATTTTTCATCAGCTTTGATTTAAATCAATTGAAGTTAAGTTACACCTAAGCAACTGAACCAATTTAACATAACACTAAATTGTGTAGATCAAATGCTGGGTTGCTTAACAGTCTCTACACATTCTCAACATTATCAGCAATGTCAGACATTGTTGCTTGAAGAACAAACCATTTGTTCACCACCTGTGTAGGAAGGGGAAGTATAAACTACTCGTAGGTAGGTAAGAAGAACTTCTAAAATTAAACTAAACAAATGCACACATATAGGTGAGACAAACATGAGAAATTTAGTAGCCATTAGAGGCCAAAGCAGAAAAGATTAAGCAAGGCTAGAGTAGGTATCAAAAAGGAAGCATGCACACCATAGATAACAGTAAGGAAATTGTTATCAAATGGCATCACCAATTAAATCCAGCCTCACCATCAACATATGAAGTAAAGTTTATAACACGGGATACAATTACAAAGGATGGATATGGAGACATACCCAACATCAAAAGAATAATTCCAAAAACAAAGTCATATAGATGAAAATTTACCAAGAAATCATGTTACCACTAGCCATAAAAGTCAACTAGAATATCATCAAAGGTTTTACTAGGGTTTTTAGCTATGGGAGCCAAAGCAGAAAACTGCTTAGTCATATTTGTAGCAGTTATATACTCATACAGGACAAGATTGGTGAATTCTTGATCATGAAGGCATCCAAGATAAGCTATAATTTTTTTTTAAAAAAAAACACGAGCTTGCTACCACCATGCATAATGTATCTTAGTATGCAACACAAATGTATATACCAAGAGCAACATTGTTCATAGCACGCTTGGCCAAGACATATTATTATGAGCTCCTGTTATTTTCCACCTACAAAAAAGGTGAACATTGAGGAGATTCATACAATGAAGAAGATATTTAATAATCTCGAACAGCTTTAGACACCAGGCCATACTGTGCTGAGGAACTATGATCTCAGTTCACTTGCACACTACTTCCTGGTGAAAGTCTGAACAACATCAGGATATGCAACCTCATCATGTCCATTATTTCTCTCTTGCCAGGCAAAGTTATTGCCTTTGCCACAAATTCCTAGATGATAAAAAAATATCAAGTAGAATAAACGAAATCATATGATAAAACCCATCATCAACAAAATGAATAATCTTGAGGAAAAATTGAAGCATACTTTGTCCAAACTTGAGTCACATAGAATGTCTGAACCCTTCAACAAAATTGGAATTTAAAACCAATTGTTTGTTATGTTGCAAATCATCCACTAAGTTAAGCATCAATTTCCGTGCCAAAACTTATCTAGCCTTCCTGCCAAATCATTTAAATAAGCCAGTGAATAAATTTACATTAAACTATCAAATCAAAAAGAAAATATTGCAACTTTGAAGAAGACAAACTGGTTGAATTCACCAGAATCATTGGTCAGTAAGAAAAATAGGCCGCTATTAGTGAGATCAGATTCCAGACGAATAGGAGCACAATATCCTCTTAACAAAGAAGGAGTATGCCTTTCAAATATATCAATTAATACAAACTCTTCCTATTTCTACAGCAGATACAAATAAAATTATCAGTTAGTTATGGATATGAAAAGGCTAAACCAAGCTCTGCATCTTACTTTATTTCAACAAATTTATGTTATGCAATATTAGGTAGATGGATGAAATATTTACATGTTTTCAAATTTCAGACACCCATTTTCTTTGAATCAATTATTTGACATGGATGCCCATACTTTGTAATATGAGACAAATGATACTTTTATTTTTATAAAAGAGAAAAGGGACCTTCTAACAAGATTTTAAAATTTCAGACACCCTTTTTCTTTAACTAAATCATTTGACAGACTCATACTTAGTAATATGAGACAAACCATACTTTCATTTTTTAGTACATTTGTTATCATAATAATAACAATATGTTCATAATTTAACTACATACAATGATGGACTCACAAAACATAAGCAGTGGGAATTAGGAATAATGCATATGATTATAACTTTCCCAACCCTAAAGAAGTGCATGATTTAAATGATCAGAGAATTCACAACCAAATGCTACTTCATTTCCCTTGAAGAAGAGGAACATGAAGAAGGGTGGAAATTACAATCATACATTATTCACATGCTACAAAATATGTCAAAAACTTGCCTGACAGGTATAATTAACTTACAGAGATAAATTAAAAATATGAGATAGAAATGCATATCAAAGAGAAGTTGTAAACAATTGTGGTCACTCTAAGGACTGTAGTTCAGATTGATTGATCATTACTTGAAACAGATTGCAAAGTCTCATAGAATCATAAACAGTTGAAAGAGGAATGTCCTTCTCAATGGAATCAAGCAAACCCACTGCAACATGGATGAATGTGGGTTCCTTAACTGATTTCCTTGGAGTTGGCAGTATCTCTTGACTGCATAAAATGCCCCATCAAATGTATCAAAGACAACAAAAAAAATTTCAAGAAGGAGAAATGAAAGTTGACAATTGTATACCTAAATTTTAAAGAAAAAGTATATGCTTATGGATTATAAGAAATATTTACTTTGACAACAGTGGTTCTAGCTTGAGAATACTTGAATAGTAGTTGATAAGTTAATACAAAATGAGTAAAAAAATGTCGGGAATTAGAAGGCAAAAATACAAACCATAGCAAGAAATTTGCAAAATCTGCATCATTGGCATCTTGCATGGCAACAAAAAAATCTTCACATGTCACAACCTGGCCATCATGTCTCTTAAAATAAAGATCCATGCCCTGAAATCTAGGGAGTTTGTAAGATTTGAATCCTAAATTAAGCATAAATTAAAAAATCAGGCTCAAGCCTGAAGTAGAAATTTATTAAATTGAACCAATGAAACATAATGATAGAATTTTTGCATCAAAAGCATGAAACAAATCAACAATACTATTATATTTTCCTAAAATCAAAAGTCGTGAGTTCAATACAATAGGTAAAACATTAAGGCAAATACAGGTAAAACAACATTCTCCTACGTCGAAAACTTGCTCACTGACTTAGAGTGGAAGGAGCCCATTATGGAGGAAATGCAGGTAAGGCAGCACAACACAGTACCTGTGCTAGAACTTACCAAAAATATATATATTCCAAACCATCTTAACCTTTCAAATTCCAACCAAATTGAAACACTACAATATATAAATAATAAATAAACAATCCAACCCTCCAATAATGCATGATAGGTTAACTAAAACAACAAAAAGTTGTCTTAGAAAAACTAAAATAAATACGAGGAAAAAAATTAAAATAATGTTTGTGGTCCAAAGGATTCCAAGAGAGATGAAAGATCATTCTCCAAAATATACAACAGATTATATCTTCCAGTAAGTGGTGCCAAACACCTACAATGAACAAATCCAAAAAAACCAAATAAATAGGACGTGGAATTCTCCTTAAAAAAAATAGAAAAAAGAAAGGTGAAGAAGAAGAAGATTACGTTCATAGACATAAGCCTCCTGGACATCTTTGACTGCGACCTGTTCAACAATGTTGCTCACCAGAAACCTCTTCATAGCCTTGTCCTGTTATTATTATTTTTTTTTACAAATCGCAAAAAACTTTAATTGAATTGCCGTAGAAAAAAATTGAATGTTTAAGAAAGTGAAATAAGAATGAACCTCAGGACAACATTTGCCACAGTTGGAACATCGAATGAAAAGTTCTTCTCACATTTGGATCCCATTTTTTTGAGAAAATAATCACTTTGTTGTCAAAACTTTTTTTCGGAAGTTGGAAAAAAAGATTATTTTTCCAAATAAGTGGTGCAAAACACCTATAATTAGGAGAGAACTAATGTGAGAGTGAGTAACGTGAGAGAAGGAGAGAAGCTTCGATATAATCGTTGTTGTTCTTGTCGTGAGAGTCGCCGGAGCTGGATTTGCAGTGGGAAGAATCAGAGGAAATGAGGAAGGATCTACAACGGCAAGACATGAGCGGTGAGAGGTGGAGCAACGAGAAGTTGATGGCGACGGAACTCAGAACAAAGTGGGTTGTATAGCTCGAAAATAGCTTTGAAAAGAGCAGGTGATATACCTCGATTTTGTTTAGGGAAAAGAATGGCGTGTGTTGCAAAAATAACAACAACTAATTACAAAAAATAAAAAAGTAACAGGTTTAAATCCTTACCAACCGCCATTAATCTTTGCTCCACAACTGCAAAGTTTAAAAAAAATTAAATACTTCAAAAAACATAGAAGTGTAGAAAAGAGGTTGTTAACAGTCATTAAAACACCATTAATCTAACTATAAAGCAGAGCATGACACGATAGAGAAAAATGCTTACTAAGTGAGGTGAGGTTGTTGAATTTGCATAGGTGCAAAGGCTTCCTAGAATGGAGAATGAAAATGCAAAAATGAGGTCACCTTGCTCAACATGCAGTTGGAATGGAGACACAAAAATCAACCGAGCTTGGAAAGGAAACACGAAAATGATATTTTGTTGGGATTTTTTTGTTATACCGTGCAGATGCTGCCCAGCTTGGTGACGTGACCTCATAGGTCTTGAGGTGCAGAGCTAGGTACCGTAATGAGTGGTTTTTCAAATTGGAATTTAAAAAAAAGTCAAGAAATATGAGGAAGGAAGCATAAGTAGAGCTGAAGCGTGGTTACTGAAGAGAAGGATTATTTTATTGCCAAAAATCAGAGGAGGCGACACGTACCCCCAACTAGTCATTGTTTAATTACTAAGATATAGATTTTACTGATATCTTATGCATGTTTCAAATTTGTTTTCCCTTCAAGCTCTAGGCAGAATTGGGTGATCTCAAACCACGTAGTTAAAGTAGAAGGTTATGTTTATTTTTAAGATGTGACTAATAAATCTAATCTAATCTAATCTAATATAACTTAAAGAATTCTTAGGCCCTAGAAATGACCATTTTGCCCTCATCCCTTTGTTCGAAAGTTGTCCTCCCTTGGTTGGCAAAATGGGCATTTTGAAAATTTGAAGCATATTCACACTCACCTTCACCCGAGTTTCATCGACCCGAGCTTCTTTAGTTTAGCTTCTTCAGTTCATCATTTTTTCATCTCTTTTCTATGTCTTCATTCTTCATTAACCTGAGCTTCTTCATCAACATTTTCCCTCTCTTTTCATCTCTTCTTTACTTCATCGACACATGATATGTCTTCTTAAACAGGAATGATGGCAAAAGCGTAGGAGGGTTCCAAATGCGTTGTGGTGGGCATTATGATGTGCAGTGATTCTTCTCTTTGTTTATATTCTAAGCAAAGGGAACAACATTGAGTCCAGACCCGCTTTGTCCAAGGTATTGCTTTTTTCTCAATTGGTTTGGTTTTGATAGATTTGTCCTATTGGGGTGCCAAAAAATGTGAGGGATAATTAAAAAAAGTTTTTTAATTATTAAATTTTGAATTTTTAGCTCAGGATTTTGAGGGGTTCAACTTCTGTTAAGTTAATTTGATTTTGGGAAGGAGGGGTTTATGAATGAGTGACTCAACGCTCTCTCGTTTGGTGTTGTATTTTCTATTTTTTATACGGTTCTCTTCTCATCTTCATGCTATTTTTTTTCAATTTTGGTTAGGGTTTGAGGTTGGGTTTCAATGTTTAATATCTTTTTTCATCTTTGTGCTGATTTTTTTTCATCATTCTGATTTTTTTTTTTCGATTTTGGTTAGGGTTTGAGGATTTAAATGGGAAATTAAATGTCATCTTTCTGGGAGCATAATCAGAGGTTTGTGGAACTTTGGTAAGTCCCTTTTATTTCCCTCATTTTTTTTACATGTTAGGGTTTGAGGGATCATCAAGAGCTAAACCTAAAAGACAAAACTGTTTGGCTATTGCTGTTATTGTTGTAAGTTGAAACTTTGTTGCCTGAAACTATAAGTTTATTGTCCTAATCATAATATGAGAATTGTCGAAACTTGAAATGCAAGGTTCATTAAAAATGGTAAAATCAGTGGGACCACAGTTCCATGAGATGTGGAAATTAAAGAAGTTAGAGTGCAAGTCTCTTTAGCTTGTACCTCTAGCAGTAAGGTGATTGATCCTTTAGTTGTTGTTCCAAACAACAATGAAGAAGAGCAACACAATAATGAGCCCATGATACATAATGAACCTATTGTGAAAGAACCACAAGAAGTACAATTAAGCAGGTCTCAAAGAGAAATGAGACTGGCTATTTCAAATGACTATGTAGTATACCTACATGAAACATAAACAGACTTAAGCATTAATGATAATGATCAAGTTTCATTTTCATAAGCTATAAGATGTGATAATTTTGAGAAGTGGTTAAATGCCATGAAGAAGAGATAAATTCCATGGAACATAATGGGGTTTGGGACCTCGTAGAATTGTCAAAGGGTTGTAAGAGAGTTGGTTGTAAGTGGGTCTTCAAGACTAAACGCAACTCTCATTGTAACCTTGAACATTACAAGGTTAGACTTGTTACTAAGGGATTTACTCAAAAAGATGACATTGATTATAAAGATATATTTTCAGCAGTCTTGCAAAAGGATTCTTTCAGGATAATCATGACATTAGTAGCTCATTATGACTTGGAGCTACATTAGATGGATGTGTAAATTGTCTTTCTTAATGGAGATTTAGAGGAGAATAATTATATGGACCAATCAATGGGGTTCTCAGTTAAAGGAAAGGAACGCTGGTGTGCAAATTAAAGAAATCAATATACGGTCTTTAGCAAGCTTCCCGCCAATGGTATTTGAAGTTTAATAATACCATTGTTTCCTTTGGATTTAAGGAAAATACTATTGATCGGTGTATATATCTGAATGTCAATGGAAGTAAAGTTATTTTTCTATTTTGTATGTTGATGATATCTTGCTTGCAATTAATAATCTTGGTCTTCTTCATGAGACTAAGAATTTTCACTCTAGCAACTTTGAAATGAAAGATATGAGTGAGGCAAGCTATGTGATAGGGATAGAAATATTTCAAAATAGACCACAAATATTTTTAGGCTTGTATATCAGAATGCATATATCAATAAAGAACTAGAGAGATTTAGGATGGAAAAGTGCTCGACATCGCCCGTTCCAATTCAGAAAGGAGACAAATTTAGTCTCACATAATGTCTTAGAAATGATTTGGAACGAAAACAAATGGAACACTTACAACTGCATCATGCATCTACCATGGAAACTGAATTTGTAGCATGTTTTGAGGCTACAATTCAGGCTAATTGGTTGCAGAACTTTATTTCAGGGCTTGCAATTGTTGACAGTATTGCTAGGCCATTAAAAATGTATTATAATAACTCCCCAACAGTATTTTTCTCTAAGAACGACAAGTACTCTGGGGTGCTAAGCATATAGAATGGAAGTACTTTGTCGTGAAAGTTCAGAAAAAAGAGTGTAAACATAACATATTAGCACAAACCTTATGATAGTTGATCCTTTGAAAAAGGGATTACTACCCAAGACATTTATAAAACATGTTGAAAGTATGGACAATATTGTTATTGATGATCATTAAGTGTAATTTACCTTATGCATTTTTACTGACACTCTGA
The DNA here is from genome assembly GCF_004193775.1 of Glycine soja. Classification (NCBI taxonomy): domain Eukaryota; kingdom Viridiplantae; phylum Streptophyta; class Magnoliopsida; order Fabales; family Fabaceae; genus Glycine; species Glycine soja. The sequence continues at coordinate 18,625,385 of NC_041019.1, read as the reverse complement.
GCTCATTTATGATATGTTTCTAATTACTTGTTCCCTATGTTTGCACGCATATTTGTATTAAAGTAATGTTAACAGGTTTTGTCTAGAATAAAGACATTATGTTAGACCAATTATGTACTCTTAATTAATGGTCATGTTAAAGAGAAGACTAATTTGTAGTACATGGAAGAGACTATGTCGATTAAGTGATGAATAACCACCATGACTCAAATTGGCTCATACTCTTAATCATGAAATTATGATGTACCCAATGTATAGAACAGTTTAGTCATTTTTAATGCGTGTTATTTTAGTTTAATCTATTTATTTATATAGTCCATAGTGTTTAGTAATGTCACATGAGTCAAGTGGCAAAATGTTAGAATTAATGTCTCATGTGAGAGACATGTGACTTATGTAGGGACTAATAAATAAATAATTAATAATTAAGGACTAAATTGTAATTGGGTCAAATAGGAGAAGTTTCTAGAAGTAATTGCTACTTGATGGGAGTAGTGGTTTTAAAGGGATTAATACCCACTAACGTGAATCAAGGTCCTCTTCCTGACATAAAAGTGTTTTCTCTAACCCCTAGTCATCATCACGAACGTAAAGAGACAGAAATAATAGTTAAGTGTAGAGTTTCAAGCCAAGATAAAGTGCATGTATATTGGGAATTGGATTTTCATCACTAAGGTTTAGGTGACTTAAATGGAAAGTGGAAGATTGCATTTTACTAGATGAGCCTTAGCTTAATGGATGCATTGGAAAATTGTTTTTGTTTCAACTTCCAAGAGAAATTATTTATAATAGTTGGTGACAATCTTCACTATAAATAGAGAAGAGATTTAGGGGAGAAACACAACACATGAAGAGAGTGTGTGTGAGAAGAGAGATTGTGAAACAAAGTCACTTTGTTGAGAGAAAAGTGTCTTTGTGTGAGAGTGTTATCATTTCTTATAACCATTGAGTGGGATACTCGGGTTTGTAGAGTGATACACTATTTGGGGTGGGTTACAATCTTGTAATCATTTTTGTGATTGTGAAATACTTTTTGAGACGGTCTCGTGGACATAGGCAGGAGGTGTCGAATCACGTTAAATTATTTTTAAAAAGCTTGAGCTTGGCCTTTATAGTAAACAATCTAAGCTGAGCCTTAAATAGGCTGAGCCAAATGCCCTTGACAAGCGGCTCAGCTCATTTCCATCCCTAAGCAAAGTCTTGATCAGGCGTTAGAAGATGAAAAGTTGACTTCTGTAAATGAAACCGAGTGGACTAAGATCCAAAGGAGGGCTATGAGCACGATTCGGTTAGCCCTTGCTCCCGAGATAAAACAAAACGTGTTGAAGGAGACAACACCAAAGGCCTTGTGTGAAAAGCTCAAGAATATCTATGCGTCAAAGTCTTTAACCAATCGCCTTTATTTGAAGATGAAGTTGTATCAACTCAAAATGAAGATGGGAGGAGATCTCTATGACCACATCAATAAGTTCAATCAACTAGTAAGTCAATTGTTGAATGCAAATGATAAACTCTCTGATGAGGAGTAGGCACTGTTGTTGTTGGCCTCACTACCAAGGTCATTCAAAGCTTTGGTTCAAACATTGCTTGTGGGAAAATCAACTTTGAATTTGGATGAGGTGACTGCCGCTCATAGAGAAAATGAGAGAATGATGAGAACTGAAAATATTGATGATGAACACAATGCAATAGCCATGGTGGAGTCTGAGTGTGGGAGGAATCATTCAAAGAGACATGATGATCCAAGAGGAAGATCAAAATTCCAATTGCGTTTGTAACAAGATATGAGTAACATGCAATGCTACTATTGCGGTGAGAATGATCATGTGCAAGTGAGGTGCAAACAAATGAAGGAGGACTTGAAAAAATTAAGAGATATGGACAAAGATGGCTTCAACTCCCAAGCTAATGTAGTAAAAAGTGTTAAAGATGAAGATGATGTGTTTTTGGCAACAAACGATGAGGTTGCTAAAAAAATGGGTGATGGATTCTCCTGCCTTAAAGCATATTTGTAGAGATCGAGAGACGTTTGATACTTTAAAAACTGATGGAGAATTCGGCCATTTCAATTTAGGAAATGGTGGAAAAATGATGGTTGAAGGCATAGGGAGCGTGAGGATGAAACTCCATGATGGTGATATTCGAACTTTCTCAAATGTTAGGTTTGTACCTTCTGCTGTTGTCAATGTGATTTCTATGGGAGAGATGACATCACAAGGGTACAAGTATGTTGGTTCAAAGTGGGGATGCAAGGTATACAAGGGGATACACTTGGCGTTGCGAGGACAGAAAAATAAAGATAACCTTTGTTATTTGGATGGTCAAGCCTTGAAGAGGAGCCATGATAGCAAAGTGAAGAAGAAAGTGAAGTTTTCTAATGTTGAGAAAGTGTTGGGAGATACTTCCTTTGGAGGGGGAGTTTGTTCACTTTCAAATTGATTGAAAGATATTTCTCTTTTGGTTTGAAGGGAAGAATTGTAGAGTTTCAAGCCAAAAGATAAGGTGATGCATATTGGGAATTATATTTTCATCACTAAGGTTTAGGTGGCTTAAATGCAAAGTGGAAGATTGCATTTTACTATATGAATCTTAGTTTAATGGATGCATTGGAAGTTGTTTTTGTTTCAACTTCCAAGAAAACTTATTTATTATAGTTGGTGGCAATCTTCACTATAAATAGAGAAGAGATTTAGTGGAGAAGCGCAACACATGAGGAGAGAGTGTCTGAGAAGAGAGATTGTGAAACAAAGTCACTTTGTTGAGAGAAAAGTGTTTTTGTGTGAGAGTGTTATCATTTCTTGTAACCATTAAGTGGAATACTCGGGTTTGTAGAGTGATAAACTATTTAGGGTGAGTTATAATCTTGTAATCATTTTTGTGATAATGAAATACTTTTTGCGATGGTCTTGTGAACGTAGGCAAGAGGTGCCAAACTACGTTAAATTTTTATATTTATTATTATTTTTTCTACAGTATAATCTTTATTGTGTTCTCACGATCCTTTGTGGGTGTAGGTAATTTTATTTGTGAGAGCATTGATTGTCCAACATTAAGGAAGCGAAATCTTGTTACTCTCCTCTTCTAAGGAATCAAAGTACACTGGAAAAAGTCTTACTATAAAGAAAGGTATGTACTATTTATCTATTATTTGTAAGAATCATATATTTTGAGATCCTATTGATTTTCTATATTTATTAATCTAAAAAATCTTTAAGTTTTACATTATAGGCTTGAGGCTTGAAGCCGGATGATGTGACCCTTATTGTTGTTTTATCTGCATGTAGTCATTCGGGCCTTGTCGTGGAAGGGAAATATTGGTTTAATACCATGAGCCAAGACCTCGACATCTCACCAAGGATGGCACATTATATATGCATGGTTGACCTCCTCGACCGAGCAGGAAATTTGGATGAAGCATACTCCTTTATTCAAAAGATGCCATTTGAGCCTGATGTTCGTGTATGGATTGCAGTGCTTGCTGCATGTAGGACCCACAAAAATATTTAAATGGGTGAACAAGTGTCAAAGAAGATCCAGATGCTGGGACCAGAAGGTGCTGGAAATTTTTTTCTCATGTCTAACATCCATAGCTCTGTAGGCAGATGGGACGATGCAGCACACCACATATTAGAACCATTCAAAGGCATCAAGGTTACAAGAAAAGCCCAGGTTGCAGTTGGATTGAGATCTCTGGGGTAATCCATGGATTTATTGGTGGGGATCGATCCCATCCACAGTCAGTATCCATAAATAACAAGTTACAGGAACTGTTGGTGCAGATGAAAAAACTGGGATATCAGGTTGATTCTGGTTTTGTTCTCCATAATGTTGAAGAAGAGGAGAAGGGACAGATTCTCCTTTATCATAGTGAAAAAATAGCCATTGCATTTGGAATTCTTAATACCAGTCCCAGCAAACCCATTCTAGTTACAAAAAATTTATGTTGTGTTGACTGCCATACTGCAGTAAAATTTATGACTCTTATAACAAAAAGGGAGATAACAATAAAAGTTGCAAGTTGATTTCATCATTTTGAGAATGGAATATGCAATTGTCGGGATTTTTGGTGAGAAAAAGTAAAGGTGGAGTTGTAGGTCTATTTAGAATCATCCAGTGGCAAAAATTCTTCTTGTGCCACTTGTTGCCTGAACTAGGTAATGACCTTTATTGGTATCTTAGTTTGTTTTAATTTTTCTTTTGTTTATGTATGTTTGATTTATTGTTTCTATTTGTTTATCTGATTGTGATTGATTGTCTCTGAGTCAAACAAGACAATTTCCAATAATAATGCCTGATCTTTGTTTTTCTGTGAAATTTTGCTATCATCTTTACAGAAACTATAATTATTGTGTCATCTTCACAAAAACTACACCAATTTTATCTCAATGTTAGTACTGTTTGTACAGAAACTGTGTATGAAAAGCTGATCACCAAATACATTTTAGTCGGTGGGTATTGAGAAAATAAGCAAGGAAAAGGAAGTGATACAAGATTACAAGTGTGCTAGATGAGATAATTAACTTTTATTTTTATTTTTAATAACATAATCAAATTTTGAAACTCGTTGTCTTCCCGTATGTAATTTCAAAGTTACCTAATTCCAGTCGCAATCATTGCTATTTTCAAGCAAATTAGACTAAAATAAATGACATGAGTTTTTGCTACATATCACTTTTAGTTTTACCATGTTACTCCATGTCACTGTACAAACAGTTTTGTACATCATACTACACTGCTTTCACAAGCGATCACATAGGCTACGGATTACGTTGCACTCCACCTTGCTGCAACACACATAGTGGCTCAAAATCAGAATCAACCAAGCTTGTCAACCCTCTTCCACCATCACTCTCCAACATTAAGGTAATAGCATCATCGCTATGTTAGAATTAATGTCTCATGAGAGAGAGATGTAACTTATGTTGGGACTAATAAATAAATAATTAATAATGAATGACTAAATTATAATTGGGTCAAATAGGAGAAGTTTAGAGGTAAGTAGTGATTATAAAAGGGGGTTAATGTCCACTAACATGAAACTAGGTCCCCTCACTGACAGGAAAGTATTCTTTCTAATTTCTACACAAACCTAGAGAGACAGAAAAAATAGTTAAGAGAGTGAAATTTTGTTTTTCTTATCTTCCAAGAAATCAAAGTACACTATAGATAAGCCTCACTATGGAGAAATGTAACATTGTTTATCTATTATTTGTGAGAATTATAGGTTTCAAGATCCTATTGGTTTTCTATCATTGTTAATCTAGGGAATCCTTAAAGAAAATTTACATGTGGTATCAAAGCCATGAGTTATGAAATTTACGACTCTCTAAGAATGATTTATTTTTTCCGAATCCTAATTATGAAATTTAATAATTTTATTTTTCCGCTGCTATGTACAATATTTTATTATTGTTGAATTTTTGAAAGGAGTGTACTAAGTGGTGTTACATTGCGTGAATGAAAGCTTTCTATTTTTGAGTTGAAAATCTCTATTAAAGTGGCATCTTCCAATCATGGAGAAAGATACCGAAAGTCCTTGTACGTTCTTCTTTTTTCTTCTTGGAATGAAAAGCAGCGGAATTCTTTGGAATTACTATTTGCAACCCACTTTTTGCTATTCTCAATCCCACTTGCTCAATTTTTTTCAAATATTATTGTTGAATGTCATTAAAGGATTTAAAGTTTATGTCCTGGAATTAAATTAACCTGAATGTTTTAAAATTATCGATAGCAGTAAATATGTATATGATATACATTTGCTTCAATATGATTGAATTTCTATTATTTTATTAGTTATAATGTGAATGTATGGTATTTATTTGGCCTGAAATGAAATTAATAAAATGATTATGAATTGTTAATAGCAATAAGTATGTGCAGGCCATATACTTAGTTCGAATTAAGTGTATGATAGATTTGTTAGTCACAAAAGTGGTCAAGTCTATAAGATTATTTAATTTCAAATTAATGATTATTTCAATTACTCATAGAATAATGGATGCTAAATTATATGATTACTAGTTTATAGGTACATTGAAATTTATTGTTATAAGGCATTTATGGATCGTCCAAAGGTTGACTAGTTGTTGTTATAATTAATTAATATAATTGTAGGCGATTTATGTCTATCATTGATTTTATTTATATACCCAAAGGTAATAAGTACTACTAATGGGTGCATATTTAATTGTCAAATAATGTTAAGAATTTTATTAGCATCATCATGTTTGTATGTTGTGTGTTGATGTATCACTAAAAGGAGAGCATCGATATACATTGACCCTTATCTGAATGAATCATATCTATGACATGTGTTTTATGTCTCAAAACAATTATGTGAATTTTATTATGCAATACATGTTTCCAATTCACTGAATTCTCATATATGATATGTGCCAATTTTAATGGACTTAGCTTCTCTGACTGGAATAAGCAAGTCCAATTTCACCTCGATGTTTTGGATCTTGATCTTGCTATGTTGGAAGAGAAGTTTGTTACAATTACTGATGCTAGTAGCAATGAAGAGAAATCCCATTATAAAGCTTGGGAAAGATCTAATAGACTCAACCTAATGTTGATGAAAATGACTGTTGCAAACAGTATTAAGACAACTCTCCCTAAAATCAAAAGTGCTAAAAAGTTTATGGGGTTAGTAGGAGAGTGCTCTCAAACAGCTGATAAGTTTATTGTTGGGACATTCATGAGTATACTGATCACCATGAAGTTTGATGGTTCACGTACTATGTACGAACATGTCATTGAGATGACAAACATTGCAACAAGACTAAAGACCTTGGGAATGACTATGATTGAGAACTTCCTTGTTCAGTTTATTTTAAACTCATTACCGTCTGAGTATGGCATAAACGTTTAGATCATATTTCTAGAGAAAGGATGGAAAGATTTAATAAAGAATGAAATTCTTCCTGATCTAGATTTTATGGATCTAAATATTTGTGTGGATTATATTAAGGGAAAACAAACAAAACATACAAAGAAATGAGCTATAAGAAGCACTTAGCTTTTTGAAATTGTGCATACTAATATTTGTGGACCTTTCGAAGTTAATTCTTTCGAAAAGGAAAGATACTCTATCACCTTTATTGATGACTATTCACGTTACGGTTATGTCTACTTACTGCATGAGAAATCTCAGGTAGTGGATGCCTTAGAAATTTACTTGAAAGAAGTAGAAAGGAAATTAGACAGAAAGGTGAAAGTTATTAGGTCTGATAGAGGTGGTGAGTATTATGGAAGATACGATGAAATAGGTCAACACCCAGGTCCATTTGCTAAACTTCTTCAGAATCATGGCATCTATGTGCAATACACAATGCCTGGTACACCACAACAAAATAGTGTATCAGAAAGGTGTAATAGAACTTTAATGGATATGGTTAGGAGTATGTTAATTAATTCAACTTTACCTATATCTTTATGGATGCATGCCTTGAAAGCTGCCATGTATTTTTTGAATAGGGTTCCTAGTAAGGTAGTTCCAAAGACACCTTTTGAACTTTGGACGAATAGGACACCTAATATAAGGCACCTGCATGTTTGGGGTTGCTAGGCATAAATAAGGGTTTATAATCTACAAGAAAGAAAATTAGATGCAAGAACAATTAGTGGATATTTCATTGGTTATCCAGAAAAGTCAAAGGGGTATACGTTTTATTGTCCTAATCATAGTATGAGAATTGTCAAAACTGGAAATGCAAGGTTCATTGAAAATGGTGAAATCGGTGGGAGTACAATTCCACGAGATATGAAAATTAAAGAAGTTAGAGTGCAAGTCCCTTTAGGTTGTGCCTCTAGCAGTATGGTGATTGCTCCTTTAGTGGTTGTTTCAAAAATAATGAAGAGGAGCAACACAATAATGAGCCCATGATACATAATGAATGTATTGTGGAAGAACCACAAGAAGTGGCATTAAGGAGGTCTCAAAGAGAAAGGAGACCAGTTATTTCGAATGACTATGTGGTATACCTACGTGAAATAGAAATAGAAACAAACTTAAGCATTAATGACAATGATTCAGTTTCGTTTTCACAAGCTGTAAACTGTGAGAATTCTGAGAAGTGGTTAAATTCCATGAAAGAAGAGATAAATTCCATGAAACATAATTGTGTTTGGGACCTTGTAGAATTGCTAAAGGATAGTGAGAGTTGGTTGTTAGTGGGTCTTCAAGACTAAACATGATTCTCATGGCAACCTTGAACATTACAAGGCTAGACTTGTTGCTAAGGGATTTACTCAGAAAGATGACATTGATTATAAAGAGACATTTTCATCGATCTCACAAAAAGATTCTTTCAGGATTATCATGGCATTGGTAGCCCATTCTGACTTGGAACTACATTATATGGATGTAAAAACTATCTTTCTTAATGGACAATTAGAGGATAATGTTTATATGGACCAACCAATAGGGTTCTCAGTTGAAGAAAAGGAACACATGGTGGGAAAATTAAAGAAATCAATATACAATCTAAAGCAAGCTTTCCGACAATGATATTTGAAGTTTTATGATACCATTATTTCCTTTGGATTTAAGGAAAATACTGTTGATCAGTGTATATATTTGAAGGTCAATGGGAGTAAGGTTATTTTTCTAATCCTATATGTTGATGATATATTGCTTGCAACTAATGATATTGGTCTTCTTCATGAGACTAAGAAGTTTTTTTCTAGTAATTTTGAAATGAAGGATATGGGTGAGGCAAGCTATGTGATAGGGATAGAAATATTTCGAAATAGATTACAAGGATTGTTAGGCTTGTCTCAGAAAGCATATATCAATAAAGTGCTATAGAGATTTAGGATGGAAAAGTGTTCAACATCACCTGTTCCAATTCAGAAAGGAGACAAATTTAGTCTTGCACAATGTCCTAAAAATGATATGGAACGAAAACAAATGGAAGTAATTTCATATGCATCAGTTGTTGTTGCATCTTCCATGGAAACTGAATTTGTAGCATGTTTTCAGGCTACAATTCAGGCTAATTGGCTGTGAAACTTTATTTAAGGGCTTGGAATTGTCGACAGTATTGCCAGTCCACTAAAAATGTATTATGATAACTCCGCAGTAGTATTTTTCTAAGAACGACGAGTACTCTAAGGGTGCTAAGCATAAGGAATTGAAGTACTTTGCCATGAAAGAAGAAGTTCAGAACAAAGAGTGTCAATAGAACATATTAGCACAAACCTTATGATAGCTAACCCTTTGACAAAGGGATTACCACCCAAGACATTTATAGATCATGTTGAAAATATGGGCATTATTGTTATTGATGATCATTAAGTGTAATTTACCTTAGGTATTTTTACTGACACTATGAGCTCATTTATGATATGTTTCTGATTATTTGTTCTCTATGTTTGCATGCATGTTTGTGTTAGAGTAATGTTAATAGGTTTGTCTTGAATAAAGACATTATGTTGGATCAATTATGTACTCCTAACTAATGGTTATGTTAAGGAGAAGACTAATTTGTAGTATATGGAAGGGACTATGTCGATTAAGTGATGTACAACCGTCATGACTCAAATTGACTCGTATTCTTAATCATGAAATTATGATGTACCCAATGTATAGAACAGTTTAGTCATTTTTTAATGCACATTATGTTAGTTTAATTTATTTATTTATTTAGTCCTTAATGTTTAGTAATGTCACATGAGCCAAGTGGGAGAATGTGAGAGACATGTGACTTATGTAGGAACTAATAAATAAATAATTAAGAATTAAGGACTAAATTGTAATTGGGTTAAATAAGAGAAGTTTCTAGAGGTAATTGCTACTTGATGGAGTAATGATTATAAAAGGGGGTTAATACCAACTAACGTGAAACTAGGTCCCCTTCCTGACAGAAAAGTGTTCTATCTAATCTCTAGCCATCACAAACGTAGAGAGACAGAGAGAATAGTCAAGGGAGTGAAATCTTGTTTCTCCTCTCTTCCAAGAAATCAAAGTACACCGGAGAGAAACATTACTATGGAGAAAAATACGTATTGTTTATCTATTATTTGTGAGAATCATAGGTTTCAAGATCCTGTTGGTTTCCTATAATTGTTAATCTAATAAACCCTTAAAAAAAATTTACACGCCATGCAACCAAAAAATTATCCTTCAAGCACACAATATATAGTAATTTGACATAAAGCTTTAAATTAGGATCCTATCTGCCAAATTATTTTTCCCCAATAAGAAAAATATCTTAAGTTTGCTTCTATTATCTGAAATCTACAAAAAAAAATTAAATTAAATTAATGTCACTATAACAGCCTTGCATGTTCATCATTATTGATTGCAGATGCCCATAAGAAACTTGTAAATTCATTTAGTTTCTATGTTTTCCTTTTCTGTTTAATTGGTTTTCATTTCTATACAGTCAATATAAAGCATCTCCTTGCTCTCTCTATTCCCTGTTCAAGTATAAGTTTGGTGGTTAGATTCTGTTATTTTGGCAGCAATGGCGAAAGCATGCAAGTCGCAAGAAGAAATTGCGAGTGAAGCTACCAAACATGATTTGAAGGCTCTAAAGAAGCGCCATTTGCTTGAGGAAGCTGCTCATGCTCCCGTCGTACTAGCTCTTTCTAGACCCATCGTTTCTCAGGTCCTCTCTCTATGATTGCTACGAACAATATTAATGTTTCTTAGGAATTACCAAATTTATGGGACTGTGCTTACGTATCCGATTTCCATCCCTAATTATGTTTTAGAAATTTTTTCAATCATCGGTTTCGATAGAAGAATACTCCATGTCTACAATTTTATCCATCTTTGATTCTTCATTTTATTGGCTTTTGATTATGGGCATTCTTCCTCCTTTCCCTTTACATCTTTTGAATATTTTTTTTGGGGGGATGGGTATTAATATTGTTGGTTGGATCATGATCTGTGTCTAGCAGTTTAACAATTGGAATGCTTTTATTGAGTTTAGTGTTGTATGTATTTATATCTTTAAAGGGCTCTTAGTGGAAAGAGAAAGTAGAGAATCTTCAAGTGGAACTGCAACAATGCTACAAAGCTCAATCTCGACTGTTTAAGCAACTTATTGTGGTAGTAGCTGAGTCCAGAGCTTGAAAAGCATTGGTTCAAGAGAAAGAAAATGCAGTGGCTGATCTACAGAAGGAATTGACCGAGTTGAGGTTGCACAATGTTTCTTATGTTTTTAATGGCCTTCCATAATTTGTCGTTTTTCTTTTTGATTTTTTTACAAATGATTGTGAGTTAAACCATCGTTGCATGGAAGAATGCTCTCAATCAAAGGTGGACTTGGAAGAAAAGATTAAATTTCTAGAAGTGGTTGTCAGTGAGAATTCTGAACATAAAGCACAATGGAGTAGATGACTACTAAAGCCAATAAAGTTGAACTTGAAAATAAGATGTTGATTGACTGTTGGATGTTAGAAAAGATGAAGGATGTTGAATGCCTAAATAAGGTACAATATCTTTTGATTTTCCATTTGAACTTTTGGAATTAGATATTTAGTATTGGTCAGTGTTATCGATGGTGGAATATGGCAGAAGGCCAAAATTCCTCCATATAAACACGTCATTGTAGCCTATGGCACAACCATCACAAATTGCCTATGGTGGTTGGAAAAAAATCCGCCACATATTCCACCATGGAGACCATGGCGCCTCCATTTAATAACCTAGGTATTGGTATATATTCTCTATTTTATTAGAACTTAGTTCTGTTGATCTTTACCTACTTTTGATGCTTAAATGTCATTTTCCCTCATTCAGCAATGTTATGCCAATATTGCATGTACTTCTATGGGGATTGAATGGGTTAGTTAAAATGTGGGATAAAAATACAGGATCCTTAAGTTATACTCTTCATGGTTGCCTTGGATCAGTATTGGATCTAACAATCACCCACGATAATCAATCTGTCATTGCTGCAAGAAGCTCAAACAACTTGTATGTATGGGATGTCAACTTAGGCTATGTTTATGCTGTAGATGATGCAATCCTCCCAAGGAGGGGACTCATCACCAGAGTCATGGCTAGGAGACTCCAAGAAGATTGGGCCAAAAATACAAGAGAAGGCCCTAGAGTTCTCATAAGCCTTAGGGTAAATTTTGGGTCCATGGGCTAAGTATGAGCCCACTTATCTTTGTACATATTAGATTAGGGTTTCATTATTTTTGGACCTTGTATTTAGGGCTCCATAGTGTAGGGAGGGTACCTTATAATGTAGGATTTTTCAGCCCCCTTGTATTTTAGGGCACCTAAACTAGTTTTTGTATTAGGGGTAGTTTTGTAATTTCACATGTATTAGGTGCACTATTTGATGTGTGTTGGGAGATAAATTTAATTGAATTGGGAGAATCCCAATCCAATTAAATTTTGGACCATCCTAAGGGGGAGGTGAGCATTTGCTTGTTACACTCCATTGCTACATCATATAGTCACACTTTGTGCATGTCCTTCATGTTTTATATGTCTCATGACACCTAAGCACACTTAGTGAAGAATCTTGGGCTTCATCTTGGATTGGTGGGTTGAATCATAGCTAAAATTCACTAATCATAATTAATGAAATTTTGGCTCCACAAATTCAAATTCAAATTCAAGTGAAATTTAAATAGAAATTCTAATTTTCCTCCAATTTTGTGTGACACTTAGGCTATAAATAGAGGCCTTGTGTGTGCATTTTTTCAAATTTGATAATTTGAGAATTACACTTCAAAGTTAAGACCTCATTTGAGGCATAAAATTTCATGTTCCTTCTCTCCTTCTCCCTCCACTCATCTGTTGGATCGAGTGGTCTCAGAATAATTAAGAAGGGGGGTTGAATTAATTATTCCTAAACCTTTACTAATTAAAATTACTCTTATAAGGCTTTTACTAAATTGTTAAGAGAATGAGGAGTAGAGGAGAAACTTAACAGAAAGTAAAAGCGGAAATTAAATGCACAACAGAAAGTAAAAGAGTAGGGAAGAAGGAAACAAACACACGAGTTTTTATACTGGTTCGGCAACAACCCGTGCCTACATCCAGTCCCCAAGCGACCTACGGTCCTTGAGATTTCTTTCAACCTTGTAAAAATCCTTTTACAAGCAAAGATCCGCAAGGGATGTACCCTCCCTTGTTCTCTTTGAACCTAGTGGATGTAGCCTCCACTAGAACTGATCCACAAGAGATGTACCCTCTCTTATTCTCAGTAAAACCCAAGTAGATGTACCCTCTACTTGTACCACAAAGGATGTACCCTCCAATGTGTTAAGACAAAGATCTCAGGCAGTTAAACCTTTGATACTTTGTGAATGGGGATACAAAAGAATTCTCAGGCAGTTACTCCTTTGAACACTTTTGTATTAGGGAAAGGGAAGAATCAAAAGAATTCTCAGACTGTGTCGTTTTGAATTCTTTGACAAGGGAGAAGGGAGACACAAAAGAATTCAGGCAGTTAGTCCTTCGTTCTTTTGGAAAAGGAAGAAGAGAGACACAAAAAGAATTCAGGCAGTTAGTCCTTGGCGAATTCTTTTTGGAAAAGGGAGAAGAGAATGAAAAGATGAATAGCACAAGTTTTCAAGGTTTAGAAAACCAGAAAACTTTAGAAAGCTTTTGGTACAAAGAAGAAGAAGAAGTTCAAAGAGATTCAAGGCTTGTAAATGATTGTATGAATAAGTGTAAAAAGTGTATAAGTGTATTTAAAAGCAAATCAAAGCCTTGCTTTTATAGACTCTTCATGTCTGGTCAAGACAACCATTTAGAAGAGTTATAACTTTTAGAAAAAATTAAAACCAATTTGAAAAAGTCAAAAACCTTTTGAAGAGTTACATTTTTTGATTTTTTTCATAAACAATCACTGGTAATCGATTACCAAATCAGTGTAATCGATTACACAAAGCTTTTATGTGAAAGGATGTGACTCTTCACATTTGAATTTGAATTTCAATGTTCAAAGGCACTGGTAATCGATTACCAAAACATTGTAATCGATTACAACTTTTTGAAATTAATTGGAACGTTGTAAATTCAATTTGAAAACTTTTTCAAAACAATTTTGCTATTGGTAATCGATTACAACAATCTGGTAATCGATTACCAGAGAGTAAAAACTCTTTGGTAAACATGTTTTGAGAAAAATCATGTGCTATTCAATTTTTGAGAAAAACTTTTCATACTTATCTTGATTAATTCTTCTCTTGATTCTTGAATCTTGAGTCTTGAATCTTGATCTTGATTCTTGAATTCAACTTTCCTCTTGAATCTTGAAGTGTTCTTGATTCTATCTTGAACATCTTGAACTCATTCTTTGATTGACCTATGAGCTTTTTGTCATCACCTTTGTCATCATCTTTTGTTATCATATTTGTTATCATCAAAACATCTTTGAATCACTCTTGATTCACCATGAAGCTTTGCTTCTACATCATCTTCTCCTACCTTCAAGCTCTTATCCATGGCTTCCTATGGTGGTGAGCTTCTTCTTGACTCATCTTCTCCTTGAAGTGGCATCTCCAATCATCTTTCTTCCATCTTCATTCCACTGCCATTGATCTTTAAGAATCAAAGGACTCCATTGATGAAGAAGATCCAAGGCCTACAAGCTCCACATGGAGCCATGTCATGTGGTATTAGAGCATCTTCGTCTAGGTGATGTTCTTTTGCTTCCTCTATCTTTTTTGTTTGGTCAATTCACTTTAATTCCTTGTTCTTCATCTTATTCTCCATGTATCTCCTCCATTGTCTTGTGGTTTGATGTTGTTTAGAGTAGATCCAAAAAAATAAACCGATTAAATCTTAAATCTACATTTGTTCTTGCATTTCTATGGTTCAAATTTTATAGATCGACTCTTGAATCATTTTTTATGTTGATTTTAGGTTCTATCATTTTTCAGTCATAATCTTCTTGTGCTAAACCTTTAGATCTAAATTTTCTTGCAAAATATTGATTAGAAAAGAAAACACAAAAATCTAAGTGTAAATCACTTCATTCATGTTGACTTAGAGTCATGTTTAGTCATAATAATTATCACATTATGTTCTAAGTTTGTGTTAAATTTTGATTTTTTTGATTGAATTCTAGATACATTGTTCATGTATTCTTGCTATTCTTAGCCTATATTTTGAATTTTGAGTCTAATTCATGCATGTTATTTAGTTCATAACATGTTCTAAATCAATTCCTAGAAGTAGTCTTGTTGTTGAACTTTGTTTTGTTTTCTAAGTTTCCTATATGATGGCTATGAAGAAATTGAGTTGTGGTTCTGAGTTGTGGCTGGATTTGTGAATCAAAATAAGTCTTAAGCTATCTTGAATTGTGTTATTCACGACAATTGAGCATAAGC
This sequence comes from Glycine soja, assembly GCF_004193775.1. Classification (NCBI taxonomy): domain Eukaryota; kingdom Viridiplantae; phylum Streptophyta; class Magnoliopsida; order Fabales; family Fabaceae; genus Glycine; species Glycine soja. The sequence continues at coordinate 18,610,073 of NC_041019.1, read as the reverse complement.
AAACATAAATTGTAACTATCCAAGCCTTAAGAAACATAAACACTACTCTTGATTTCTAGGTTGAAATCGCTAGTGCTGGCAGCTTGAACATACGAACTTGTAAACTTTATTGGGAATTGGTCACTGCTAATTTTGAGCTGAAATTTTTACTTAATTTTCTAGACATTTGGAAAAAAAAATTAGAAAAAAGGAACCAAGTGATTTGGATAAAAGAAATAATAAGAAAAATCACACAAGTTGGCAGGAAAATCATTGTCCATGGAAAGAAAAGAAAAAACGAAAGGGAAGTGTGCTTGTTGTTTTGGCTCAAAATTTGTTCTATAATTGGTGCCTATTTTATACCAATCTTGGTTATGAAATTTCAATTGAAAATTAGTGTGAAAACAAGTGCCAAAACTAGAGGTTTTTTACGTATTTTTTTTTGTTTTTTTTAATATACTCTAGAGCCATTACTGGTTTCTCTTTGAGTCCTAGCTTGTTTTTATGTGCCTTTCATTGCTTTAATTGTTGAATAATTCTTGAAAATTTTCCTTGTTAAAACTCTATTGGTTTATCTTTCATTTCATTTTTTTGGTCTTTGGTTATTGCTTGTCTCTTTGTTTCCTTATTTGTGAGTTGCCATATAGGGAATTAGAAAGAAGGATTGATGTCATCCCTTGAAGAATTTGAGTCAAGAAGCAAGGGGCCAACCACCTTAAGAGTTATTGGACTAAGAAGCACTCCAAATTGAGTGAAACACCAAAGAGAGAACAACCACCAAAGTTGAGGACTTTTTTGTAACTTTGTAATTGGCAATTTACTTACCTTCATTGCTTTCAAATTTTGTAACACAAAGGTCTTTCATTGGAAGCGTGTTGGGAGCTTCCAATAGGTTACCAAACTTCCATTTGTGTGTAATAATTTTAGACAATTTTTCCCTTAGGATAGTGAGTGTTTTGTTGGGAACCTTAAATGTGGTCATCCAAACACTTTTAGGATCCGCCTAGTTTACATTTCTTGCACTTTAATTTCTTGTTTACTTTCATAGCTTATTTTCTTTACTAGTCACGCCTAGTTTATCTTGTTATTGCATAATACTTTCTTCTTACTTATCACGCTTATCTTGAGTTCTTTTGAATCCTAGATTTTACCTTTTTGCAAACCCCCAACAAAAAAGAACCACAACTTAGGAACCAACATGAGTCATCATTCATCTAGTGTTAATGGTGAGGGTACTGGGCATAAGGACTCTCTGTCTAGAATCTTAGATGAGTTGAGTTCCCTCAAGTTATAGAAAGAAAAACTAGAAAGAAAAGAAAAAGAAAAAGAGAGGGTAGAAATAAATCAAGATAAGAGGGAACAAATAAAGGAAGAAGAAAGAAGAAAAATACTAAAAGAGCTAAGAAAAGAAAAACATGTCTCCTATAGTAGTCATGACTCTTGCAAGAGCCTAAATGAAGAACTTAGTGACTATTATAAAGGAAGGCATATGTCACCTCCTAGACCTCACTCCCATAGGAGAGAAAAGGAAAGAAAGTCTCAAGAGGCTAACATTAATCTCTCATACTTCCATGGGAAGGACAGTGTAGAGGCTTATTTAGACTGGGAAATGAAGGTTGAGCAACTCTTTGTTTGCCATCATACAAGTGAAGAAAGGAAGGTTCCTTTGGCTACCCTTAGCTTCCAAGGGTATGCCCTTTATTTGTGAACTTCCCTTGTTATGGAAAGAAGGATTTATGTGGATCCTCCAGTAGAGTATTGGAATGACTTGAAAAGTGCCCTTATGAAGAGACACATCACCTCCTACTATGAAAGGGAGCTTATGGACAAGCTCCAAAGGTTTAGACAAGGGAGTATGAGTGTTGAAGAGTATAGGCAACAAATGGAACTACTCTTTTTGAGTGTTGGGCTTAGGGAGGAGGAAAGAACAAGTATTGCTAGGTTCCTTAGTGTACTTAATATGGAAGTGAGGGATAAGGTTGAACTCCTTCCGTATAGGGACCTAGATGACCTTGTTGTTGCTTCTTCAGCATGCTAAGCCTATCCCTCTTAAGATTATTGAGGCCACAAGGTCCAACAAATTCTACTTCAAAATCTTATGGCTCTTACTCTTATCCAAAGAAAGACCAAGGTCAAGGCATCTTAGGGGCTGCACTTTCTAAGCCCAAAGATGATAAGGGGAAGATAATTGAAAAGGAATCCCCTAAGGCTAGTATACAAGAGAATACTAGCTCTATAAAGTGCTTTAAATGTCTTGGAAGAGGACACATTGCTTCTCAATGTCCCACCAAGAAAACCATGATTATGAGGGGCCAAGACATTTATAGTAGCCAAGATGAGGTTACTACTTCACCTTCCGCTAGTGAAAGTGAAGAAGCAAAAGGGGAAGAATCTAGTGAATAAATCTACCCCCAAGAAGAAGGGGACCTTTTAACGGTTAGAAGGCTTCTAGGAGGCCAATCTTGTGACTTGACCCAATCTCAAAGAGAGAATATTTTTCACACAAGGTGTAAAATTTTTTATAACACATGCTCTCTCATTGTAGATAGTGGTTCATGTTGCAATTGTTGTAGCACAAGATTAGTCTCTAAGTTGAGCCTTGCTATCACTTCCCATCCAAAGCCTTACAAACTTCAATGACTTAATGAACAAGGGGAAATGATAGTCAATCAACCAGTAAAAGTACCCTTCTCCATTGGAACATATAAGGATGAAGTGATTTGTGATGTAGTTCCAATGGAGGCAGGACACCTTCTCTTAGGTAGGTCATGGCAATATGATAGGAAAATAATTTATAATGGCCTAACTAATGAAACAACCCTCACCCACCTTGGAACAAAATTTATGTTGCATCCTCAAACACCTTCGCAGGTGGCCAAAGATCAACTAACTATGAAAAATAGAAGGGATGAGGAAGAAAAACTAGAAAAACAAAAGAACAAAAAGGATAGTAAGGTCATGTCTTCAAAGGCCAAGGGGAAGGAAAAAAAATAAAAAAAATCCTCAAGAAGATTGTTAAGAAGGAAAATCATTTTGCAACAAAAGATGATATCAAAAGAGCACTCCTTAAACAATCCTTCTACCTTCTCATATCAAGGGAAACATCCCTTAGCACTGCCATACCTTTTGAGCTTGAGGTTATTTCTCAAGTAAAGGAGTTGTTGGATGAGGGTTTGGTTCGTAAGAGCTTAAATCCTTGTGCTTTATTGGTGCCCAAAATAGGTATTATGAGGCACCGAATCCCTATGATAGGTGGTATGATAAATGTGTTGAGTGGTGCAACCCTCTTTTGTAAAATCAACCATGCATCCAACATCTTCATGATTCACATACATAGGGAATCGTTAGCTAGTTTTGCTCTTCTTTTGAGTTTCAATACAAACTTAGGTGCTCATATGAGACATAGAAGACTCCAAGAAGATTGGGCTAGAGTTGCAAGAGAAGACCCTAGGGTTCTCATGAGCCTTAGGGTAGAGTTTGGGCCCATAGGCTAAGTATGAGCCCATTTATCTTTGTACATATTAGATTAGGGTTTCATTATCTTTTGGGCCTTGTATTTAGGGCTTCATAGTGTAGGGAGGGTGTCCTAGTAATGTAGGATTTTTCAGCCTTTGTATTTTAGGACACTTAGACTAGTTTTGGTATCATGAATAATTTTGTAATTTCACATGCATTAAGTGCACTATTTGATGTGTGTGTTGGGAGAGAAATTTAATTGAATTGGAAGAAGCCTAGTGCAATTAAATTTTGGACCTTCCTAAGGGGGAAGTGAGCATTTCCTTTCTACACCTCGTTGCCACATCATATAGTCACACTTTGTGCATGTTCTTCATGCTTTACATGCCTCATGACACCTAAGCACACTTAGTGTAGAATCTTGGACTTGATCTTGGATTAGTGGGTTGAACCATAGCTGAAATTCACTAATCATAATTAGTGAAATTTTGGCTCCAAATTTGGCTCCACAAATTCAAAATTCAAATTCAAGTGAAATTTGAATAGAAATTTAAATTTCCCTCCAATTTTTTGTGTCACTTAGGCTATAAATAGAGGCCTTGTGTGTGCATTTTTTCAACTTTGATCATTTGAGAATTACACTTTAAAGTTCAGACCTCATTTGAGGCACAAAATTTCATGTTTCATCTCTCCCTCTCCTTCCACTCATCTTCTCCTACCTTCAAGCTCTTATCCATGGCTTCCTATGATGGTGAGCTTCTTCTTGACTCATCTTTTCCTTGAAGTGACATCTCAAATCATCTTTCTTCCATCTCCATTCTACTGCCATAGATCTTCAAGAAACAAAGGACTTCATTGATGAAGAAGATCCAAGGCCTACAAGCTGTGGAAGCAATGTCTTCCAAGATTATTTTGATGATGCCAAAGAATCAAGAGTCAAACAAGTTTCAAGAATCAAGATCAAGATTCAAGATTCAAGAATAATCAAGATCAAGATTCAAGTAAAGAATCAAGACTCAAGATTCAAGAATCAAGAGAAGACTCAATCAAGATAAGTATTAAAAGAGTTTTTCAAAACATTGAATAGCACAAGAATTTTTCAAAAAGAAAAATCTTTTACCAAAGAGTTTTACTCTCTGGTAATCGATTACCAGTAGCCAACATTCTTTTCAAAACTGATTTACAAAGCTATAATTGATTACCATAATCATGTAATCGATTACCAATGTTTTAAAACGTTAGATTTCAAATTTCAAGAGTCACAACTTATGATAAAACTTTTTCAAATCATTTCAAACTTGTGTAATCGATTACACAATACTTGTAATCGATTACCAGTGTTTTTAAATGTTTTGATTTTCAAATTTAAACATGAAGAGTCACATCTGTTGATGTGTAATCGATTACACTATGATGGTAATCGATTACCAGTGACTAATTTCAAAAACTAAATTACCAAAAGTCACAATTCTTAAAGTAACCTTGTGATGGGAACCACTGAGGGGACCCGACGAGTTTAATCACAAGCGCAACGAAATAAAATTATTTTGAGAACAATGGAGGAGTCGTGTGTTTTGTACAATTCATAGATAGAGTCTGCGTGCTAAAATGTTTTCTGGGTTGGACCTTAGGAGGAAGAGGCCCTGAAGGACTCTTCAAAGTGTAGGCCTTGGGGGTAAATACACCCGGTTTGAGTGCTCTTTTAAGCCTGTGGCGATCCCACATGGTTGGAGCATTCTTGCAAAACAACGTGACCCCGACTGGTCTCCCTATGATTTTACCTAGTGAGAGTGACCTGACTTACTAGTGTGTGGTTTGTCTTGTCATGTACTCCTAAGCGCTCGAGGAGATTTTTCACTGACATGGTACCACATTGCATATATGATTGAGTCTTAGTGTATCTATTGCATAATGCTTGTATATTGATTGATGATTGATTTAGTGATATTGTGTTTTGATCCTTGAGTACATGAATGATGTGAAAATGAATGAGACGTGTTGTGTTGTGATGTGATGTTACGCGACAAAGTGATGGAATGATGTCAGCTATGTTTAAGTAAGTTATATTTCGTTTATATGATATGTAAATCTACATGTTGTCTTGTTTATCTCTATTAGCTAGGAATGTGATAACTCACTCCCTATGTGCTATTTGTGTTTGGATCCTGTGATGATCTTGAACCTTGTGTTCGTGAGAGCAGATGGTTAGGTGAATGACTATGAAGAACCTTAGGCTAGAGGATACGGGAACAAAATTCTCTGATAGAATGTGACATTGGGGTATAGGTTTCTATATTAATTGCATGAAATCTTAGACGACATTGTTTTGAGTCGAGATGGTTTATTATTTATTTGGACAAGTTTTATTAGGATGTTAGAAAAGTGAATGTGAGCCTTTTACCCTTTTGAAAAGCTTTTATTTAAATGTGTTTTAAAAACTATTAATTAATTCCGCATTTTTATTCCTTTTATTATTAGTACATATATGTGTGGGGTAGAGGGTGTCACAGAGGGCACATTCGAGAGTAGGTGAGCTAGAGAGGGAGAGTTCGAGGAAGGCTCAACAATGTGAGAGTTCGAGGGGGGAAGCTAGGGATTTCAAGCTTATTTAGGAATGAAAACCAAGACGGTTTTGTGCTAATACCCATTGTCATTTTCATTCCCCCTAATTACAACACCGCCACCCAATGACATTCTAAGACAGTTATTGATAACCATCTTATAATGTGCGTAGTAAAAAACAATTTTCATTGTTTTAATTACAAAAATGTCACCGCATCATATTCTAAGACAATTTGGTTTAGTTTAAGTTGTAATAAGGGCCCAATTGGCAGCTTAGGCATCAGCCTTGGGGTGACTTTTGGTTGCCACAATTTCAGTTACACTCAACCATTTAAGTTCTTTTAATTTCCTAGGTTAATGGCTCATTACAAAATTTAAGTGGATTGTAATTTCCTTTAATGAAGCATATGTAAAATCTGATGGTAAAGCTTCTTTATAAGCTAAACCATTTTATCAATAAACACAAGTTGAGTTTTATTCAGAAAAATTAGAGTTTATCTCTTTTATCTTAGTGAGAGTGATTCTCCTAAGTTCTTGAGTGATTCAAGAACACCCTGGCTATATCAAAGGTCTTTCACATCCTTTGTGTGTTGCCCTCGCCGGAAAGAGTGATTCTTTCCTTCCACCATTTCATCTTCAACCTTGCCTTTCAAACCACAATTCTAGAACATCTAATTTTGCTTAGAATTATCTCTTGACCATAACTCTCGTTTTACTCGTTCAAATTAAGTGATTCTTGAGCCTAAATTGAAACTCAAAACGAGAGCTTTCACCTCGTTTTGGAATCACATCATTTGGAGCCTTGAAGCTTGAGCTATAGCCATTTCTATATTTCTGTCCGATCACCACTTAACCTACGCTTTTACCATCTCATTCATCCATTTTATGCCAAGATTCACCTTATTAAGTCCTAGGAAATTAGCCACAGCCAACCCTTGAATCTTGCCAATTTCCCATCCTTTTCTTAATCAATTTTTTGAATTTTCCAACAAGGTCTTCCCCTTTTTTTTCCTCTGTTAAACTGTAAGTATGAGTCTCACTATGTATGGTTAATCTTTTTGAAGCCACCCTCAAGGGGCCTTAGTTATCTTTATTTAGAAAATGCGAATATGATTTAGAACCCAGTTGTTGAAAACAGTGTTTGTTTTTTTTTTAAGAACAAATATACAAGATCCTTATCGGTTTTTTGGATATTAAGCCGAGTACTGAAGATCGCAACCTTCACACACTTCTTTGGGTCTTACGTTGATCTTATTTTCCTCCAAGCACCAGCCTAACCAAAGAGGACTTTCATAGTTTTTCAAAAACAGCTATCAAGGGCACACCTTTGTAGGCTTACTAATCCCAGGTTTTTGAAAAACAAGCAGAAAGGAAAGAAAAAAAAACATTGTTTACAACAACTGGATTCTAAATCATATTCACATTTTCTAAATAAAGATAACTAAGGCCCCTTGAGGGCACCTTCAAAAGGATTAGCCAGACATAGTGAGACTCATACTTACAATTTAACAAAGGAAAAAAAGGGGAAGAGAGGGAGGATCCAGAAAAGAACTTGGTATTATTGCACAGGCAACTATTACAAGTTTTTCTTCCTTCAGTTTCTCTCACTATTGGGTCTAGTGTTTTTCAGCGTGTCCACAACTGAACCCCAAGACCCTTTATATAAAGAAAATTGATAGAATAAGACAAAAACCCCTTCAGTCAAGAACCGTAAAGTTACTGTTCATTTACTTTGTCACAGGGTTGTCTTTTACAAATAAAGTTTTGTAGATAAGCTCAATGTCATAATCTATGCAACAGTAAAGATTCCCGCCTTGGATTTTGACTGTGTTTAGGCAGGATGCTTTTGTCTTTAATTCTTGGTTGATTTTGTGATAGTAACATCTTCTTCGTCTTGGATATTCCGAGAACAGAAGATGTCGGATGAGTCTTCCATTGAGAGGTCGGTGGATGGGAAAGGAGGGGTTTGTTGTCCATGACATCCGCTGGCTTCGTAAATCTCCTTATCTTTTTTCTTTTTTTGGAAGAATTGAACCAGTTTGTTGTTGTGATCAACCGGGAAAGGAATGAAAAACTTCCCATTGTATAAGGGCAGGAAAAGCTTTGTGTCATGAGTTTCTTTTATTAGATCAAACTCACATTTATCTGATTCTGAGAAGAACCATTGGTAACCCTGAATTTGTGCCCTCATGAGGCTATATTGATACTGTGTATTACCCTGTACTTTCCAACTTTCGTATTCATCATTGAATAGACAGGGATAGTTTCTATGATCCTCTGGTAAGAGTTTCATAACATGGCATGGGTAATTCTGAGCAGTAAAGTTGTTCGGGCAAGTTGTTATTTTGATGACAATGTAGTCCATCATTTCTGCCTGGATCAGGTTTATGGCCTCATTGATTGAGGGATTGAGTCCATCGAATCTATCAGATGAAGGAATCAGGATTGATTCTAAACATCCATAGTCCAATAGACTTTTCGCGGAAATTGTTAGGTCCTCATATCCAAAGGACTTAAACTAGTCCAAGTCTAGTCTGACTTTTCTAAAGAGGATTTTTATCTTGCAAGGACAATTGGTTTTGTCTTGGTAGTATGTGGTTTTATTGATGCATACAAATTTTTGGTTGAGATAAGCATGCACCTATGTAGAGACCTGGAATTTGGGTTTGGTTATTGTGTACCTTAAACAATAAACTCTATATTTTCTTAAAATTGTCCTAGTTTAAGTCATTTATTGGTCCTGGGATACTTAGGCTGACTGAGTCTTTATAGGTTTTCTGGCTAGTCTTGGTTTGGCCAACATTTATGACTATAGTCGGGTTTTCTGGTTCAAGAGCCCTTTTTATTTTATTGATGTCTGTGGTATTTAGTTCAAGGGCTTTTTCTACTTCTTTCCTCGAATAGAAACCTTTATAGATTGGGCTTTGAATACCCTCTTTTGCAAGGCAAAGGTCTTTAAAATTGGTATAAACACCTTTATGAGGTCCTGATAATAGGACAAAAGTTGTATAACCTTTTCTAGAAGGAGAGGCTTTTGTAAGGAGAGGAACTCCTTGGTTATCTGCTATGCAGAAATTGTATAGAGCACAAATTATGCTCTTTTTTACTGAATAGACAAACTGCTCATTATTATTTGTATTTTTTGGAATATTCCAAATATTATCAATGAGACAATTGAATTTGTCATTAACAGCTTCTCTACCAGGGTAGTGAAACTTATTTGTAAGTACAGACAATTCTTGATTGCCGAACTTCATTTTTTGCTTTATGTCTTGGTAGGAAACCTTACAAGGCTTCATTTTGTAGTGTCCCTGCAAAACGAGAGAGAATATCAACATCAACATTTTTTACTCCTTTTATGTGTTCAAACTTTATTTTTATTCCATTATGATAAACATATTCTTGGAATAAAAGCCATCTTTTGTGGGGTTTTTTGTCAATATTTATCTGTTGGCTACCATAAGCCACTATTGTTTCACAATCTGTTCTTATGGTAATTTCGCTTTTATTAATCAAGAGGAGTTTAAATCCTTCTAAAGCATTTATTACAGCATTTACTTCATAGTCTGTAGATGTTGAGTATACCTATGGTTTTGTGTGGTATTTTCTCGAAGCATACCTACAAATTTCTTCATCATGAATTTTTTTCATATTTATTTTTCTTTTTCTTTAGGATGGCTCCCCATCCTTGTTCACAACCATCACATTCTATAACTAGATAGTTAGAATCTAATGGTAAGGATAGAAATGGTAAGTTATTAACCATTTCTTTTATCTTCTGGACTAGTTTTATATCCTCCGTATTGAATTTTCTCTGTCCAGTCAAAGATGTTTTGTTGTAAAGAGGAGTTGTATATTTTCCTAGGTCTTTGATAAAATTTCTTGCATAATTAAGTAGGCCTAGAAAAGCTCTCAAGGTTTTTATGTCTTCCATTTTATCTGGAAAACCAAGAATTTTTTGGAGATATGAGGCTGTAGCCTTATTTTTTCGTTTCCTATTTCTGTTCCTGGGAAAGAAATATGGGTTTTACAAATTTCCATTTTTGACTTTGAAATAATCAATCCAAACTTTTCAAATAAATGAAGAACTTGTTTAAGATGTAAATAATGTTCTTCTTTAGTTTTTGAAAAGACAAGTATGTCATCTATATACGTACAAGTGAATTCTTTATAATTTCCAAAAATATTATTCATTTTTCTTTGAAAAATTTGTGGTGCATTTTTTAGTCTGAGAGGCATTACTTTCCATTCGAATAATCCTTCTAAACAAGAAAAAGCAGTCCACTTTATTGAATCAGGATGCATTTTTACTTAGTGAAATCCTGATTTTAAATAAATTTCGAAAACCATTTGGCTTTCTATATCCTATTTATCAACACATCTTTAGAGGGAATAGTGTATCCATCTATGTGGGTGTTATCATTAAGCCTTTTGTAATTATAGACCATTCTAGTCTTTCCTCTTTTTTGCTTTGAATGTTTATTAACAATGACAACAGGGCTTCTATGAGGGCTAGTACTAGGTGCTATAACTTTTAGATCCAAGAGGGTTTTTATGCGGCTTTTACATTCCTCTTGTTCGAAATTCCCATACTGAATATCTTTGGTTTTAATTATCAGATCTGGGTTTATGATTTCTAATTTGCATATAACATGATCTTTTTCCCAATATTTTGTAGGGTCTTCTCCTATTATACTAGTTTTATTTAATTCATCTATAGTCTGTTGTATATTATCAAAAGTTATAATCTTGTTAATTTTGACAGATTTGTAATCAATTTTTGCTACAGATAGTTCATATTGTAGCTTGGTTTCCATTTTTATGCTTTCCAAAATACTTTCGTAGTAAGAATCATGGGATGTGCCACATGTTTCTAGAGTGTTTATACTACCATGATTTTTTGATTCTTTTATTTTACAGTTACCAGATGCGTCACAAGGACATTGATTATTTTTATTTAAATTAGTGGGGGCATCACCACGCTTTGCTCGTAACTCTGATGTGAGTTCATCTATTATAGGTGACATTTGTGAGTTTATGGAAATTAGTAGATAATCTTTTGTAATAGTAATTGATCTATTATCATGTATGATAAAATCGAGTCCTAAAATCTTTTTTTCTTTAGCGGGTCGTAAGTCTACAACATCTGCTTTATTTATAAAAATTTTATTACCAAAAATTTTCACAATTTGTGGATAATTGAATGGTGAAATTTCGTGTTTCTGTATCATTTGTTATTATGTCTCCAGACATTGTTCTAGTTTTGGTTATTATATTACTTTTGAAGCAATTGTGTTGGGGTACAACACTTTGGCATATAGAAGTAAAAAAACAACCAATATCTACCAAGGCTTGTAAAATTATTTCTGTTTGGTTAAATTTATTTATTTTAGGAAAATTTATTTTAGCCAAAATATGTAGGCTTTTGTTTTTCTCTTTATTGCAAATTATGGGGATGCAATCTTTGTTTTGTAGTGCCATAAGCCCACTAGTATGTTCCACATAAAAGTTTGGATTTTTACCTTTTTCAAAATTTTCGTAAAGAAAATCTACTTTTTTTTCTATTTGATTTAACCTGATCTCCAGGGTGGAAATCCGATTATTCATAATTTTATTTCCAGAATCATTTTCCTTCTTAGAATCAGGAAATTCTATTTTTAAAATAGTTTGTATGCAAGTTTTACAAAAGTTCTTGTAACATAAGCTACAGTGAGCTCTTAATGTTTTATGGGGATATCTTTTACAGAAATGACATTCCTTATGATCTGAACCTATGTGGAATTGTATTTCATGTTCACAATCATTTAATTCTATTTTAAACATTAAACTATATCCCAAATTATCAAGGATTTCTCCATACTGATTGTATTTATCATCTACTGGGTATAGATTTATGTATTCATTTTTAGTGAATTTGTTTAAGATTTTATAATATTTATTAAGTTCTTCTTCTTTAGAGGTATAGTCAGACCAACTAACTATTGAATATATTTCTGAGTCAGTAGAGACTGTCTCATCTATAGGAATAAGATTCATCCTACAACTTTTTGTCAGTTCTGCTTCTCTTGTAAACAGATTAGTTTTATTTGGACAATCTCTCGAGTAATGTCTTGGTTGGTGACGAGCATAACATTCTAATTGCTTTGTGTATGTTTTGTTATCTCTAAGTTTCCTAACATGTCTCTCTTTGTTGAGAGTAGGTTTTCTGGAGTTAGAGGCTCTAATTGAATACCTTCGGGTTGGGTTCTTTTTCCTGGAAGGTTGTTTACTAGGAGGTTTATACTGGGATCTTTTTCTCCTAATTTCTTTATGATATTGTTGAGGAGTGTATATCTGTTTACAAATCTCTGAATCAACCATTTTTATTTGTTTATTAATGGCTATGTTGGTACATGTTTCTTCCATTACTTTCATTATGTGTTGGATTCTAACTGTTCAATTATTCATGACTGGGTCAATTTGGTCATCGTTCTAGCTGTCTCTAATTTTTTGTCCTAACTTACCCGGGAGTTTTAAAAATAATTTTTCTCCTAAAGATCTATCTGTAAATTCTCCTGCTATGGAGGCATACATTAGGTAATCTTGGGTAAATTCTTTTATCTTGCCAAAATAGCTTATAGAGAGTCTTTCTAGGTTGCCCAGGTAAATTTTTTGTCTGATGGTATTTCCATCATTTACAGATTGGGCTGTAAAAATTCTTTGTATTAAGCTACAAAAGTTGTGGATGTTTGGACCGGGGTCTACTAGATTTGTTTTGATTTGTTTCGGGAAGGTTTGTTTGAAAGATTCCCAGCAGGCTCTAGTTATGTCTCCTAGATATGTTTTGGCTCTTGCTATCATGTCTTGACTATTGGATACATGGTTTTCATGGTTCACCTTATAGTCTATTATAACAGCAGAAGTCCATTGTTCTATGTAATTTGGAAGTAGTTGGGGGTCAATACTTCCTATGTTTAACAAAAGAGATGGCATATTGAATGTTGGTTCTATAAGCATCCTTTTTCCTTTTGATTTTATGTTTTCTCCTAGAGTTAAATCTATCGGAGTAATAACTTTTTCAAGCCAGGGGGGGATCCTATGTTATAGTCTTTCATAATATAATCAAATTGGGGGTTAAAATTTGAGCTTGAAGCATCATTCATAAGACCTTTGAGGGTTTCAGGAAACGAGAGTATTGATTCTGTTTCATCAATTCCAGAATTTGTATCTAACATTTTTTTGAAGTTTATTTCATTTTCATATAATTTATTTAAATCAATCTTTGTAAGCAAATCTTCAATGTTATCTGTATCAGAATTTTCTTTATCTATTGATGAAAATAATCTGTCTGAAAACATATTCATCTTCTTCATCGGTGTCATCAGAATCTGTTTCATTATTTACAAAACTTTGTCCTTGACACTTTTTATCTTCTTCCCATTTTTCAACTGCTTTAAGAAGCTTTTGGGAAAGGTGAGTTTTTTCTAAGAAAGATATTCTGGTTTGTTTATGTTCCTCGTAAGGAATGTATGATTCGAAATATGAACAATGCCATAAATTCATCATGGACATTCTAGAGGGTTCCATTTCTTCTTCTAGGGGATTTTGTATGTCTTCATAATCCGTAAATCTTATTGAAAGACTATTTCTTCTATTTGTTATTATGGCATAAGCAGGAGTAGTTATTGCACTCCTAGAGGATCCAGCATCAATATGTATTTGCCATTGATTATTTTGGTTTCTGGAGGAATAAAAAATTTCTGGTGGCAAAAATTGAATTCCATCAGATGATAGGGCTGTCACTAAAGGATTAGTGTTTATCCTGTATCTAGGGGATATTTGGTCACTTATTCTACCAATGAAAGTAATATCTAAGTGCAAGTTATGTCCCTCAAAATTTCTTCCAAATCCTATTGTTTGGACTTCTAGGTTTATGTTTTGTATGAAGTCACTAAGGTTCATTGTGTAATTAGGGGCAATATAGATCAGGGAGACTGTTTGGTTTAGATCTATTTCTATCATCCCTATTATGGCTTGAGAGTTATTATCTCTAAAACTTTGATCAAAGAGCACCACAAAAGCTTTAGCTCCTACGAAGGATCTTGTTAGAGACCTGACACCTATGGCAATTAGTGCTAGGTGTACATATCTTCTATTTGTATTAAGGAGTTGTCGTCCTATTTGGTATCAGAGCCGTTACATTAGCTCTGGATAGACATCGCGATATAATTAATAATAATAACTCTAGTAACAAACTTTCGATAAAATATTTTGAAGATTTAACTGAAACCTTAGACAGTTTAACAAAAACACAAAATTTGTTGTTTAACAAAATACAAACATTAGAAAATAAAATTAACGATATTTTAAATACTCTCAATACTAAGGACCAACATGTTCGTTTATCTACAAACGAACTCGATAAAATTACAACACAGCTTTCTAAACTTGATTTAGGAAAAACAACAAGCCAAACTTCGACAAAATTCGTTTTAGCAAAGCCTTGCAAATGAGGACAATACCATTCACCGAAACCTCACAAATAGTCTCAAGACACAATCCTGTTACTGAATCTATAAATCAATCTCCTAGAATCCTATATAGATTCTTTAGAAGGACAAATTCTCGAACCAGACAAGTTGAACAAATAGTACATATAGAATCCAATATTGATATTGGATCAAATTCTAGGATAGACTCTCTTAATCCTAGACAATTATATAACTTAAATTGACTGGCCTCAAATAGAATTAGGCTATACAGATACAGAAGGATTGATAATTTTCATCTGTCTTACAGAAGACATGAGATTAATGTGAATAAGGAAATTTCATTTTTAAAACAGTTTGTACGTAAGTTTTACAAAAGAAAAAAAACAAATAAGAAAGAAAATTTCGTTCTCGTCCTTTCCTTAGTGCCTAAAACCCTAAACCCCATCCTGCTGGTTATGTGATTGTTTGTCCACTAGTAACCAGAGTTTAAAGAACCAGATAATTTTTCAGTGAAGAAGAAAAATCCCAATGATTGTGACTCGTTCTGCTTTGATGCTCCATCTCCAAAACCCACCAATTCGCTACCACTTCTTCTCCCACTTCAGCTATGCTCCCACCTTCCCTACTCTATTCAAACCTCGCCCTTTCTCTCCAACCACTCCACGCCAAGCACAAACCAGAACCTTTGTAAGCGCTGTTGCATCATCATCATCATCAGCACATGGTTCCAATGGCAGAGACACTTTCTTTGCAGAAGAAAACGTTTCGTGGAGTTCACTCGGTCTCTCTGATACCATTTCTCGAGCGCTCTCTAACATTGGCCTCAATAGGCCCTCTCTCGTTCAGGTCCCTTTTCTTTCTTTCTTTCTATTTTTTCCCCACTTCGTTTTTGCTTGTTTTCATGTTGCCCCTTTGGTCAATTCATGCCCCCGTGCGGTTTTCTAGGAAATTGAATGATCCCTTTTGTTAAAAATTTGATCTTGTTTACTTGTTGTGTTTATGCTTATGATGTCAAAAAAACTGGAAATAAAACAATCCAAAATAGGATGCAATTTGGATTTTGGAAGCTAGACCAAGGGGCTGTTGATAACTGGTTTTTGTTTTCATTTTTTATTTGGACAAAAATTAAGGGGCTGATTGGATTTATCTTCTACTATAAGCTGAAATCAACTTATGCACTTAACTTTTGTAGAAATGTTCTTATCTAAAACCTCTCCAAAAGCTGAAGTGCATAAGTTGATACAGCTTATGGGAAAACTCAATTCATTTTTACCTTCTTATTTTCTTCTCCTATAGGTGTTTATGGAAAAGTTTTTCCAGATAGGTCCTAGATGTAGGTCTTTAAGTGCTTTTGATACTATCATCCAATCAGGTTTATATTAAAGGTCAGTTAGGTTGGCAAGGTAAAACTGTGATTCTGAATGGAGAATATCATGAAAAGTACAATTCTAAGTTCAGTCCTTTTCATTTTTTGGGGTGCTGGGTCTTATGTTGTGAGCATTATTTATGTGTGTTCAGGCTTCTTCTGTACCGTCTGTGCTGTTAGGGAAGGATGTTATTATTGCTGCGGAGACTGGGAGTGGTAAAACATACAGTTACCTAGTTCCTCTAATTGATAAGCT
This sequence comes from Glycine soja, assembly GCF_004193775.1. Taxonomy (NCBI): domain Eukaryota; kingdom Viridiplantae; phylum Streptophyta; class Magnoliopsida; order Fabales; family Fabaceae; genus Glycine; species Glycine soja. The sequence continues at coordinate 18,593,983 of NC_041019.1, read as the reverse complement.
TAGAGACGCCCAGGAACATTCTCTACATGCTGTGTTGGATCAAAAAGTGACCTCACCACAGAACGTTCTGCTGGTGCTTTGTCCAAATGTGCAACTTTGTGAGCAGGTAGTGAGGATGGCTAACAGTCTCTGTAGAGATGATGGCGAGACAATAGTTAGTGTGGCAGCCATTTGTGGCAAACAGGTAGTGATTGTGCAATCCTTATAGTTATATGGAATTTATGGTCTGCTCTTGAATTTTCAATACTAAGAATCATTTTGACCCAGGGATGGCCAATTCGGGAACCTGATGTCATTGTGACGACACCTGCTGCTCTTCTGAATTATGTTGACCTTGACAGAACCCGACGCATGGAATTTATGCGTGGTGTTAAATATGTGGTATATTTCAGATCTTATGTAACTATGCCAGTGTAAAAGATGTGTGAATTACATTGTGTTTATATTTCTTACTGTCAGGTGTTTGATGAAGCTGATTTACTTCTCTGTGGGAGCTTCCAGAATAAAGTAATCCGCCTGATAAACTTGCTCCGCTTTGATGAAAAACTATTGTCTCGATCAAAAAAATCAGTAGCAGAGTTTCCGATGAAACAGGAATTTTCCTTGTCATCAGAAGATGCTTTTGAAGGTGAAGAGGAACTTCAAACTGAAGCCATCTCAGAAGACGATGACAATGATAAAGAGGATATTGTTGATATTAATAATGAAGCCGAAAATGTTAAACTAAGAGACTGGAGGAGAGTGAGGAAAAATTATGAGCGTAGTAAGCAGTATGTTTTTGTTGCTGCTACACTTCCAGTGAATGGAAAGAAGACAGCTGGAGGGGTATTGAAATATATGTTTCCTGATGCTGAGTGGGTTTGTGGAAACTATCTTCATTGTCACAATCCGAGGTTCATTTTTTTGTCTTATTATCAATAATGACGTTTCATTTTATTTTGCTCATGTTACTCAGCTGCTCGTGGTGAACTCTTGACATGCATTTATGAAGAATAGGAAAATGCTTAAATGCATTAATGATTCCATTGATTGTGAACTGAAGATATGATAAATGAAATGCATAATTGCATATAGACAAACGTGTAAGCTAAATATTACTATAATCAGAAATGGTAAGACTATTTTAAAAAATCTAGTTTACTGTCCACCGGAATGTTGAGGTGAATGCCTAGGAAGTATGATCATTAGTGTACCCTTCACACATAGTCCAGGTTTACTTCAATTGAAGATAAGTAGATGATGAAGAATTATTTCATATATTTTAGCATGTATAACAAGCAAATAAAGTGGTTTTATTCTATCATAGGCTCTCTCAGCAAGAGCCTTTTGGGCTTGAAGCTTGAATGAGGCACATTACCACTTTACTTTTGGTTGAAATGTTATGAATAGTGATCGAATAACTTGGCCATGAATACATTGATACCATACTAAAGACCAATTCTTCGAATGTTAAGTTGCTAGGTGGAGGCCAATAAGTAGTTTTATATTTCTAACGAGTACTAGACTACTAGTCTATGACTGGAAGATCAAAAGTGACAGAAAAATTTAGTTGTAAAAGGGTTGCAGGAAAATGTAGTACTAGCCTGGCCCCTAGGACTAAAATAGGCTTTATGTGGAGAAAATTCTCCAGTTCTGATTAGACTTGTAACTACAAACTGTGCAACTTAGGTTCTCACCCCTGCCAACATTTCCTCAAAAAGGCTACTTTCACCATTTCTAAATTTTATGTTTGGATTAGTTTTTTATCTATGACACAGAGTTGTAAGGATGCCCTTCTGATTAGCATTTGAGAGAAGATTATGAAATCATTCATTTATCCTCCTTGGTGGGGCATGATATATGGCTTTACAGTCAGGGAACAAGTTTTTATGCCATTCTTTCTTTGTTGAAAAACCTATGAACTATATACACAGCATCTTTGACCTTGTGCTATTTTGGGATCCAACCAATCCTGGTCATGCTGGTAATTAGTATGCTCTTTTATGTTTTTTCTTCTTTATTTTAATGTTATTGTGGTCTCTCAATTTTCAGATTGGAGCAAAAATGGATAGAAGTTATGGCTGATACTCAAGTGGATGAACTCATAAAGGCTGTGAATCACAGATTCAGATCTGAAGATTTGGTTAATGCTGGTGGCATTCACAGAACAATGGTGTTTGCCAACACTGTTGAGGCTGTTGAAGCTGTGGCAAAGATATTACTCCGATCTGGGATTGAATGTTCTCGTTATCATAAGAATTGCACATTGGAAGAGCGAGCACAAACCTTAGTTGATTTTCATGATAAAGGTGGTGTTCTTGTATGTACCGATGCTGCTGCTCGTGGTGTTGATATTCCAAATGTTTTACATGTTATTCAGGTATTGTTCACCCTTGACTCCAGTATAGCTTCATGCTTCAATTATTCTATTTCGCGATGACAGAAACTGTTTATCCTACGAAACAAACAAAATAAAAGATTTCATTAGATATCAACTACGGTATGTTGGTCAATGAAAGCATTACATTATATGTTGAAAATTAGAAAGACAATGCGCATAAAATGAGAATTCTAAAGTTTTTCATCTGATTAATACTACACCATTTCCACGGATGGAAGTTAATTGTGAAGATATATCATCCGTTGTGTTAGGATCCACTTGCAAGTTGCAAGGTATGGGACTTGACTCCCACATTGGAAGTATGGGATTCTAGTGTGGGGTTTGGCTTTCATTTGTGGTATGGTTCTTATCAAGTGGTATCAAAGCTTTTCACCATGTCTCTCTCAGCTGCAAAGTTGCAGCGCGGGTGGTGATGCATTGCTTTGTTTACTGGGATTAGTCAAAGGGTTAGTACACGGTCAGTCCACATGGGCTCTGTGGCTGTCGAGTGTTGTGGGATGTTAAGATCCAAGTACAAGATAGGGATTTGAGTCCCACATTGGAAGTGTGACATTTATAAGACATTGGGTCTCCAATTACAATAGCTAGCTTTTGTAGTGTGTTCTCCCAAGGTTCTTATCAACTTGCTTTATTAAAATAACACTAACCAATATCTCTTGCTTGCAAGTTTCCTACCACTTCATAGTCTATGTTTGAGAATTAATTTTTTTTGAAAGTATCTCCTATTTAGGGAAAATATCTCATATTTAGAAGGTGTATATCTCTGCTGATTCACAATATCGTTGGGATATGATTTGGTTTGATAGTGATTTAAATCTTATTTGATTAGGGTTTCCTTGTTTCCTATAGTTATATATTGTAATTAATATCATCTGTATATAAATTCATCTGCAGAGGATCCTTAATTCTCAAGTCATTCAAGTAATCTGTCTCAACTCTCAAGTAAATTATGCATGAGCATAGCAGCCTATTCAAGTTGTCTTACCTTACTTATTTCTGATTTGCTAGACTAGAATAGAGGTGCAAGTGCTAAGATTATGCTGGAATTTTTTATTTTGTACACTAGTTATTTAATGATTTAGTTGATTGTCATCTGCCTAAATTGATTAATGGATCTATTCTATGCTTTAAAAGTCAAACTCCTTTAAAAGTCAAAAGATGTAATAACACACTAAAGGTAGTGACAGAGTTAATGGATCTATTCTATGCTTTAAAAGTCAAACTCGTTTAGGAAGAAAAAAAAGTGTCAACTAAATCAAATAAGACGACTTGGTGAAATGGATGGAAATTTCCTTGAGTTTTATTAGAGTATGCTGTTAGTCAACTGTGAAAACAGTTCTGTAAACTAATTGTAAGGGCTGTTAGCAAAAGCTAACAGCACCTATCTTAGAGTTGGTTAGAATCAGTTAGAGTTGGTTAGGTTCTGTTAGTTAGTTACAATTCTGTTGCAATAGCAGAATAGAGATCTATATATACCTCTTTTATAACCTTCTGTAATTAACTTTTGATAGTCAATAAAATTAGCCTTTATGTTCAACAAGTTTTCTCTTCCTTCTCTCTCTCTTAGTTTATTCAACATGGTATCTAGAGCCATTTTTTCAAATTCCTAGTTCTTTTACAAGGTCCTGTGTTCTGTGTTCAAGGCTTCCGCTCCTTCTAGTTCAGTTCCTCAATCATTTCCGAACTCTGTGGCTGAAAAACTTGATGATTCCAACTATCTTCACTGGCGTCAACACATTGAACCAGTTATCAAGTCACACAGATTGCAACATTTCGTGGTTAATCCGATTATTCCTCCTTGCTATCTCACAGAAGATGATCGTGTTGCTGATCGTATCAACCTTGATTATGAAGCCTGGGAAGTCCAAGATCAAACACTCCTGGTATGGCTGCAGTCAACTCTTTCTAAATCAGTTTTGTCGCGTGTTCTTGGTTCAGATCATTCCTATTAAGTTTGGGATAAAATTCATGAGCATTTTAGCCTTCACACAAAAACTCGAGCACGACAGCTCCGCATTGCCATGAGAGCAGTTACTCTTGATGGCAAAACAATTGAGGAGTAGTTGCGAAAAATAAAAGGGTTTGTGGATGAACTTGCTGGTGTTGGTGCCCTTGTTCGTCATGAGGAATATGTTGACGCGTTGCTTGAAGGACTGCTGTCGGATTACGCGTCAGTGGTTTCTGTTATCGAAAGCAAAAAAAATCTCCGTCCATTGTAGAGATTGAAGCATTGCTTTACGGACATGAAACTCGACTCATGCGCTACAACAAAGAAGCGCAGATGATGGACTCTGCTTCGATAAATTACACGCAAGGTTATTTGTATCCAATCACCTATAAAACTGGTGATTCTGGTGGTTCTCGCGGTGCATATGGTTGTGGTGGTAGTCGTGATCCCACTACATTACAACCTATCCCATACTCTATTGGTTCAGTCAAAACCTCAAACACCTGGGTTAATCCGAATTTTAAGAATTCTGGTCCAAGTCATAGTCAACCCAGTGCCATGCTCACTAGTTCAACCTCTCAAGGGAATGGGCAAGCTGGTACCACCTGGATTCCAGATTATGGAGCCAGCTTTCATTTAATTGGAGACTCACAGAATATGAAACAATTCACCCACTTTGATGGACTAGATCAGATATTCATAGGCAATGGTGAAGGTTTATGTATTTCTAACACTGGTTCTGCATCATTTATATCTCCTAATGATGTTGGCATAACATTTAAACTTCACAAGTTACTACATGTTCCTTCAATTTAAAAAAATTTGTTAAGTGTTAGTCAATTTGTCAAAGATAACTCTATTTTCTTTGAATTTCACCCTCATGTGTGTCTTGTAAAATCTCAGGAGACCAATAAGATCCTTCTTAAAGGAGTTGTTGGTGCTGATGGACTTTACTCCTTTCATAATCTCAAGCTTCAAGAGAGTCCTTCACTGCTGATGTCTGTTGTTTCAAGTGTTGTCTCTCCTAGTTCAGCTCTCACTATTAATAATAATAGTTCTACTGTAATGTCTGATTCTGTTTCTTCTTCTCTTAGTATTGCTAATCTTTGGCATGCTAGGTTAGGGCATCCTAATGATCATGTAATGAAACTTGTTCTCAGTCATTGTAATATTTCTTCATCAAATAAAAATTCCAGAGAGTTTTGTGCTTCTTGTTTTATGGGTAAATCTCATAGATTACCTTCTCATACTTCTACTTCTGTCTATTCTCCTTTAGAGCTCATTTTTATAGATTTGTGGGGACCTTCTCATATTACCTCATATTCTAGTTATAAATATTATGTCTCTTTCATTGATATTTTATTTAGGTATACTTGGATATATTCTATAAAGTCCAAAGCTGAAACCATGTCTGTTTTTCAAACTTTCAAGTCCATGGTTGAACTAGAGCTTAACCTCAAAATCAAAAGTGTCCAGTCTGATTGGGGAGGTGAATACAGACCTGTTTCCACACTTTTAGCCTCTTTTGGCATTTCTCACAGACTTACCTGTCCTCACACTCATCATCAGAATGGTGTGGTTGAGAGAAAGTATAGACATATAATTGATCTGGGTCTCACATTGTTGCATCATGCATCTTTACCTTTGCAATTTTGGGATTATGCTTTTACTACATCTGTTTATCTCATTAATAGGCTTCCCACTGCTTCTCTAAAATTTGCCACTCCCTTTGTTACCTTGTTTAAAAAGGAACCTGATTATCATTTTCTTAAAACTTTTGGGTGTGCCCGTTTTCCTTTATTGAGACCATATCATACACATAAACTGAATTTTCATTCTCAAGAATGTTTATTCCTAGGGTATTCCTCTTCCCACAAGGGTTACAAATGTTTATCTTCTGGTAAAGTGTACATTTCTAAAGATGTTTTGTTCAATGAGTTAAGGTTCCCCTATTTTGATTTGTTTCCCACTTCTACTAGTTCAGTCACTAACCTTGATTCCTACTTTAGTCTCAATCCAAATCTTTCTCCACCCTCTGTCTCTTCTATTTCTCAAACATCTCAAGTGTCTGATACAACTTTTGTTCCCCTTGTTCCTCCTGTGTTTTCTCCTTTATCAACTCAGTCTTCTGGCAACACTGAGTCTGTATCTCAAAATTCTACTTCCACTGTGTTTGCCTTTGTTCAGCCTGTCAATTCAGAGTCTACTACCCTTGCTTCATCCTCTTCAGAATCTATTTTTGTACCAAATTCTGTACCAGTCAATACTCATCCTATGCAAACAAGGTCTAAGTCTGGTATTCACAATCATAGGTTACATCCTTCTCTGTTTCTTACTCATTTTCAGCCTAAAACTGTAAAACAGGCTTTGACAAATGCAGATTGGCTCACTGCTATGCGACAAGACTATGATGCCCTGCTAAAGAACAGAACTTGGCACTTGGTATCATTACCTCCTAATAGGCAAGCTATTGGTTGTAAATGGGTTTTCAGGGTAAAGGAAAATGCTGATGGTTCCATTAACAGGTTCAAAGCTCGATTGGTAGCCAAAGGATTTCATCAAGTGCATGGTTTTGATTTTCATGAAACCTTTTCTCCTATGATCAAACCTGTTACTATTCGGATCATCCTTACCTTGGCTTTGTCTCATGGGTGAAAATTATTTCAACTTGATGTAAATAATGCTTTTCTGAATGGATCGTCACTTGAAGAAATTGTTTTCATGACTCAGCCTCCTAGTTTTGAAGTTGCAGATAAGTCATTGGTATGCAAACTCAACAAAGTCATTTATGGCTTAAAATAGGCTCCAAGGCAGTGGTTTGATAGGCTAAAATCTACTTTACTGCAGTTTGGTTTTATTGGAAGTAAAAGTGATTCATCTTTATTCATTTTCGCCAAGAAATGCATGTTGTTTATCTCCTGGTCTATGTGGATGATATCATTCTAACAGGTAGTTAGTTCACTTTCACTAATACAGCAGATTACATACAAGTTAAACACTGCACTCAAGCAGCTTGGTCATCTAGATTATTTCCTGGGTCTAGAAATCAAGTATCTACCTTACAGTTCTATCCTTATGATTTAGACCAAATACATTAGAGATTTACTTCACAAGACTAACATGGCTGAAGCCCACTCTATCTCTTCTCCAATGGTATCCAACTGCAAGTTGTCTCGACAAGGTGCTGATGCTTTTCATGATCCAACCTTATATAGGTCTGTAGTTGGTGCATTACAGTATGCTACCCTTACTAGACCTGAGATCAGTTTTGCTGTCAACAAAGTTTGCCAATTTATGGTTGCTCCTTTGGATTCTCATTGGATAGTGGTAAAAAGGATATTAAGGTATCTGAATGGCACTTTGTTTCATGGTTTGCTTCTTCAACCTACATCTGTTACAAAGCCCTTAGTTATTCAAGCTTTTTGTGATGCTGACTGGGCATCAGATGTGGATGACAGGCGCTCTACCTCAGGGAATGCTATTTTTCATGGTCCAAACTTAATCTCTTGGTGGTCTCGAAAGCAGAAAGTTACTGTCAGGTTTAGTACAGAAGCTGAGTATCGCAGTATAGCTCAGACTTCCACTGAATTAACTTGGATTCATACTCTGCTAACAAAATTGCAAGTTTCATTCACTACTCCTGTTATTTTTTGTGATAATCAGAGTGCAGTTTCTATTGCACACAATCTAGTTTTTCACAGCCGTACCAAACACATGGAAATTGATGTCTTTTTTGTAAGAGAGAAGATTCTGGCCAAGAGCTTACTATTGTCCATGTTCCAGCTCTAGATCAGTGGGCTGATATTCTCACCAAGCCTCTTTCTGCATCACGATTTGAAGTTCTTCGAGGCAAACTCAATGTGAAGAGTGTTTCTCTTGAAATTTCTTCCCCTTGAGTTTGAGGGGGGTATTAGAGTATGCTGTTAGTCAATTGTGAAAACAGTTCTGTTAGTCAATTGTGAAAACAGTTTTGTAAACTAATTGTAAGGGCTGTTAGCTTTTGATAATAACACCTATCTTAGAGTTGGTTAGAATCAGTTAGATTTGGTTAGGTTCTGTTAGTTAGTTACAATTCTGTTACAATAAACAAACATCTATATATACCTCTTTTATAATCTCCTGTAATTAACTTTTGATAATCAATAAAATTAGCCTTTATGTTGAACAAGTTTTCTCTTCCTTCTCTTTCTCAGTTTATTCAACAAGTTTTAAGATTAGAAATGAATTGATGCAGTCTGGGGATAAAGTAGTCCTGTATGCCATTTAAGTGCTTTTAAGTTTTTACAACTAATCAGGTGTAGTCTGAAAAATTGAATTATCCCCCCTGCATGGTTTCTTCAGCCACTATTGAAGTTACTTCATTTAATATAGGACTCTTAAAGCATTACATTACTATGCATGCATCATTACATTTCCATCTTGTGACCTCTGAATCTCTGATACTGCTATTATGACAATCCTTTCCGCTGATTAAAAAAAAAAATGACAATCCTTTCCGCTGCACTGCTGTTTTTATTGTATTTTATTTAAAGTATACATTCTCTTAGGTGTTATGGTTATTATATATACATGTGTGTGTTCATTCTCAATGTTGTCCATGTATTTCAGGCGGATTTTGCTACTTCTGCTGTAGACTTTTTGCATAGGGTTGGTCGTACCGCTAGAGCTGGTCAAATTGGACTTGTTACTAGCATGTGGACTGAATCCAACAGGGAGCTTGTTAATGCTGTTCGTCGGGCAGGGGAACTTGATCAACCTGTGGTAAATTTTGTAACATTATTTAATATTTATTGGCCTTACTCTTTGGCAAATACAATATCAATTGAGATTGTTTTAAGAATTTTTTTTTTGTAATGTTAGTCGGTTAAAAATGGGTCTTAAGCTTTTATAGTTGATGCTGGTCATGTATGATGATAGAGTCAACTATGGACTGAATAATTTCACACATAATTTCAACTCTAAATCATTGATGGACTTGAATATTTGTGGAGTAATAATTTCCATTTTACCGCAGGAAACTGCATTTAGCAGGAAAAGAAGCTTCCGCAACAAGCTCAAGAAAAGGGGTAAGTTATAATGCTTGGTTCTACAAAGCTTTAAACAAACATTCTACGTGAATATGTATACTCTACGTACAGATGATCAGCGAGGATGTTTATGTGTGTAACTGAAAATGTGTTTGAATCTTGAATCAGCATTTGGAACTACGTAAAATTGTAAACTACTGAGAGGATTGAGTACCTCACGGCACGTTAACTTGTCCCAATTGTTATTTTGTATTTGTAACAGGTACTAACAAAGTCAGAGATTCAGCAACAATTAAAGAGAGCGTTCTAGGATGAGAATACTAGGTGACACTCAGTATCTAAAGCAGCATGCGCCAATGACAATGTGAAACAACATTATGGCCACTGCTTCAAAGTGTATTATCTGTTACACCTAGATGCTTACGAGTAAATGACACATGTAACGGATCTTGCCATTTCTTGAGGATTATGCAATTACCGTGAAGGAATCCTCCATATCTGAGTTAATTAATGCAGATAACTGTTATTGATATCCCTTTTGCTGGTTTCATGAGTAGAGTGTCTTGTATTGTCCAATCTTAGTTTCTGGAATCACATTTTCCCATCATCTTTTACTGTTTTTAAGTGGCAGTTGGTTAACTTGGTTCCCATCAATTTATTTTTCATGTAATTACGAGATTGTATTGCAAGAGAATAAACGTGATAAGTTATTTGATGAAAAAGAATATCGAATGAAAATGAGATGAAAGAAAAAATAAATGTATGTTTGTAAACTCTTTTTTAAATTGAAATGATCATATATACTATGTCCTTCGGTTTCGATTACGAGAAAAAAAAAACATTTTATACTTATTAAGAAAATTAATTAATTTCATTAAATTGTGTCATTTTTAATTAAAAAATAAACACTTTTAGTAAATTATATTTTATTGTATCTTGATATTAAATATAAAAAATATCTTATTTTATTAAATAAAAGATATTTTAGAGAGAGTTTCGTTAAATGACAAATAATTAAGATTTATTTATATTTAAGACAGAAAAATAAATAATTTTTGTTGTTTATATTCGAGACAGAAGATAATATGTTTTAAGACCTGGAGTATACTATTTATAATTGGTGCTATATTAAGAAATACAAGGTTACAAATAATGTGGTAGGAAAGCGAGTTAGAAAAAATGGAATGACAATTACTACATATGGAATAATAGTAAACCCTTTAAAAATTAACCACATATATTAAGGTGACAAAAAATTCACAATTTTTTCATATCAAGAACTTGAAAACTGAAACAATACGGCATATATATAAGTTGTCAAAGTTTTTAGTATGCGAAAAAAAAAAGTTTGTGGATGATGCAAATATGTTCAGATGTATGAACATTGGAGCAAAAGTTAAATTCGACTCCACTGGGGATCGAACCCAGAATCTCTGGTTCCGTAGACCAGCGCCTTATCCATTGGGCCATGGAGTCTTTTTCGTTATTGTGGCACATTAACTTTAATATAATTTTAGTAAAATGTATAGACTTGCATTTCGTTTATTTTTGGTCAGGCACTTGGTTTGAACTTTGAAGTACGGCTTCATGTGCCGCAAGACGAATCTCTGGCTCCTAGAAACTAGAACAACATTGCTTAAATTGGTCATGAACTTCACAAGCATACTTTTTTTTTTGTTACAAATGAACTATTTGCATTTGTTATTTTATCTTCTTTTTTTTGGTTTATTTTAATATTTTATCTTTTAATAAATTCATTTTGATACTATATCTTTTTAAAAAGATTCAAAATAATCTTTTCAATAATTTGAAATTAACGATAATTAAATATCGATGACTAAAAGCCGTAATAAAATGAAACATAAGAAAGAAGCAACCATACATCAAAGCATCATCCTTCACAAATCATAATTTCCTTTTTTTCATATAAAAAATCACAAACTACACACAATTTAATTAATGACTCTATTTCAATATAACATCATCTACATGAAATTTGATGCTTCGTTTACCTTTTCTACAACCACCTTCACAACATCTTCGTTTTCAAATCTCAACTCACAAAATTGTTGATCCACAATCTTTTTTTCCCGTAAAATTATAATTCATTTACATATTTAAGTGGATACTAATTAATAAATAACTATATCACTAATTTATTTTAAAATAAAATTTTTATATTAAAAGAGATAAAAACCAACTAATATTTTTAAAATAATTAAATTTTTAATAAAATATATAATTTTATTTAACCAATATCCTCAAAAGACATTTACTAAAAAAAGGTTTCATTTAATATTTTATTTATTTTTATGTCTCATTTAAAATTAAAACATACAATCTAAAAAGACTTAATAATCTTTTATTCCTTAAAAATTGGAGCTTTTGATTTTTGTCTAATAAAGATTTTTATTTTTATTTTATGTCCTGTCGTTAAGTAATAATGTTAGATGATAATATAACAATGATATTAACAATCCATTCTCTTGGCATATCATCAAAGATTTGACAACATAACTACATAATTTTGTTTTGCTAAATTGTGTTTTTAAATTCTGATCTATTCAATGATTAAATTTTAATATTTAAAATTATTTATAATTTCCAACATATGTTTGATTTCTCTTTTTTTTATTATGAAATTTCGATTATTATAATATATCTCTTTTCTCATAATTAAGAATATAATTAAAAAACCACAATTAATATTATTTTAGAATTTGATAATATATAATAAATAAATAAATAACGTTTTAAAAATTTATAAATGATTTTTGTCCAATATCGTCAGTGTTTTCTCTTGCTTTTAATTATTTTCTTAACTAATATCTGAAACACGCACTTGTTAAAATTAGTCTTATTTATATAAAAATATTAAATTATTCCATAATTTTAGCAATAAATATTTTTTAAAGACGTAATGTTTTAATTTAAATGTGTTTAATTCTTATAAATAACTTTTTTTATTTAATCTTTGACTAAGAAACTAAAAATATTAATTAATAAAATCTAAGAAAAGACTAAAAATATTTTCAAAGACCAAAAAATTATTTGAATTTCAAATTTCGTCTCCTTAATCAGTATTCTAAATAAACTTTCTCTAACTTAAAAGTCACAACTATGATGTAAAAAAAAGTGACAAATATAGCATAGAATTCAACCGAAAAAAATATAGTATCATAGAAGGCTTATTTCATTTTTTTTTTCATGCATATACACATCGGGAAAAATTATAACTTGTAATTTACTAGACGTTTATTCCACAACTGATGCATACATAACCAAACTAAAAAAATAAAAACAACTGATGCATTATATATAGATGCATTAAGTCGCAGCAATACACAAAACTGATGAAGTTCAGAAGAAAAAAAAAACACAAAACTGATGGTTACAAATTATGAGAAACACAATGCATTAAGAAATTAAGGTAGAAAAAACAAAAAAATGGGAATTCAAATTTGTGTTAACTAGTGATAAACATCATAAGGTGTAGACACACATGGGCATGCATGCACAGGTTTAGGGGCACTTAGGTTTGTTGCCATGAGTGATCATGTCAGTGTAACACTTGCCACACATCTCTCTGTTCCCGTAAGTGCCTGGAGGAACACACCTGCACCTGAAACAGCATGTCCCGCAAGCTCTTGAGCAAATTTTTGGCCTTGAGTGCAAACTGCACCTCACCCTGCACCTCGCTCCACAATCTTCCGAAACACAACATATTCGTTGATTAGAACAATGATAAGATTTTTTTTTTTCTTTCAAGAGTAAATATCTATTTTGGTCTTTGGATATGTAAATTGGTAATAATTTAATTCTTGGTAGAATGAAAATTCTTATTTAGTCTCTTAATATGTAAAAGATATGATAATTGCATTGTATAATTTAATAATAAATTAATTCTTAAATTTATAATTTAATGTCAAATTGATTATTTAAAAATATTACTTAATGTTTGGTTTATGAACATTACAATTTAATGACAAAATGATCCAATGAAACTAATTATATGATTGTCACATTTTTTTTTTACAAATTTAGGGATTAAATTATAATTTTTATCCTTTCAGAGATAATTATATCTAATTTACACATTTAGGAATTAAAATGGTCATGTAAAAAAAATACAACAATTACATTGTATCATTATTTTCATTGGACCATTTTGTCATTAAATTGTAATATTCATGAACCAAACATTAAATTATTTTTTAAGGACCAATTTAATTTAAGTTGTATATTTTAAGTATTAGTTTGTTAATTTAGGGACTAAATCATAATTTTTATTCTTTCGGAAACAAAATTATCACTGATTTAGACGTTTAGGAACTAAAATGATTATTTTTGCTTCTTTTAAATTAAAGAAAACGAAGTATGAAACACCTAAAATATTATGAAACATGACTCAAATATAATTTAATATAATATATGTAAGATTAATATAAAGTTAAAATTTCACTCAAGACAAAATTAATATTTTAAAAACTAAAGCAAGTCATAAAAAATATAATAAAATATTATTATTTAGGTTAAACTATAATTTTGATCCTCCTATAAATTTTAATCTACGATTTTAGTTCTCTATTTTGTTCATGCAATTTTGATTCTCTTATAGAAAATTTACAATTTTAGCCCAATTTTCAATTTGCATGTTTTTTTTTCTTTTATTTTGATCCAATTGAATCCTAGACCTAATATATTCATTTAAGATACCATAAAAAATAATTTAATTAATTAAAAGATAAAAAATAATAGAAATAAGTGTATGCAAGATTGAAGGTTGTACCAAAATTGTTGCTGATTTTATAAATTAAGAAACAAAAATCATGAAAAAAAATAAGATAACTAAAATCATGAAATATATATATATATATATATATATATATATATATATATATATATATTAAAATTGTAATTAAGCCTATTATTTATTTAATTATTATGAATTCTCCTATATTTAATGATATAATAGTTTTAAAAATGGGCATAAAGAAATTGTAAAATAAGGTTAAGAATAAAAAATAAGATTGCTTTTTATTTATTTATTTAAAAATGGATAAATAATCATTTGGTACCTGGATGTAAATAAGTTACAATTAATTTGTTCTAGAATAAAATTTTTAATTTAGTTATTCAATATGTTAAAAAGTGTAACAATCAGTTTTTTGTGTACAACTTTATAACTTAATATTGAATTAAGTCTTCAACGTTATGACAAAATATTTCCACAAATTTAATATAAGATGAAATTATTGTATTTTTTACGTATTGAAAAACTAAATCAGAAATTTTATTTTTTCATATAAACTATAAATTGTTATTAATTTACACATTCTCATAACAAAATAATCATTTATCCTTTAAAATTATAAAATTGTTAAAAGTACCGCTTTTTTTTTTTAAAAAGAAAGAAAATTATGTATTTCTTTCTCCTGTAACTTAACTTTGATATGCAGAACCAAAAAACTTCAAAGACCAAAATGCGTAGTTGAAAAAGAAAAAGGAGAAAATGTCAACCAATTAAGTGAGAAAAGTAAAGAGAAATCATACCCACAAATGGCAAAAGCCTTCTATTGGGACCTTTTACCAGCTGCAAAACAGAAGCCAAGCCAGGGAAAACACTGTAACAAGAAAGTACTTAAAGTTAAAAACATACAAAGGTGGCCGGAAGAAACGACATGCAACCTCAGAATGGGTGAGATGGCCTTGAATGTTGACACTAGAAACAGCACACGACACCTGCAAATTAAGCTCAAAGCCTCAAAAAAATCAAGGCAAAAATATCTAATTCTTTTGTTAATTAAAACTATAGAGCAAGTGAACATGCATGTTTTTGGAATACTTACAATTGGCATGCAGAAGAGAGTTGCAGCCATGAGCAGCAGCAATAGTAAAGTCTTCCTTTTCTTCTCCATTTGGAAGCACTATCTACCAGCTGAAGTGTGTACTGTATATGAGGAGGACCTGCAAATGTTGAGTACCATTTCAAGGCTGTGGCATATTTTATAGTAGTATAATTGATATTGATTCTCTTATGGCAATTACAATGACACCCTTTCTTGTTGGTATTAATTAATGTCAATTGTGTACATCGAAAACTAAAGTAGGTAGAATTAAATTCATCCACGTTCAACTCCATAAATTTTAACTGCATTTTTCATTTTTATTTTTTCTACTACTACTACCGATACTACTAGCTAGATTTTATTTTATTTTATTTTTATCGAGAAAATTTAACTCAGTTGATTGAATATAATACTTGAGTTGTTATAAATCCTCCAATACTTATCTTAGATTCCTACATAAAAAATAGTTAGATTTCTTTTTTATAAGAATACTACTGGCTAGATAAGATTAACTGAAATTATTTTTTTCATCTTCTATTTTTATTTCCTCTATAATATTTTTATTTACACCACATATTTGAAATTAAGAATAACAGTCAACTCAGTTTTGAAATTATTTCTCCATTTGTTCCATAATATTTGTCGTACTAGATTTTTTTTACATAGACTTAGAAACTAATTAATAGATAAAAGATAGTAATAATTTTATAAAATTAACATTAACATCATTATTTCATTAATAGATTTTATTACCCATCATTTATATGATAGGGGATATAAGTAGAAAAAATTAATAAATGTTACGTTGAAAAGTCAAAATAATAATTATTTTAAAACTTTTTTTTCCTTACATGAAAATTATCATGAGACATATGAAATATTGTTTTAAGACTAAATAGGTAATTTAGTCCCTAAGATTGTACTCCTTTTGCATATTAGTCTCTAACTTAATGTTAAATTCAAAATAGTCCTTATCTTTACATTCGTTATGCAACTAAGTCCCTATTGTTAAAATCTAATTTTCTCTGTTAGTCAAATGTCTATTTGGAAAACCTTAGTCCTCGTAAGCAACCCCATGTGGCAAGTGTGAGTCCATGTCAGCAATCCCATGTGGCCAGGACTGAATTGAAAAATTAGGAAAAGTTAGGTTAAAAAGCATTGAAAAATGAAGTAAACGCATTTTCCCCCACAATGCTGTTTCACTATCTTATTGGTTGTAGGGTTTTTTAACTATTTACAGTTTGCTCTTCCCTCCACTGCATTCCCTTTGTCAGTGATTGTGAGTCTTCGCGCTTGGCAGTCAGGTTCGTGGTTGTTTTGCGTTCGTTTTCGTTTGCATTGTTTTCGTGGATTCATTTGGGGTTTTATATGTTGAAGGGTTTTCATTTCCCGCTTCGCAATGAGGTTTATGGTCCTTAATTATTTTGATTTATGATGCTTTGTTTTTATAGATGACATTTCATTTTGTTGTGTGATGTGCCTATGTTTGGGTTTGAGTTAGGTTTTTTATTTCCTAATATATGACAATGTTTGTGGTTTGTGATTGTGTAAAATGAATGACAATATAACTTTAATATTGCATCATGGAGGAAGATTCACTCCACGTGCTAGTGATGGAAAGGTTGAATATATAGGCGGAGAACTTGACGTTTGGGAGGATATATCTGCAGATTGCATGAATGCATTTGTCCTATATGATCTGGTGAAAGCTTGTAAGAAGTATAGCAATATAGGAGATTGTTTTTGGTTGATTGATAAGGACTTAGATTTTAATCATGGGTTAAGGAGTTGTACAACAAATGGAGATATATTACACTTAGTGAGGGATAATTTTGAAAATAAGAATGAGATAAACATTTATTTTCACCATGAAGTAGATCCAATTTTAGAAGAAGTCCCACAGATGTTGTACTTGGAATGTCATCCAATTCTAGAAGCTGTTGAGAATGAGGATGATTTAGATGATGTACCTGTTGCTGGCCATAAGGAAAGTAAGTTTTAATTCATCTGTACTTGGTCCAACATGGTTACCATAATTTTGAATAATTTTGAAATTTAATGTTTATAATTAATTAATATGATTTATTTTTACTTGATCACCATTGATGCAGATGTTGCTGGTGAGCAGAGGGGTGATGCTGGTGAGCAGAGGGATGATGGTGCTAGTGAGGAGGCAAAGGAAGCTGACAATGAAGAGTGGTTTACAGATTTCTCTTGTATGAGGAACGAGGTTGAAGTTGAAGTTGAAACAGATGGTTATCATTCAGAGGAGCTGAAAACCCCCATTAGTAGTGACGATGAGGATGTTGACGATGTTTATCCTTAATATAGTCAAAGTAGTGGAGTTGGTGAACTAAAGTTGGAATTATGGATGGAGTTTGGTACAGAAACTCTTTTCAGATCAATTCATTTAAGCATAATTGCTGTAGAGGAATGAACAACAAACAAGAAAATAAAGAGTGGGTGGTCAACAAACTTGAGGCCAAACTCAGAATCCAGTCAACCCTTAAATGTGGTGAAGCTTGGGATTATTTCAAGCAAGAGTTTGGAGTTCACATTGAAGTTACAAAGATGTGGAGAGCCATGAAAGAAGCAAAGCAAGTAGTGGAAGGCAATGAGAGGAAACAATATGCCAAAGTATTTGATTATGCACATGAGTTGTTGAGGAGCAATCCTGGATCAACAGTTAAGATCAACACAATGCCAAGTCCAGAAGGTCCACCATAATTTCAGAGGCTATATACTTGTGTCTTGCTGGCTGTAAGAAGGGGTTTCTTGCTGGATGTAGACCATTCATAGGTCTAGATGGATGTTTCCTAAAGAGTGCATTTGGAGGAAACTTGCTCTCTACTGTTGGGGTTGATGGAAATAACCACATCTTTGTTATTGCTTATGATGTGGTGGACACAGAGAACAAAGACAATTGGAAATGGTTTTTAACTTTATTGCATGAAGATCTTGGGGATTACATACATAATGGATGGAATTTCATGTCAGACATGCAAAATGTATGACATGGTGTGATTTGCAATTATTATCATAAGTTAGGGATTTAATTGCATTTAATGACATAAGTAAGGGACTTATTCCACTGCTGTGATTTTCAATTTACTACACTGCTGCATTTTTTCAGGGACTTATTCCAGCTTTACAGGAAGTCATGCCTGGTGCACCTCATAGATTATGTGCCTTGCATCTTTGGAGAAATTTTACAAAGCAATGGAAAAGCAAGGAACTTAAAGGAATTGTGTGGCAATGTGCAAAATCCACTACTGTTGCTGAGTTTGAAGGCCATATGACCTATTTGAAGATAATCAACTACCAAGCTTGGGAGTACTTGAATAAATGGCCAAAGGAAGCATGGACAAAAGCCCATTTTAGTACAATACCCAAAGTGGACAACATATGCAACAACACATGTGAGGTATTCAATTCCAAGATTCTGTAGTGTAGGTGCAAGCCTATTCTCATGCTTAAATAAATTAGATGTTACATAATGAAAACCATGGCTGCCCGCAAAGTTAAACTTTCTGAAAACCCTGGACCATTATGTCCAGTTCAGTACAAAAGACTAGAAAAAGAGATTCATTTTGCTAATCAATGGACTCCAATTTGGTGTGATGATAACATGGGCCTGAGATATGAGGTCCACATGTGGGGGAATAAGGTTGAGGTCAATTTAGCTGAATGAACATGCAATTGTAGAGTATGGCAACTAACAGGTTGTGTTCTTTATAGTTTTTTTTTTTCATTCCTAACCTACATGTCTGCTGATTTTACAACTTTGATGTAGGGATGCCATGCCGACATGTCATTGCAGCAATAACTCGCAAAGGAGGCAAGCCTGAGGACATGTGTCATGAGTGGCTATCAATAGAGACTTATAATAAGACATACCACCATTTTATTGAACTAGTCGAAGGACCACAATATTGGGCCCAGACACAGTATGCACAACCTATTCCACCACATGTCCAAAGAGGAAGGTCTAAGAAAAATAGAAGGAGATCCGTAGATGAAGACAATGTCATAGGACAAAGGCTAAAGAGGAAATTTCCTGACTTTACATGTGGAAGGTGTGGCCAAACCAATCATAACATCAGAAGCTGCGAAAACATTGGAGTTCCTATTAGGCCAAAGAAATATGTTGCACCACCAACTTCAAATGAGGATGACCACCTACTACCTCAAGATGAGCAAGCTTTGAATGAGGCTGAAGAAGCTGCTGCTTATATTCAACAAGGTCCGGTGGAGATTAATTTATCTCAGCCTAATTTGTCACAAGATAGTGACATGGAGTTGATGGTAAATATTTGTCACAACACAGTATTTTTATCTCAACCTAATTTGATGTAGCACTCCATTTTTATATATTACAAGTGTTATTCATGTTTAGAATTTGCATGTAGGTCCCTGCAACTATTGTTCCACCAGTAGCAAGGAATAAGCTAAACATAACAAGAGCCAAACAAAGGAAGGTTGCTGATAAAGATGATGCAGTATAAAAAATGAAGAAAACTGAAGACCCATTTTTTGTTGTATTTTGTTATTAGGATGTGTAGTTTTATTTTGTTATTAGGATGTGTAGTTGTATATTTTGAAAGTTTGAACGATGTAAGCATTATGGTACTTATATATGAAAGCTTCACTGGTATGTGAAATGATGTAAACATTATGGTCTGCTAAACAATTGCTTGTAACTACCTTGCTTTGGTATGTGAAATGAAATTATGGCTGAGCCATGTTGGTTCTCTGGTTTAGGAAGTGTTTGTTGATATTTGAAAAATAATCACATGATTTAATGTCATGTTTCTTCTCTTTCTTTTATAATTTACAAGTGTTTGGGATTTAGAGTTAGAGTAGGACCACCTGGTTTAGTGCTACTTCAATAACTTCAAAAAGATATACAACAACAAATTACATTTAATAAATTGCAAATTTCAGCAACAAATTTCAGCTGCAAATTTCAGCAACAAATTATATTTCATTGAAATGGGTAACTGACAGTAGCAACAAATTTCTTCCTACTACAAATTCTTCAGCAAAACAACAATTACAATATCAAAAGATGCTATTACAGATTTTGCCTAAAATACATTCCCCCTAAAACTAACATTATAATTAAAAATGAAAAACCTAACAACACAATGTTTGTTAAATTTCTCATTTTCTTCTGCAAAGCTTCAATTTGTAGGTTCAAATCAGCCACTGCCCTTGATTCTCTTGAGACAGAAGAGGGATTAAAAACTTGGTTTTCTTCTTCAACCTATTGAAAAAATTGACAGTTATCTGGGTCTGTTTGGGACAATGCACAAGTATAGAATAACCTTCTTGGGTTCCTCCTTGTTCTTGCAGTTCGAATAGCTGCACTTCTTCCATGGTGGCATTGCCGAATGAAACTACCAGAAAATGCACAACAACTGCCACTTGTAGACGAGAAATCAAGTGAACAAGAAGAAGCAAAGGGTAGAACCTTTACAGGCGAGAGAACAAGAAGGAACTGAGTGTGAGAGAAGAAGAAGAAGAAGCCAACTTGCGTGAGAGAAGATTGCAGACTTCAGTGCCACGTTGGACAGTCTACGTGGCACTGAATTTCCATCAATGCACCTCACTAATGGCGTCACTTGGGAATTTAACGACTAGAACCATTTTGCAAAACTTATGTAAAGATAGGGATTATTTTGAATTTAACATTAAGTTAGGGACTAATATGCCAAAGGAGTACAATCTCAGGGACTAAATTGTCTATTTAGTCATTGTTTTAATATGTTTGAAGTTATTTGTTATCGGCTTAATTATTGTTTTAGTCTCTCAATTTAAGGGTCCTACTTTTTTAATCCTCCATTTTTTTTAGTTCTTGAATTTTAAAAATTATTTTTTTAGTCCTTTCCTTGAGTGTGTCCCAAACAAGTTGGAGGACTAGCGTAAATAGCTAAACAACACCATCTCTGGATATAACAACACGTGGAAAGCAAGTTGTGGATCCTCCCATTTTCAATGTTTCAAAAACAAATTCTAAGCATAGTGGTTATACTAGCATGCCTATGATGCCCCTCCCTATTAACCATATCCCTAGTACTGTTGCTAAACAACCTTTGGGAAATGGACAAACCTCTATGGTTTCATCCATGGATGCTAATTTAGAGGGAGTTCCAGGAGTGCCTGGAGAATTTGTGATGCATGTGGAGCCAGGAGATGCACAAGGTCAATCTGCCAATGGAGTGATGGAGTCTGTTCAGGCTCGTGATGTGACCCCCATGCAAGATGTAGCTATAAGCTCCTAGTGGGGAGACATTTCCTACCTTAAATGATTTTTTATGGAAGTTTTTAAAGATGTGAATATTATATCCTGGAATATCTGGGGTGTAGTCAATGATAAAGGTTGTTGGAATATCAAGGAGTTGGTGATGTTTATTCTTTTGGAGACTCGTTGTCTTTTTGCTTCTGTGGAGAGTTTTTGGGAGTGGCTGGATTTTGAAGTTCAACATCTGGTGGAAGCCTCGAGTCATTCTGGAGGATTTGGGTCTTAGTTAGTAGTGGTCAAAGTAATATAACAACTTTTGATATCCATTGGTTTTCATAGGCTATCGCTTTTTTTATTTCTAGGGGCTATAAGAAATGGTGTTGTTAATCTATTTATGCTAGTCGTCAGTACTCCAATCATGCCCTCCTTTGGGATCATCTTGCTTTTATTTGATCCAATATTCTTGACCCTTGGCTCCTAGTTGGTAATTTCAATGAGATTGTGATGCCTACTGAGGTGAGGGGAGGTAAATTTATAGCTGCTAGAATGGACCTTATGATTGCAATGATTGATGCTTGTAGTCTCATTGATATGGAAGCTACTGGATTGAAATATTCTTGGTATAAGAAGCAAGTGGGAGAGGTTATAATGAAGAGGCTTGATAGAGCTCTTGTTGATCAACCTTAGCGGCTTGCTTTCCCAGAAGCCTTTGTGGAAAATTTATGTCAAGTATACTCGGATCATTGCCTTATGTTGATTAAGTGTAAGGGTATGCAGAAACCTCATGGGAAAAGACCATTCCGCTTTCAAGCTGCATGGGTCACTTATAATCAGTATGATGGAGTGGTTTGGATTGCTTGGGCTAAAGGATCCCCCAATGTGTTGAGAGGCCTTACGAAGGTTCAAAATAGTTCCTTTAACTTTAATAAAAAAAAGTATTTAGGAATATCCTTAGGAGAAAATGGAAGGTTGAGAGACGACTCAAGGGGGTGCAACTAATCTTAGAAAAAGGTGAAACTGAGAATCTCATTCGTTTGGAAGATGAGCTTCATCAGGAGTTGTTTGACATTCTTTTCCAATAGGATCTATTGTAGCTCTAGAAATCCTAGGCAAAGTGGGTCTGTTTTGGGGATAAGAACTTTGAAATTCTTCTATACTTAAACCATTGTTCATAGAAAGAGAAACAAAATTCATGGATTTTTTCTTGATGATGGTACTTGGAGCATTGGAGCTAAAGTGCTCAAACATGAAGCCACCAGGTATTTTAGAAATTTATTTTCTAACGAGTATATAGTTTCTTCTCACGGTTCTCAGGTTCATGGCCTTCCTAAGCTCCCTGATGAGGCTAGAGAAGTCATTTCTACTCCAGTGTTGAAGGAGAAAGTCCAACGTGCAATGAACATGAAATCCTTCAAGGCTCTTAGCCTTGATGGATTCCAACCTTTCTTTTTTAAGCATTATTGGTCTATGGTTGGGGAGGATCTCTAGAGTATGGTAAGAGATGATTTTCAGTTTGGATATACAATTGCCAGCCTTTTCTAAACTCTTTTAGTTCTTATCCCGAAGGTTGACCAACCTACTTGCCTTAAAGAATTCAGGCCTATCAATCTTTGCAATGTTGTATACAAGGTAATTACAAAGGTCTTAGTCTCTTGCCTTCAACCTTTCCTGAATGATTTGATTGGGCCATTCCAGGGCAACTTCATCCATGGATGTGGTACAACGGATAATGCAATCCTTGCTCAGGAAGCTATCCACTCTATTACCAAGTCTAAGGCTAAGAAGGGCTTCGTGGCTATTAAAGTGGACTTGGGAAAAACATATGATAAGGGTAATTGGTCTTTCTTGAAATCAACTCTCCTTGATTCTGGAATCCCTCCTGATACTGTTAATCTTATCATATAGGGTGTAGGGGTCTTCATTGCTTGATATGTTGAATGGATCCAAGTTGAAAGGTTTCACTATGGAGAGAGGTCTTTGACAAGGTGATCTGCTATCGCCTTATCTCTTCATAATGTGCATGGAGAGATTAGCAATAAGCATTCAAGACCTTGTGACAAAAGGGGTATGGGAATCTATTCATATCTCCAAAAGAGGCCTCTCTTTATCTCATCTCCTTTTCACAAATGATATGATGTTATTTTGTAGAGCCTTTTGTGAGGCTAGCAGGCTAAGAATAAATTTGGCCAAGTCCATTTTCATTTGTTCAAAGGGAGTTCCTAACCCAATCAAAGGTGAGATTATGGATATATTGGGTATTAGATGTACTCATCGCATTAGCAAGTACTTGGGTTCAAGCTCTTTTCTAAAAGAGTATCATCTACGGATTTTAATGGTGTGGTGGAGAAAGCCCAATTAAAATTGGCACCGTGGAAGGGGAAGCTTTTGAATAAGGTTGGTCACCTTTGCCTTACTAATTATGTGCTAGCTTCTATGCTAATCAATAGTATGCAAACAATGTTGTTCCCTAAATCTATTTGTACTAAGGTTGATCAATGTTGTCGTTTAATGATTTGGTCAGCCTGGGGTGCATCAAGATGCTGGAATTTGGCTTCTTGGCAAGGTATTACTCAACCTAAACTTCTTGGAGGATTGTGAGTGCACGACACTAGAGTTGCAAATACAACACTCTTGAGGAAATTGATCTAGAGCGTGTTGCACTTGCCTCATAAACATTGGGTTCAAGTTTTGACGGAGAAATACTTGCGAAGGGAATCTATTTTGACAGTCACGTTAAAGCCAAGATCGTCGTATATATGGAGAAGCATCCTTAAAGCCCATGATATGTTGGTGGAGGGATTTGTGACTCAATTAGGAGACAACCAATCCTCTTTTTGGTACTCGGACTAGATGGGGAATAGTAAATTATGCAACAAAGTTCCCTTCGTCAATATCTCTGACACACACCTCACATTGGCAGATTTCTAGACAAATAATGCTTGGAATTTGAACCACTTGAATCAGCTCCTACCTTCCCATTATGTTCATCTAATAAAGGATATAATGGTTCCCCTTAACCTAGCAGGGAAAAACACAATTTGTTGGAAGAGGAACAGATCTAGGATTTATTCCTCTGGATTTGCCTATAGCTGGGTCATGTAGTTAGATTCAACTACCTCATACCCTCTCTGGAGGAGGATTTGGCGTGCCCTCGTGCTCGAAAAGCTTTGTTTCTTTACGTGGAAAAATTCTCCAGAATGCACTGCCTACTAATGTGAAGAGAGTTACTTGTCATTTGGCTCAAAAAGCCTCGTGTCCCAGGTTCTCGGTTGACAGTGAAACCATTTTTCATGTGCTTCGGGATTTCTTGCACTCACGGGAGATTTGGCTATGTATTGGTGTGGCGTATCAACCTATCATGAACTATTACCATCTTAACAACTGGATTTACAAAGTGTTGTATCATGAAGAAGTTGAAACATGATTAAGGTTTGCTGGTGGGCATGGCGTTGGAGGTGTAATATTATCTTTAACTCCCAACAATGTTTTATTTCGCATGTGTGTAGTATGATCCAATCTAGTGTGGCAAAGCATTCTTGGTTTGTTGGAAAAGATGTATCCAAGAATGAGATACATTGGAAATGCCCCGACTCTCCACTAGTGAAGTTGAATATGCATGGGAGTCACATGAATAATTGCATGGACGCTAGAAGGGTTTTTCGAGATTATAAAAGATCGTGGATGGGAGGATTTTAGAAATCATTTCCTGATGGGGACTCAGATAGGGCAGAGCTACTCGCGATTAAGGAAGGTTTATGCTTGGAATTATGGCACTACTACAAAAGTAGGTTTTTACGACAGCTATTCTAAGACGGTTCTATAAAACCGCCTTAGAAAACAATGCGGTGGCACTTTTGTAATTATTTCTATTATAATTGTTATTTACGTCGCGGGTTCTAAGACGGTCATAAAGAACAGTCTTAGAAAGCCACATGATGGCAATTCTGTAATTACATCGAATGAACACAACGACGGTCCTTGTCTATGACCGTCTTTGTTCATTGTGTAAAAAATTAAAAGTGGCTAGGTCACGCGTGCGTCCACTCCCGAAAAGCTTACTTCTCTACCCTTGTGCCGCTGCAGCAATGTTGATGAACTCCGCATCTGGCGGTGATGCTCATTCTCGCGGTTTTGATACGCCGACGCTGGACCTTGTATCAACGACGCTACTCCACGCGATCTTCGAGCATGGCGGGTACACGTGCGTGAGCATGGCAACACTGGCGGAAAACGGCGACATTCGCACGGCGGAGGCGGCGTGCGTGAGGGCGTGGGAGCAGCTGCACTCGGGGCCGTGGCACTCGGTGCTGTCGGTGTGGCGCGAGGCTTACTCCATGGCGTGCCTCCTCGTGGCGCGCCACCACTACCGCAACGACAAGTTCAGGGACGCGCTTAGGGTTTTGGATTTGGGAATCATCATGGGAGGCACGCTCCTCCGCAAGGATTTGGACTCCGCCATTGAGAAAATTTTTGAACAAACGAGGAAGAGTGTTAGGGTTTCTGATTTGGGGAACTCTGAGCATCGACTCGTTGATCGCAAATTGGGTCGGGGAACAAAGCACTTTTGATGGCTATGCCATTGCATATGCAGTGAGACTCCACTTTTCACTTTTCTTGTCTTAAATGAAATTTTTGGTTCTGTTTTTAAGTACTGAATTTCTATACTTTACTGAGTGGATATGCTCAAAAGTTAAACACTCGAGTGCCCATTGGAAAAGGTAAAGAAATAAAAACTGTAACAATGGCACTATGTTTCATGGTAATGGGGCCATCCATTGAAAGAAATTGTGTTAAGGTTTCTCTGTTATCCTGTAAGGTTTCTCTGTTATTCTGTTATCTCTGTTTCATGGTAATAGGCTATTGAAGGTGTGCAACTTACAATTCCTGAAAATGCTCTAGTTGAAGGTATTTTTCCATATTTAAGTGCAATAAAACTGAACTTCCTTAGTAGTAGTGCTGAGTTTCTACCAATCTCATTTTTTGTATGATATTATGGACAACTCTCATGAGGTTGTGAGGTTGATCTCTGATATGTGATTCTGTAAATGAACACAATAACTTCGTGCCAGTTTTGGATATGTTTGGGTTACTGAAGCCAAGACTTAGAGCAGTTATAGCTTACTGAAACTTGAGTTTTTTACTTCAATAATATGTCTTGTGAGTTTCGGTTTTTGTCTAATATCTTCTTATAATTTGCAGTTACATCAATTGATGCCACCTATCATTACTTGCATTGTAATCGTGTCAGATTTTCCTTACATCTTTTGACATTGCATTGCTTGTGACTATATTAGTATATTAAAACAATTACTATAGAATACTGGGCTTGTATGACCTTTGTAATTTCATAGTATACTCATGGAATGGCAAGTTCTGATTTTATCATTTATATTTTTTGGGTTTTTATGTTCCTAGTCTTTGGAATTCTACAGATTTGGGCATATTTATCACAATCTGCAGCCACGTGTGACAAAGACATTTCTTCATTCTTTCTTGGACCCTACAAAAGCTTTGCCTCAACACTATGGTGCAATTAAAGGAATAGAAGCTCTTGGATCAAGACTGGTATGTTTTGACCTCCGTGTTTTAATTTTAGGCCAGTAGATTGTTAGAAATGAAGAGGCATGAAGCTTGGCAAGTTTATGGGGCTTTGTTGGTGAGTTGTAATGTTTTAGCTGTGTTTTAATTTTGACAGATAATCTTAAAAAATGACACTGTCATCCTTCTTTAATGATATATAGTCAGTATCATGTATATTATTATTTTTATTGAAATTCAATTAATTTTAATCGAAGTTACCATTTATAAAACTAGTTTTTATATAAATTATCTTTATTAACAGTAATCATATTAATTATGATATTAATTTATATTGATTTGATTATAATTAAAAAATTAACTTGTATCGACATTAATTCAAATTTTAATTTCATTAAAGAATAATTTATTTATATTACTACTAAAAGCAGTAACGTGTCACCATCATTTTGATTGGTTTTTTAAAAAAGTAACTAATACCTATAATTAATTACAATTTTTTCCATTAAAAAGGTGTTTAGGAATGGTAAAAAATTAAAAGTAGTAACGTGTCACAATCAATTTTGATTGATGCCGTTGATGCCACAACTACAATATGATTTTGATAATTTTGATTTTGTGCTGAAGGATACTAAAACTCTTAATTAGCCTCTAATATGATTTTGGAAAATCATATTCTCATTCTCCTTTTGGTTATTCTGTTTTTTCTTAATAATATCTCCTTTAGCAAGGCACATATGAAATCATGGTGTGTAATTATTCAATTTCATGATTTTTTTTAGTAATATACATAAACATCCATTTATTTTAAACACCTTACTAACATCTCTAATTTATCTCTATCTCTTTTTTCTTATTAGATTATAAATCCTATAATACTTATATTTTTTCCTTTTTTCTCTTTTTTCTTATTTCGAAAATAATTAGTATAATTTACTCTTTTTAACTAATGTGCACTCCATCACACACTTTATTTTATTTAATGGAGTCTTATATATGAATTCTCACTTTCAAAGTTTTTAGTTTACCAACCGGTAAGGATTATTTTTTATGTAACTTTTAATATAATTATTATAAAAATTAATAAATTTTATCATATGATATGATGTCTTAAAATGATTATTTTATAAAAACATGTATTATTTATTCTTTAATTAATATTTCATATGTTTTTGTATTCAATATAAAAAGTGCATTTATTTCAATGCTAAAAGAAGATGATTTATTTTTTTGCTATAATATAATTAGTATATATTCCACTAAACTAATACAAGTTTTTTAAATTGAGACCGGCTTTTCTTTGGCAGGGAATATGGCTAGGAATGCTAGGTGACACCGTTATGCAAACAGTTATTCTATTGTGGGTCACATTTAGAACGGATTGGACTAACGAGGTAAAAAACCATATCTGCAATAATTTATTTCCTTAAAACTATGCACTTATGCATGCAATGGGGAAGTTAATGTTACTGTTGACAAAAAAGATCTGCAAGTACTCTAGAAGTAAAATAAAACCATACTCATTGGCATCATATTGTGCACCCACCAACAACATGGAGATACGTGCCACTATTTGCCACACATCCCTTTCAAAACTCAAAAGGGAGTTTAATTCTCATTTGTTTCTTTGATTTTAGGATATCAATTAAAGTATATTAAACTCTGGTTTGTCTCAGGATCCAAATTACATAGTACATATCTTAACCATGTTTAAATCGGTAAAATATATTTAAGCTCACTCTCACCTCACATCTATATTCCCAATGGTATTCTAGTTCTCATGCACTTGATTCTTAAGATAAGTATTCATGACTACTCAAGATTAATTTATATTGCATTCTCTATGTAGGTTCCTTTATCATTTGATCTAGCCATCGAAAACACGAGGTATGGCTACCCAATTTGATCAAACATCTATCATTCTAATCATTATTAATAATATGTTTGGCTAAGTACACGTCTGTAATTATTTTAAAGATGTTATTGTACTACTAGTTTATTACTATGTTATTGATGTACTTTCTCATTCTCTTAGATTTTATAATATGTTCTAGAGTTCGAGTTATCTACTAGATTTTAGAGTTAGATAGGTCCTTAAAATTATCATATGTAACTATACTGGTATATTTCAAGTTTGAAGCTTTGCTCTCATACTATCTATATTCCTAGGATGAATGTGTGGTTGGCCTATATTCAAATAGAAAAGGGATAAAGCTATAAAAAGAAAATATATCTTAAAAAATTAAAATAAATCTAAGACGATTATTATATAACCGTCTTAGAATGTAAGAAAAACTAAGTCGATTATTAGGATAACCGTCTTAGAATGTAAGAGAAACTAAGTCGGTTATCAGGATAACCGACTTAGTTTCTCTTACATTCTAAGACGGTTATCATGTAACCGTTTTAGATTTACTAATATGATGGCGGAAAATTAAGACGGTTATTCTGATAACCGTCTTAGTATAACTAGCATTCTAAGACGGGTATTTTAATAACCGTCTTAGTAAATACAATTTTTTAAGACGGTTGTGAAACCGACGTTTTATATTTGGTATCTTTTTACGACACCCGTTTCAATGACGGTTTAAAACCGTCATAGAAAGTCCAATTCAACCGACTTAAAAGGCACTAATTCTAGTAGTGTGGGCATCGACAAATTATTTGTGAGACTGATTGTAATGAAGCCTTTAAAGTCATCCAACCAAGAGATACTAGCTAAAAGTTGTAGAGCACATCTTCATTATGATGTTGTTCAAGAGATAGTGTCATTGATAATGCAGAACTGACAGACAAGTAGACTTTCAAGTGATTATGAGAGAAACAAATGGTGTGGGCATGCACTTGCGGGATGGGTTCTTCAGCACCCCCAATGACAAATTTATAGTTTAAGACCCCAAATGGGGTTCTAGCTCTTCTTGAGCTTGATTCTCATTTTTTGTAATCTTGTTTTCTTTTGTTTCCTTCTCTAAAAAAAAAAGATAATATATATAGTCTTATTTATTAATGAGTTTTTAATATATATTTTTGTTCAAAAATTGGCAAAAAAATCATATTTTAATATTTACAATTATAAACTAAATTCTGGTGGCTAAATATCATCATAAATTGTCAATATATTATTATTTGTTTAGCGCACACTCATGAGAAGGACTAAAGTTAAGGATCAATTTTAAAAATTAAGGTACTAAACAAAGGAAATTTAAATTTGGGGAACTAAAGAAAACAAGGCCCCCAATTTGAGGAATTAAAGCAATAATTAAGTCTTTGTTATTTTAAAAATAAAAAATAATTATTAGGTTAATTAAGTTTTTAGTCCCTTAAATTTTCAGATTTCAATTTTTAGTCCCTTAATTTTTTTGACTAGTTTTAGTTCTCCATTAATTATTTGTTAGTATTTTTAGTTTGTCTAAAAAAAATGTTCATTTTTAGTTCTTCCAATATTTTTATTGCTCAAAATTGATCCATGTTTTTGTCCCTTTTTAGTATCTCATTTTTTATTTATTTTATATTTGAGACTAATTTTGACTAATAAAAATAAATGAGGGAATAAGAATAGACAAAAAATTTAAAAAGATTAAAAATGTTGATAAAAATTAATAGAGAACTAAAAGCCATGGAGATTTTTATGGAATTAGAATCTGAAAAAGTTGAGGAATAAAATTTTAATTAACTTATTATTTTTTAATTTTGTTTTTTTTATCTCATTGTATATTTTCATTACAAGAAGTGAGACTCTTAAAATAAATGACAAGGAGTGAGAAAATATTAATGAATCGAAAGAGTAATTTAATCAAATATTTAATTTATCTAAAATTAAACATACTAATAACTCTATTTAATCTTTCTACAAAACTTTATACAAAAATTATTTTAAGAATTTAATTAAAATATATTAATAATATAAATATTTATATATTATCATTTAATAAAGAATTATCATATAATTAAATATTAATAAATTTTATGATAATTACTTTAAAAATTAATCTATCTTAGATGAGTAAACATGGTAAACAAGGCGGATTGAGGTTGGTTTTCCTAGTCCTTAGCCTCTTGAAAAGTGAGGTGAGTTTTAGTTTAAGAAAGATGGATCTGAAAAATTTAAACTCAACCTCATCCTCATTGAGTTTAGGAAAATACACTTCAATTTCCTAAATTTAATTAGATCATATAATAATTATGTTGAAAGGAAAATATACATAAAAAATAATAAATAACAAAAATATTAAATATTAACAGATTTTTTTAATTTTTTATATTTATTGATTTGTTTGTACTGTATATAAACAAATAGATAAATATAAACAAACTATAATTTAAAATATTAAAGTAAAAAATATAGTTTGTATAGTTTATTACCCGAACACAAGCACTGATATATTTTTATTTATGAATTCACATGCTTTACATATTCATGTATTTTATTTATGGATTTGTTAACTTATAAAATAACTATTGAACTTATACTTAATTGCGATAGATACACTCATACACATCTGGGTAAAAGTAGGTGTTTGAGAGTTAACATAGATAATCAAAGCTTGTTAAACAAGATTTTCATCAACGAGTCAAGATATGAAAAAAGCCTGACGAGTAAATCTTTGTTTAGAAGTACAAATGTGGGATGAGTTTACCAGTGTTAGCTATGTTATGACTCTAAATAATAAGTTTTGTTAGTTTATTGTACTTTTTTGGTTCATTTATTGTAATAAAAAATCTAAATTACTTTAAATTAGATCGGTTTGAATTAAATAATAAACTAATTAGATAATAAAATATAAAATCCAATCAATAACATAAGACTTGAATAATTTTTATTGTCTAATAACGATAATAAGATTTCAACTTAAGATTTATTTAAATTCCTCACTATATATTAAGTCATTAAGTCGACTCTATTGAATGTAAAGACTTAAACAATTTGCATGAAATCATAATTAATACAAATCTACATATAAATGAATAAAATTAAATTAGACGATTTTTTTTTTCTCTCAAATCAATTTAGGACCTCTTTCTTTAAGTTCTTTTAAGTAACTTATAATAAAAATTCTTAAAAAAAATAGAAATGTTTTCCTAAATTTTTTATTTTTTATGCTTTTTTCTTTCTGTTTTGAAAATCTCCTGTAATTCTTATAATTTTTTAATATACTTATAAGTTATAATTAACTAAAAAACATTAATTTTTTTATATCTCAAAACCACCCTCAATTCAATCCATATGCATGAGGCAGGTACAAGCTAATTAAGACTTGGTATGGCAGCTTCTCCTTACTAGTGAAAGACACATGGTCATCTAAAACGGACGAGCATGCATGGATGGACACCACAGAAAGACATATGTACAAAAATTCAAATTAATGAATGGCCTTATTATATACAGACAATAGATAAGGGGATACGTAATTTCTCTGCTTTGAAAAGGTAAAGAATCTATCTGGAGATCGGGTGTCAGAACTGCCCCATTTCCTGATTCACCATCCGTGCGGTCCATTTACAAATGGCTAGGTGGCTATGCCCCGAATTTGTGGGGAGTCACACCTCACAAGATTAATTGTAACCTTAGTTGTCTTTAGGGTTTTTAAAACTTTTAGAAATACGTAAAGTAATACTCTGTCTATGAACCAAAATGACTGATTGATTTTAATTCTTGAAAAAAATTTAAATTGGTTAATATTTTTATTTTTTTAATAAGATATTTAAATATTTATTTTAATTGTATCTTCTAATAAATAGTATTCTTTTGAAAGACTTAATGATATATTTATTAAAATTAAAAGAAAAAACAAAGACATTTTAATAAAATTATTTACCAATAAATGTTAATTCCCTTAAAATATTTATTTTTTTACCTATCTCAAAAATACCTTAAATATCAATCATTTTTAGACAAAGAAAGCATCATTAAAGTGAGATTCAATACTTTACCACTTACGGTTAAAATAATTTATTTAGTCTCGTTTACTGGTGCACTATAATATATATAATTTTTTCTTACAGAATGCACTATAATATTTGAAATCCCTATTATTTAGCCATATTAACATACCAGTAGTCCCTCATAAAAAAATAAATAAACACAAATCATGGCTAGTACAAAAAATATGACTTTTAGTGACAAAATTATAATTAAACAATAATTATATTTCATTTGTGACTAATTTTTAGTTTGTCACAATTATTATTCATAACAGTGACTAAATTATAAATCGTCACTGTAATTTCATCAATAGTAACAAAAGTATACAATCATAAATAATTTTTCACTAATATAAAATATTAATGATGAATTTGTGTCTTTTATTATAAGTTCTAGCGTTAATTTTCATGAATGTTATATCATATTAGTAATTATTGCAAAAATAATAACTTATTTTTACTAGTGATAAATTTTTTGTCATTAATTATTTGAGATATATTTATTTATTAATTTATAACAAATATTTAATACAATTATTATAATGATGAAATCTAATTTCATTATATTAGAAATAATTGTTTATTTTATATTAGTTGACAATTTCATTGTATTAATAGTTTGTAAAATTCTTTTGAACTAACACTAGTGATGTATGACGAAGCCAGATTAATCGTTGACTTAAAAAAATACTTATAATCTCTAACGCATGACAAAATAAAATATTTAAAATAGATTTTAAACAATTTGTACCTATCAACTTATATATATATATATATATATATATATATATTTCATGCTTGTATATTATTTAATGTTTTATATAATTTTTTATACTTTATATGAAATTCAAATTAAATGTCTAATTTATGAGTATCTTTATCAAATATGATTTAAATTGAAAAGTTTATGTTATCAATCTTTTTTTAAAATTGTACAAATAATATTATGTTGTTTTTGGTAACTATCACATCGGTACTAAGTATTCATCTGCTTTTTGTAATGACTAATCTTTCTGTACTCTTGATCCATGTTTGAAACTACAAAACATTAATATATATATATATATATATATATATATATAAATAAAGATATCTAATATCGAAGACAAGACAAACAGGTATATTTAATATTTAAATATACTAAAGAACGTAAGAGTAAATTAAAAAAATATAATAATATTTGTATTTTTATTGACATTTTATTTTGATATTAAAAACTACTGTTATTTGCATTAAAAATTAATAAAAAGTAACATTATCAAATAAATATTTTTAGAATATTTTTTTACTTCAAATATTTTCAAAATATAAACTTATCCAACAATTTAAAAGTATACAAAATATTTAGTTAATAGTAACAAACTTACAAACAAACTGCTATATTTTTTAAAAAAATATAAATTTATATAAATTAAAATTAAACTTTTATAAAACCAACAGTTAAAACCCATGTAATCCACTTTCTTCATCCAATATTAGGCGTCCATACCCATATCTGGCGTTACAGATTTTTACGTTAAAAAAAATTGGGATAACTTCTGTTTCCAACTCTGATTCACCCAGCGTGTTGTTCTATGATCTGCCTCTCTGGCATTAAGTTCTAGTTATGTTGCGACTCTGATCTCTATCGTTTCAAGGTTTGATTTTCTGTTCTTGTAATGTCAATTCAATTTTTTTTTTTGGCATTTCCTACTCTCAAATTATTTGTTTGAAAGCTTCGCTTGTATCTGGGGATTGGGTTCTGTTTTCTTGCATGTCACTGTGGTTAGGCTGATGGCACGCACAAAGTTGATATTGTAAGTTAGTTGTGAATGATCATGCGCCTCATCTGTTCAAGATTTTGATGTATAATATAAGTATAAATTATTGATATTATAATGAGTTTTTAATAAGTGGACATAAATATTATATTAAAGAAATATCGTTTATAACTATAGACTGTGTTGTTTCAACCTAGTGTTCAATATGATATATTCAGTGCGCATCCACTTTTGTGTACTCTTGTGCATGACACGTTGTCATAAGCTAAATCCATGCATCCAGTCTCAAGGATTGAGTATCACGAAAAAGGAAAGTGCACATATGTTGTTTTATTCAAATTTCATTTGTCTCTATTATATCGAAATAACTAACATTTGAATTCAAGAAAATGACAACATAGGATAGACTAAAAGACGTTCGAGGAATATCTCTTGAAAGGTCACTCTCAGAAAGGTCAAAAAGCACATAGCGTTGTCTGTCCTTCATATAAATCCTCACCATTAAGAGCTTGACACGTCGACCAATTCCTATATGTGAGACAATAGTCCTTTCAAGATAATGACACAAATCCTGCAACGGATATCTCACTGAAGTCAATAAAAAGAATTCTCCCTCAACGAAGCAACTAACAAAAAATGAGAAAAAGAAAGAACAATAGCGCAAGAAAAATACTTGAGGCGAAACTTTGTTATTATTCTTTGCAAAGCAAAGTAGTTTATAATTGTGCTTAATTGTATAGTCACTCTCTGAGTGTTAAAAATATTTGTAAAGTCAGGAGCTGTTTATTCTCAGTGGACGACCAGTGTTTGTCTCTGTATTACCTATATTATCCCTACTATTGTGAAAAGTTTTAATCTTTGGTATACACACTATTCAACCCCCTCCTTTTAATGTGTTTCTTGCGGTTTCAGTTATTCTTTTCCGGGTCTATGTTTTGATAAATGTCATGGACACTACGTACCTTGGTCACATATAACACTTCTGCGAAGGGGTAACATGTAACAATGGATTATTCTCTTGTTGGGTTTTCGGAAAAAGGATTTGGAATGCTGGTTTTTATGCATTCTATTTCAGTATGTAGCTTGCATTGTATTTCCTTGTTAATTGAGCATTTATTATGCTATTACTAAACCTGTAAATAAAATCTTTGGTTAATTAATCCAAAAAACAAAAAAACATGATGGTTGATTGTTCACTGAAGTAGATATTGTTCGTTGTTGTTGTGGCTTCCACTAGTAGTGCATACATTTTATATGATTGTAATAGAAGTATTTCTTTTTATTAAATGTAGGTAAAATATTTCTTAATTTATTTTGTATCTATGTTCATCTTCCCATTCTGTCCCACAGTCTCTCTCGTTATATTTTGTTTTAAGTTTATGTTTCTACTTATTTTCATTTTGAAGGTTTCCCTATTTCTTTTTTTTTCTCCTAGAGTTTATAGTATAGGACTATTACGTTGTCATGTGTGCTTTGGTGCCCCCAAGACAAACCTTGTAATGTATTTTTTTAGTATGCTACTCATAGGATTGATTAAAGTTATTTCACTTTGCATTGTATCTAGTTTCCTATTTTAAGTTTTTTTTAAGGAACCTATTTTATGTTTGTTAAATTACATTGATTTCTGCAATTTATATTATTCTTATGCTTTAAGTTGTGGAGGCATGAGGAGTCTTTACATAGGATGGTACTTTTGATCTTTTATTTTATTTTTTGCTTGTACTGTATAACTAAATCAATTGTTAGAACTTTAGTTATTATTGCTCCAAAATTTCCATATGAAATCATATTGAAGACTGTAGAGGAAATGCATGCTTGATGTGTTTCATACACAACTACAAAAAAGTCATTTAACGACGGTTAAAAATGACTTTCAACGACGGTTCCAAATCGTCTTTATAATCAACATCGTTGAAAGCCAATATCATTAACGACGATTTAAAAAAAAAACTGTCGTAGAAAAATCAATGTTTCTAAGATGGTTGTTAGGTAACAATTGTCTTAAAAAACATATTTTTTAAGATGATTGTTATAATAACCGTCTTAGAATATACACTTTTTAAGAATTTATTACATCCAACAGATTTATGATTGTGAAATTGTATTCTTAAAGTATTAATTAACCATAAATAGAAGAATCACAAGCTAGAGTAAGATGCATATTATTTTATATAAGCTCTAGAGTAAGAGGTGAACTAGGGAAAAAGGAAACGGATCCATAAATGTCGATTTCATTAATTAATTGACTAGAACCAAACAAGACTAACCTCCAAGCACAACATAACAAAACACCATAATAACTTTTCCCGCACATGTAAGTTGTTTTTTTGAGTAATGAAACACTCATAAATAACCAGGATGCAGTAAGTAAAATAATTTGAGATGTTATCTTTGAAAGAATATGAAAATAAGTAGATATAACACATAGTGAGATAGAAATAACCTGGATTTGATTGGCACCCCTATCCAATAAGAGATCACATAATCTAAAAAGGATAATTCCTCAACAAGCATAATCATTTTCATAAAAAATGCTAATTCATAATCAAAGTTAATATTAATAACTTACAATTCTTTCTTATTGAAATCAACAGAACAGAGGTGAATAAAATTAGATAATGAAATTCCCATATTTTATAATATATCACACATAAAGGACTGCATTATTGGCAGCCACCACAACATGAACAATAAATAATCTATAATAGACTATGAAGCACCAACAGGCTTTACCAACATCCTGTAATTGTTGTCTCAATGACACTGAGTAGACTACAATAATACAAACAGGAACAATAAATTCATAATGCTTAAATTTTCCTCACAAAATGAAAAGTTAAATTTTGGCAAAGACTTTTTTACCATCACAGAGTTCAAACCAATGAGCAAATCATGCCCATCCTTAGCATCCTGATCAAATGCGTGACACACAGGATTCGAGTTACTGAAGTGAATAGACTTTATAGGGTCCTACACGCAACAAGAAACCTCTGATGAAGCAAATCCAAAATTCTTATATTAAAATTCATCAAATTCCAACTAGTTCTTTTGCTTTTCATTATATGATATACAATACTAGCTACTATATTTTTCTCTCCAAATACTTGTTTAATTTTGTATGTATTTTGCAAATTAATGATGAGGAAATAAAAGTTTACCATGCATCTTTTTGCAATTCCATGGGTTGACAGGTAGTCATATTTTTATTTTTAGCCATTTTTTAAGATATATCCATTTCCAAGATATGAACAAGAGATGTTGTTTTCATGGACTTTTTTTTCGACAATATAAATGATTGATAGTATTGCCTTAATTAAATTCATTTTCAATGTTAAAATTCTAAGAAAGATATATTTAATTTAAAGTGCAAAATACACATTAAAAGAGACAAACATCGTATCTTCACAAGTATAATTGTGAGTTTATTCTTAAGCTAGGTGGTAATTAAATGAATCTCTCAATTTTTTTATTTAATAATTAAGGGAATCATTATATATATATATATATATATATATATATATATATATATATATTAAAAATAGTGACAATAGTAACTAGTCAAAATATTGGCATTGTATTTCTTTCCTTTTTTGGTAAAAAAAAACTCCAGGAAAGAGATTTTTTTCATATATTTTTAGTTAAATTATTTTATTATTTTATTTTAGATACAATTATTTTTTGAAAATGCATACTGAAAACAAAAATGTTTTAAACTGAAAAATAAAATTTACACACTTACAAATTGAAAGGTAGTTTCAAATTTAATTTCTTTAAATAAATAGGTGAGGTCATATCTCATTAATTAATAAATAGTAAAATATTTAGGCTATTCTATAAAAAGAAAAAAACTAAAATTTAATAATAAAGTTGGATAAAAAAATTGTTTGAAGCTTATAAGGGAACCGCTATCATGCAGGAGATTATTCAGAACTCATAAGGTTCAGAACTTGTGATGATGTATATACCTGCTAAAGTATCAAGTAGAGTTGATTTGCCACAACCAGAGGGACCCATTATTGCCAAGAGTTGCCCTGGATTAGCATAACCAGTTAGCCCTTGAAGAATTGATTTGCTGCGCCATGAATTTTTTGTACCATACCCGAAGGACATCACAGTGACTCTGGAAATATTATAGTTAATATAAGCAATTGATTTTATTAAAATATGATACTTAATAAAATAAAGAAAGATTAAAAAATTATAATATAACATTTTTATATAATGCATATATAAATTGGGGTGAATAAGAATGGTTAGAAAGAGCTAGTTGGCTAGCATCAACAGTTAATCTAATACGTAACTACAATAATTCTTCTCACCTTTGCTTGACTTAGGAGGATATTGGCTACTCTTTGCTGGTAATGAAGTGCAACATAAAACAACTTGCACCAGTAATTATGAGAAAATTAAATAAAAGCAAGATATATATATTGTGTTATGATGTTAGTGAATAAATCTCAGGCTAACATAAGAACCCTCCTCAGCTTCTTCACACTCCAAATGATTAGCTATTGTTGTGGGCCTGCCCGAAAGAAGACTATCATGTCTTGCAAGAAATTTCTGAACTTGCTCATTTAATTCAATTGCTCGAGAAACTATCCTCTCATTTCTTAAAAAAACAGAGAAAAGCAGTTGAAGGTACAAACTAAACATAGAATAAACTATCCCCTCCTTTCACAGACATACCTGTGTTCCTCTTCCGTCCAACGGGTGTATTTCCTCTTTGCATGAATGGGATTCACTTCTGCAGCTGCGTTCTCATGATTTTCGGCCATTCTTTTTGGAGTTGAAAGATCCAAATCTTTGGGTGCAGCCGGTGCATGGATGTGTTGTCTTCCTTATACAAGAAATTTGGACTCTAAGATACCTACCTATAGAAGAATGACTATCAGAATTCAAATTTCTAATTAAAACTTTATTGGACCTATTCTGCTTTGAATTTTCAACAGAATAGTATAATGTACTATATATATATATATATATATATATATATATATATATATATATATATAGAAACAATATATACAGAAATATTGGAGGGATTAATAGTATATAACTAGAAGCAATTAGTCTCCCAATGAAACTTATAATAAACTAGAAGAAATTAATCTCCCAATGAAACATGCATCCTTACTCATACGTACAACACTACAACAAGAGATCAATGAAATTAGAAGGAGAGGTTGATTGATTGTGTCTTGGGGCTGAAAATTAAACGAGTATCATTATGTCTGCGGTAACGAATTCAATGTTTCTTATATATAAAATTTGCGTTCAATTATATATATATATATATATATATATATATATATATATATATATATATATATATATATATATATATATGACCTGATTTAAAATGTATTTTATAATAAAACCTTAAAATATAAAAATTACATATATTTATAAATAATAATCATCAGCTAAGAAGAATAAATAATCAAGTTAATTGAGAAAGGATTTTTTTAATGGTATATAAAATCTTGTATTTTTAATTAAATAAATTTTAAAAATACTTAATTTAATTTATTGAATAAAATAAAATATGGTGACAAGATTCTCGTGGTGGGGTTACATTCAAATTCCAGTTAACACATGATAGAGCAAGAAGGTACGTACCAACCAAGAGTGGCGAACGCAACGGGAAGCATGAGAGCTTGGAATCCAATGTTGAAATTAATTAAGAATATGAAAGGCTGCATAATAAGCGCAAGAAGCACTAGCAAGTACAACAGAGAAAATCTAGACACGAAAGTGTACCTGAAATTTAGCAACAATGTCAGGAGTTTGAAGAATTCCTTGTGGATATTTTGCAGCTTCCTTATACTTGGTCTGAGCAAATAATTCTTGAAACCGCTTGTGATGTAAGCTCCATTTGAGCTTGTAGGCCTATGATCTTCTTCATCAATGAATTCCTTTGCTTCTTGGAAGATGAATGGCAGCGGAATGGAGAAAGGAAGAGAGAGAGGAGACGCCACTTCAAGGAGAAGATGAGTCTAGAAGAAGCTCACCACCATAGGAGGCCATGGATAAGAGCTTGGAGGAAGAAGGAGATGAATGAAGGGAGAGGGAGAGAAGAGCACAAAATTTTGTGCTCTAAATGAGCTTTGAAATCTGAAGTTTAATATTCAAATGATCAAAGTTGAAAAAAATGCAACACAAGGCCTCTATTTATAGCCTAAGTGTCACACAAAATTGGAGGAAAATTTGAATTTCTATTCAAATTTCACTTGAATTTGAAATTGAATTTGTGGAGCCAAACTTTGGAGCCAAAATTTCACTAATTATGATTAGTGAATTTTAGCTATGGTTCATCCCACTAAATTCAAGATCAAGTCCAAGATTCTCCACTAAGTATGCTCAGGTGGCATGAGGCATGTAAAGCATGAAACACATGCACAAAGTGTGACTATATGATGTGACAATGGGGTGTAGCAAGCAAATGCTCACCTGCCCCTCTAAAATTTAATTGGATTGGGCTTCTCCTAATTCAATTAAATTTATTTTCCAACACACACATCAAATATTCACTTAATGCATGTGAAATTACAAAACTACCCCTAATACAAAAACTAGTCTAGGTGCCCTAAAATACAAGGGCTGAAAAATCCTACATTTCTAGGGTACCTTACCTACATTATGGAGCCCTAAATACAAACCCCAAAAATAATGAAACCTTAATCTAATATGTACTAAGATAAGTGGGCTCATACTTAGCCCATGAGCCTGAAATCTACCCTAAGGCTCATGAGAACCCTAAGGCCTTCTCTTACATCTCTAGCTTAATCTTCTTGGAGTCTTCTATCCAATGCCCTTACGGGGTAGGATTGCATCAGCTTGAAAACCTAAGAAAAAGGCAGAAACATGACAATCATTGAAGGTAAATTATAAAACCAATAGAAAAACAAACAACAAAAAAGCCATGCTTCCCAGTTTTCACTTTATCAAAATCAACTAGGAAGAAAAAAAAGTTCATAAAGATAAATTATATGCTAATACAATTAAAATAAAAATCAGGTACCTTGAACTCAAAGCTGTAAAGTGACCTTTCTAGTAGTCCTGATTTTGAATTTTCTGGAAAAGAGACAAAGTATATCTCATAAGTGTACTAGAAAATTCAGTTTCATGGAAAACTTTGAATTGCACCATACATTAAAAATTAGGCTGAAACAAAAGACAAATGGTATTTAGTATGGAGGTTGGTTCCAGGACAGTGAAACTAGCAGGGCACCAGACATATTGGAACTGATTTATGAAAGAAAGATATTTAGTATGTTGGCAAATATATGTAGTCTTGAAGACTTGAATAACTTATGCTAGTATGCTCAACAGCTGAAGGAACTATATCCCATCCTATGAGAATATACTCAGGCAACTTAGTAAGCATAATAGATTTCAAATAAGCCATGATCAAACCTTTCACCTTAGCTAAGTACATTACAAAGTGTGAACCCATTTCTAGTTAAACCAAATATATGTCTGACGTGTCAATCCTGTCAAAGCAACTTAAGTTACTACACAACAACAGGGAAATAGCAAAATAAGAGGCTTAAACATGTTAACCAAAACAAATGAAGAAAGTCAAGAGTACCAATCAGTTCGATACAAATTCACTTTATAATTTTTTTTCAAGAAAATAGTTGAATACTCAATAGTAACAAAAACTTCCAGATCTAATCAGCCTCTACATATATATAGTTCATAAATAATATATAATCAAGTCCAGTAATCAACTGTCACACTTCACCACTTAAGCCAATTCTACGAAAAATTCCTTAGTGAAGATCAAAGGTAAAAAAGTATTTGAATGTAACAAGAAAGAAAGGCTAAACAAAATTTAAATGTCAAGAACATTAATTTTGGAAACAACTGCATAGCAAAATAACCACCAAAAAAGAAGAAAACAACTTATAGCAACCAGAGAGAGACAGACAAAGCAAGCAGAAAGAGTTATACTTATCAGTATCACCGATGGGACCTACGCATATATACACTTGGGACACAAATCATGATTTGCCTCTGTATTAAACTCATAACATAGCATAGCCTAACCCAAAACAAATAGCGTTAGCGTATTTAATAATCTAACGTTCAAACAAAAGCTTCCAGCTTTCAAAACTTGCAAAGCTGGCACCAATAAACATCAATAGGAATACTTTTAGGACCAATTTCAGTCCAAATAAATATAGGTATGGTTGGCAAAAGCTTGAATACCTGCTGTTAAAATAGGTATGGTTGGCATCCTCTCCCCCTTTCCATGTCTGCATAAAAGAAAATTCTCTGCACTAATTCAAAGTGTTTAATAAGATTATTTAATATTCGCCTAATTATATTAAAAGTATAATATTCGCCTAATATTTTTTTTAAGTAATTAAAAGTGTTTAATAAGATTATTTAATATTCTTATATTATTTAGTACTTTATGTTTTAAAATTATTTAATACTTTCTATATTTAATGCTTGTAAAGAACCTGGCACAATAATAGATGATGAAATGAAGGTCGTCAAATGAAAATTACAAAAACTATACTAGCAAACAAATCAATTTAGTAAAAATATATTGGGCCTAGGGAATATTGAACTATATTGGGCCAGTTCTCTTACTTAGGAATTTGGGTGTAATTTACTTGTATTATTTTTTTTTTTTTAAAAAAAGAAGAAAAGAAAATTCTATCCAAGACTACTGAATCTCCCTTTAGGAGGAGCATGTCGACCAAACAAGAAAAATCCTTTACAATGATAATCAATGGTGACATACGTACAATTATCTCTTTGTCTATTTTATGAGCTAATTACAGAGTATTACTGACTTTATATAAGGTACGTTTAAACAAATTCATAAAAAAGAGTGATAGTATAATTTTTTAGAAATTATTATTGTTTAAACAAATATGTTGTTCCAAATGTCTTAGTGTATTATAATTATATATAGATATTTTTAGGATAACTTACAACACATGTGAAACATGTATTCAACTCCACCGTATTATCCTAGCCACATAAAAAGTTGATCACCACCTAGGTATTAAAGATAAGTCCACCAGGGGCACATAATGAGTATGGATAAGGCTTGCAAGATACAAATGTACATTCAGAGCCAGATTGGACTACTGTCAAATAAGGGAATTTAACTAAAACTGGCATATATATTCCTTGGCCAAATGTTCAGATTCTTAATGCTTGCATGTATATGTTCCTAAAAACAATGAATTATGAGAAAAATTCAAAAGGCAAGGGAAGCTATAAGGTAATAGCATCTACATGTTATCCTATTTTATTAATATATTATATAACCTTCTATGTTGTTAAGAAACTAACCTTCAAAATAACACAAAATTAGAAGCTCCTTCTATGTTGACACATCTTTTGTTAGCCACTTTCCAGCATGCTCATCACTGTTGTGGCCAGCCCATTACCATTTTGGCCTTCTGTTTTAGAAATGTGTGTTTAGTTATCAAATTCTTATTTTTACTTTAAACATTATATAATGTAGTATAGCAGTTTAAACGGTCAATTGCAAAATAACCTGTTACCACAACCAATCTCATGTTCTTTTTATGGAATGAAGCATTTTCAGATACTTCAAACTTACAATAATTTCACAAATAACTTAGTATTAAAAAAGGAAAACAATAAAGAAAACACAACTCCGAAGAACTTATCATACTTCACAAAGTCTATGTTAGGACGTGCTTTTGCATGATTTTTACACCAGTTAGTCACCAATGATTCACGAAGTCTATGCCTTTTGATCATACCCTCACAAAAAACATACCTATAGTTTCAACTCTATATAAAAATTCGAATCACAAATAATTACATATCAACAAACGCCGTACCAGAGCAACAAAACTCCAATCCTTCAACATAACACCATACGATGCAATGAATAAAGTAATTAAAAAATTTAATCAACCACGTTCTCACGGTGCCTCAAAAAGGATTGTCTCACGGAAATGTAAACTAACAAAATAAGAAGGAAATGTGGGAAGAGAGAATAGATCTGAAACCTTGGAGTGGTTGTCTGGGGGCGAGGTCAACGTTTTCGAGGACCTTTTTGCCGGTGACAGTAGCAGAGGCAGTCGTCGAGGCGACGGTCGTTATTGCCGTCGATGTAGCCCTCGGTAGAGAAGCCGCG
This sequence comes from Glycine soja, assembly GCF_004193775.1. NCBI lineage: Eukaryota > Viridiplantae > Streptophyta > Magnoliopsida > Fabales > Fabaceae > Glycine > Glycine soja. The sequence continues at coordinate 18,549,177 of NC_041019.1, read as the reverse complement.
GATTTGGTCGCCAAAGCGCGTGGGGAACTTGGAGGCGTCGAAGCGGTCGATGGGGGTGATGCCGCTCTCGTCGGTGAGAAGCTTCTCGTAGTACCCCTCCACGTCATTCCCAAACACCGACGCGAGCCCCATCCCGTGATAACCACGTGCTTCTTCGGGTCCTTCTACCACTACGGGGCGGACACCTTCGGCGCCACTGTGGCGGACACGAAGAACACGCGCTTCGCAGAGGAGGCGCGTCGCTTGGCGGCGACATTGTTGGGGCCCCGAAGAGGGTCCAGGGGAGAACCGCGGAGGGTGATGATCATGGAAGGCCAGGTTGTTCGTTGGAGCCTCGATGGCGTCGCCGCCTGCAATGGTGGTTCCCGCGGTGGTTTGGGGGTTGGAGATGGGGAGGACAGGAGGCACGAAGGAGGTCATGATGGTTTTAGAGAGAGAATGGAAGGGATTTTGTTATTTTTTATTTTAGAGAGAGAGAGAGATAATATACGAGGAGCTGAGGAGCTGAATTTTGAAGGGAAGAGAAAAGCTTATTCAAAGATGGTCAAAATGAAAAGAGTGTCTTTGTATTACCAATACAACTACTACGGTCAACGCGGGACCTGATGCAATCTTACCCCGCAAGGGCATTTGATAGAAGACTCCAAGAAGATTGAGCCAGAGATGCAAGAGAAGGCCCTAGGGTTCTCATGAGCCTTAGGATAGATTTCGGGCTCATGGGCTAAGTATGAGCCCACTTATCTTAGTACATATTAGATTAAGGTTTCATTATTTTTGGGCCTTGTATTTAGGGCTCCATAATGTAGGTAAGGTACCCTAGAAATGTAGGATTTTTCAGCCCTTGTATTTTAGGGCACCTAGACTAGTTTTTGTATTAGGGGTAGTTTTGCAATTTCACATGCATTAAGTGAATATTTGATGTGTGTGTTGGAAAATGAATTTAATTGAATTGAGAGAAGCCCAATCCAATTAAATTTTAGAGGGGGAGGTGAGCATTTGCTTGCTACACCCCATTGCCACATCATATAGTCACACTTTGTGCATGTGCTTCATGTTTTACATGTCTCATGCCACCTAAGCATACTTAGTGGAGAATCTTGGACTTGATCTTGAATTTAGTGGGCTGAACCATAGCTAAAATTCACTTATCATAATTAGTGAAATTTTGGCTCCAAAATGAAGGCGGTTATTAAATGACCGTCGTTGTATATTTTTGTCCAAATTACTATAATGCCACAACGTATTTTTCAACAACGTTTTCTTCTTAACTGTCGTAGTTAGTGTGTCGTTAAAACTCTTTAGTGTAGTAGTGATATTCTTTTATTTGTTCCCCTATATCATATTTTATTTATTCGGTAAGTTATTTATGACTATTTATGGTAAGTGCACTTGGCTAAGAAAGTTGAATTTAGGTAAGTAAAACATCTTTAGGTAAGAAAAACACTTCAGGTGTTGATTCCATTATTTGGTCAGCAATGAAATAAATAATTGAGGCAACATTTTTTTTCTCCCTTTATGCTTTAGGAGAGATTTATTATCTTTAGAGTAAATGAATAACCTAAAACACTACAACGATTACCTTTAATATATCTATAGTTGCAGTCTTTAGTATTTGAGATTTAATTCTATAGTTGTATCCCATAGCCTTTCGTAACATATTTTTGCTTTATATGTTACGATATAAAATTTCATAGTGGTCTTCTATGCTTTTTTTTTAAAAAAAAATCTACCAGATATAGATGGCAATTGGTGATACATTTAGAGCATCTGCTAGTGATCAGTTGAAAATAAGGGTTGGAAAGACTATGTGAGATTATTGTTGTGGCTAAATCAAAGAAAGCAAAATCATCATCATAGTATTTGCCCCCCCCCCCTCTCTCTCTCTCTCTCTCTCTCTCTCTCTCTCTATATATATATATATATATATATATATATATATATATATATATATATATATATATATATATATCATGAGGGAGATGAGCAATTGTGTAGGAAGCAAAATTTCAAAAGCAGAAAATGTATAAGTGTAGCCTTGGATAATAATGTAAGCTTTTTTTTTATTTAAATTTATCATAATTAATTATATGATTACATTACCAAAAAGATCCATAATTTATTTTTATTAATTATATGACAACAACTTTATGGTGTTCAATCTCAACCTGTATTTACGTAATCGCCCTAACAACCTTCTCAAATTGACTAGGTACTCCTCTTCAGTTCTCGATTTTGCGATCATATCATCCATGTAGACCTCAATCTCCCTATGCATCATGTTGTGGAATAACGCCACCATGGCCCGCTGGTATGTTGTCCCAACATTCTTCAGCCCAAACGACATCACTTTATAGCAGAAGGTTCCCCATAAAGTAATGAAACTTGTCTTCTCCATGCCCTCTGCTGCCATCTTTATTTGGTTATAACCTGAAAATCCATCCATGAAAGAGAACAGGGAAAAATAGGCTGTGTTGTCCACAAGAACGTCGATGTATGGTAAAGGAAAATTATCCTTTGGACTGACTCGATTTAGATCTCGATAGTCCATGCACATTCGCACATTTTCATCCTTTTTTGGGACTAGCACAATATTGGCAACCCATTTTGGGTATCGAGCGACAGCCAAAAAACCTGCATCGAATTGTTTCTTTACCTCCTCCTTTATCTTTAGGAACATCTCAGGCTTCATTCTCCTCAACTTTTGTTTCACTGTGGAGCACTTGGGATTCAATGGTAGCCTGTGTTGCACAATTTCTGAGCTCAAACCAGGCATATCCTAGTAAGACCAAGCGAAGATGTCTTGGTAGTCTCGCAACAGAGCCACTAACTCATCTTGGATGTTAGCAGACACACAAGTTTCGATCTTGACTTCTTTTTTCTCTTCACTGGTGCCCAAGTTAACAACCTCGTCTCCTCTTGATGCGACTTTATCTCTCTTTCTTCTCGTTCCATTATTCTTCTCAGATCCGGGGGGAATCCCCAATCCTCATTTTCTTCCTCCTCGGCTTGATTGACTGGCTGCTCAAAGTCAACATCCAGGTCCTCAGTATCGTTGCTTTCACAGGACTCATTATCAGATCCACGACAAATCATTTAATCGCAACAAAAATGAATATGCAGAGAAATGAAACAGGCAAAGGTGCAAAAAGGAATATGCAGAGAAATGAAACAGGCAAAGGTGCAAAAAGGAATATGTCAATAAAAGGTTGTATATTAATGGTCACTGGAACATTAAAGAAGAGAATGCTCAACAAAAAGGTAATCCCTAAAGCCTAGGCACGACAATAGGATCCAAACTACTTGATTACATCGAATTTGAAACAGAAATCTCCGATTGCTCTATGATCTGTCAATTTTTCAATTCGAAGTCTGGGGAACACGGCTACACCCAATTCGGCCGATCTTGATTGGTCTCTTCATCCAGCATAGCAACCTAGCTTTCATGCATTCACCCTGCACTCACAAAGCTTTCATTGATGTGACAAATAGGGACTCGCTCCACCTGCGGTCCTCACCCTTGTAAATGAGCTAAGCTTTTCTCTTTCCTTTCCAAAGTAATCCTCCTCTTATCAACACTTGTAGGCTTGTACCCCAAACCAAACCTCCCACGGTTCTCAGCAATCTTCAACAGGCTTACCGCACCACTACCATTCCAGCCCAAACCCATTCCAGGCTCATACCCATCCTTTAGCATAACTCGAGCTACCATCAAAGAGGTATCAGACAGACATGGTTGTATCAGAGGAGACTCCACATAAGCACTATTCATAATTTCTAATGCTTGAAATGACATTTCTAGTGACTCCTCCACTACTTCAACATAAGGCGTAGAAGACAGACAACTTACTAGTATGTCCTCCTCACCTAATACTATAGCAAGCTGACCCTCCACCACAAATTTCAATTTCTGATGCAAAGATGATGGGACCACCTAGTAGAATGGATCCAGGGTCAACCTAGCAAACAACTATAAGCGGGAGTTATGTCCATGACTTGGAAGGTGATTTGAAATGTGCATGGGCCAATCTAAATTGGGAGATCAATTTCCCCTCTCACATCACGGCGACTGCCATCGAAGGCTCTGACCACCATAGAACTTGGCCTCATGTATGAGGCATCGGACGAAAACTTGTCTAATGTCATTTTAGGCATGACGTTAAGAGAAGAACCATTGTCCACAAGCACCTTAGCCACCATATGATCCATACATTTGATCGACACATGCAAAGCCTTATTATGCCCTCTCCCTTCAATTGGCAACTTGTCCTCAGTGAAAGTCAAATAATTACTTGCAGTGAGATTATTGACTATCCCCCCAAACTTCTTTACTGAGATGTCGTGCACCATGTGGGCCTCATTTAAAATTTGCATTAACAACTTCCGATGAGGCTCAGAATGCATGAGTAGTCCTAACAAAGAAATCCTCACTGGCATTTTGTTCAACTGTTCAATCACCTTGAACTCACTTTGTTGAATGATCCTTAGAAATTCTATTGCTTCCTTAGAAGATATCTCTTTCTTGCCAAGACTGTCCTCTTCCTTCGTAGGTTTTTTGACATGGGCCTCGTTATTCGTCATAGGGCCTACTTTCCCCCTTTCAACCACATCTTCTTTTGCCTTTCCCTTGCCATTCAACTTTGTCGGTAGTTCGGAAGGAGCAAAAATACGCCCATTACGCATCACGCCACTCATACTGGAAATATTCGTGACCTTAGCAGTCGGCATGCTAGCCCCAATACGCATGACGGACGCAGCTTGCCTTTCGTCGAATCCTTATACGCCATACATCCACGGCACCACCTTGTCACTTTTGTAAGGGAATGGTGATGGGGCCCTCACCACAGCGGGTCGGAAACCTCGAGGTACCGGAGTGGTAGCATTCTTGGTAAAGTGGATTACCAAAGGTTTAGGCTTACTTAAGTTGGTGTCGCTTGACTGCATGAACACCTCTCCTTCCTCCCTCCTTACGCGACCAATTTCAATTCGTCCTTCATCTATCAATCCCTGCAACAGCTCCTCGGATACTGGGTATATTTCTACATCGTGCAACTCCCCTGGATGAAACGGGCACTAATCCTCTTTATCACTGTTGTATTTAACCATGCCAACCTTACTTAAAGCCTCCAAGATGAATCGTCTTGGGGTCAACACCTCCTCTATCTTCTCCAACTCTTGAGACTCCCCTCTTTTAATGGCGTTCACCGATGAGCTTTCGTGATTTTCAAGGGGATTAGTTCTCACATTGGGACTATCCTCTTGAAATGTAAGCCATCCCGCATCAATCAAACTTTGTACTTTGTGCTTAAAAGCTGCACATTGCTTGACGGAGTGCCCTGGGACGCTACCATGATAGGTGTATGTGGCGTTAGGATTGTACCATCAGGGAAATGGAGGTTGATAGACCTTTCCCAGGCTCACTACTACCATTTGGTTGCTGAGTAAGGATGGTAGTAGGTTGGCGTACGACATTGGGATTTGGGTGAATTCTATAAGTTTTCTTGTTGGGAGATTCCTCCGTGGATTGGTGTTTGTGTTAGGATTGGGATTTGCAGTTGGTCTAGGCTATGTAGGGAATGGATTTTGTGGGTGATGTTGGGGAGGTCTCTGTGGTTGATTGAACGTTCTTGGTCGGAGGGGCGTTGGGCAATGGGGAGAGCCGATATTGGCCAAGTAATTATATTGGTGCGGGGGATATTGATACATGGGGTTGTGAGGGGTTTGTAGGGAGCTTGGCCATATGGGTACTACGGTCACGGTGTAGGCATCTTCCTCCTTTTTCCTTTCTCCACCTACCCCAGGCCTCCTATTGCCAGAACTCGTCAAAGTAGTATAATCAAATTTGCCCCTTCTGAGGCCTACCTCGATCCTCTTGCCTGCAAACACTAGATCTGCAAAACTCGAAGGCATGTATCCCACCATTTTCTCATAGTAGAACACAGGTAATGTGTCTACTATCGTTGTTATCATTTCCCTTTCCATCATTGGGGGTGCTACTTGAGCCGCCAGATCCCTTTATCTCTGGGCGTATTCTTTGAAAGATTCGTGCTCCCTTTTACACATGTTTTACAGCTGCATTCTATTCGTGGCCATATTAGAATTGTATTGATACTGCCTGAGGAAGGAAGCCATTAGGTCTTTCCAGGAACGGACCTGGGAAGATTCTAGGTTGGTGTACCAAGTGATATCCGCCCCAACCAGACTCTCTTGAAAAAAATGCATCAAGAGTTTTTCATCCTTTGCGTATGCCCCCATTTTCCTGCAGTACATCTTCAGGTGATTCTTGGGGAAAGTAATCCCCTTGTACTTGTCAAAATCTGGCACCTTGAACTTCGAAGGTATGACGACGTCGGGCACTAGGCACAGCTCTGTCATGTCAGCAAAAGCATAGTCTCTGCCTCCTTCAATGGCCCTCAGCCTTTCTTTTATATGATCGAATTTTTCCCTTTACACAATGGCAGGAGACAATCTTCCCACCGCAAAATGTAAGGGTTGTGGTTGTGGGAAATAATGAGGGCCCCCCAAAGTGTTTGGCAAGGGTACGCCACAAAATGTCTGCCCCTCAATGGCATATACGAGGTGAGGCTCGAAGTCGGCTTCATGTGTCTCCCCCATGGGTTGAGGGACTTGTGCATGATCAGATTGTGGTTGTTGTCTCTTAATTGGTATGGGAGCAGAGTTATCAACATTCTCATCGAGAGCGTGTGCAACATTGGGTGGTGTATAGTTAGGAGGCAAGCCATATGGTAGGAAGGAATGCTTGCCTTGGACCTGCACAAAATGGGGGTCACTCGTACTTTCCAACGCTTTGCCTCCTTGACCTACCATATCCAAGACTGGATGATTTACTTGATTGAGGCCAAAAGGGTTAGTCGGGTCCACCTTAGTGGCGTACTTGTGACAATGATTGTAGTCGTGTTGACCTCCATCATTTTTCTTATACTCATCTTGGCTTCTATCATTGTGGTCATTTGCTCTTTTGTGGCCTCCATGTCGGCATTCATCTGTTTCTGTACCTCTTCTATCTCACTTATTATTCTAGCTTTGGCACGCGTTTGGTATAGGTGTCGTAAAGCGCGTTCTTTCTCTTTGATTACAATGATTACGATTCTACTTTCAAGGAAAGATTGCAATGAGCAATGCAATGACCAATAAACGTGAATGCATGAAAATGATAAGCTGCTGAAGTATTATGAATTTTACACAGGGCATTCAATAGAACATAAGGTCGAATCAATTCTAATTCTCATAAAAACAACATTGTTCATCTTGCCGGAGCCAAAGCGTAACTAGAAACAAAACAGGGACACATAAGCGGCTCCTAATTATGTGGGTCATTAGTTCGACCATGTGTTGACAATAATTGAAAAGACTGTGAACTTCATCGGGAGCGGAGTATGTGTCAGCCACTGTCTTGGCTCTGGCTAACAACTTCAGAAGCTCTTGACTTTCATTCAAAGTGAGAGCAAACCTATCCATCCATTTCATGCCTTCTTTATGAAATAACTCTATCACCTCCTCCATTGCTTCCCTTTCAACCCGCAAGGCCGACACCTTCGCCTGTTCGTCTCTTAGCATCTGCCTATGATTAGCAACTAGGTTCACTTTCTCTTTATACTGATCAATGATTATCAACATATTCTCTTTTGTCTTGTTCAACTGCTTTTTCAAACTTCCCTTCGACCTCTGACAACTCTTTAACTTATCCTCTAACATTATGCTCTCCATCATTGATTTGTCCCTCTCGGCCTTTCTAAGTTTGAGCTAATTACTGTTGCCTAACAAAGCCCCTCGAAACTTGTTTCTACTCCACTCTTCCTTTCTGGCTTTCTTCGTTTCCATCTCTAGCGCTTCAACCGCGGTTATGTTGATATCCTTCAGCCTATCAAATTCTTTCCTAACTCTAGTGACTGCCACCTTCAACTTCTCCTTTGCTACTTTTGTCTTTTTTAGCTCAGCTTTCAAGGCTTGCACGTCTTCACTCTCCTCAGGCGCTTCTGCCTCTTACCCATTCAGACCCTTTAGCTTTTGGAGCCAAGTTATCCCTTGCGTTTTAGATTTCAACCATTTGTGATAGCCGCCTATGACACTATTGCTTTTTCCCCTAAGTTATTTATCTTTTCTTCCCACTTTATTCCATGCCTTACGGATCCTCTGAAGTATCTTTGTATTAGCTTCGTTGAATCCTCGTGCAATGAAAGGATATCCTAACTGTCTTATGGACAACACATGATTATAATTAATACAACCCCTCGTCCGTATCAAAGGAACATTTGGAAATCCTTCACATGAGCATAATACTTTTGCCCCTCCTTCTTTCCATCGTGGGAACCAACTAATGGACGCTCCTGTCATGCCTGCCAAAAGTTCTTCCCAATTTGCTTTGTCGTTTCCCGAGCACATGGGATGACCTTGTAGGGGACAAACAGATCTACTTCCATGATTAAAGATGTGGGATACCAACCATACATAAAGAGCAGACTTACAACAGACAATTCTCACACTGCTCTTCTCGCATCTTAAGTCGAATGTATCATATGCATCTGCTAAAACAACAATGACCGGGCTTTCCTTGCTGTGGTGATAAGCAAGAAAAGCATCGATTGCTGCTAGATCCACAAGCCCGTCTACATTTGGAAATAGTACTATCCCAAACACTAGCAGTGCTAATAGGTCCATGAATGATACCCATTCTCCTTGGCTTGCCAGAGTTTTCGCCTTCTCCTCCAAGCACTTCCTCAGTATTCTCGCTACTCCATTCCTACTTTGCTTCACTCGATCTAATTCTTGTTCCAAGATCTTGAACACTCCTGTTATTCTCGCTATAGAAGGATAGTACCCAGAAAAGAGGTATGGCTTCCTTCCTCCTATCGGGCATCCTAAGATCCCTTTGAACTCCTTTATGGTTGGTACTAACTGAAAGTCCCCAAAAGTGAAGCATCTGAGTGATTGGTCATAGTATTGAGTGAGAGATGCAATGGCTTCAACTAATACTTCTATCATTGTCAGATCCCAGATCTTCCCATATACCTTGCTAAAAGACTGATGTTGAACTTGATCCATCCGCTACTCCAGCTTTTGCAAGCTGGCTACTTCTAGATTTTTGACTTTGACATGATAAAACCTTTTCTTAAAATACTGTACTTGGTCCGACCCCATGTTCGCAAGAATAGAAATTTTGATGACCAATACTTCAACACCCTATCATAGAGGAGATATAATGAATGAATCAGGGCATGGTTATGCTATGAATGACAAACGTATTTATCAAACTGACACAAGACGCCCGAAAGACCACCCTTTCTTATTAACAATGCATTGGGTACCATGTTCATGCAACTTTCAATCATCATCGGGAGAAAGAAATGTATAAACCCAACATGGTTTGTTTATAGTTATTACCATGGTACCCAACACATGCAACTAAGAATGCGGTGCAGACTTTCACGCTTCATTGTGACTTTGACGGTCAAGAAAAGAACGCAAGGCATGGGCAACTATATGGCATGAGTATGCATGAGTGAACAAAACATGCAACTAATGACAACAAAAGGTATGTGATTGGTAGCACAAAAAAAACATGCTAAATGAATGTGTATGACAATGTAATGATTTATGCAAAATGCCACGCATGAATATGATAAATGCTAAATACAGGAATGATATGTTCATTATGATGTTATGAAGATATACATGATTTGATCAAGGAAGCAAAACATGGTGAGTTTGTTCCGTGTCCCTAATTCAGGAACCTAATGGAAAGGATAAAAAAGTTTGCTACCTAGTGACAACTCCCAAGGGTTGTTTCATGTAACTTTACTGGTATCTAGATATATCATCCTCTTAGGTATAAACATTATGGCGATAGGGACTACCAACGACAATGCATCACCAAACGAGGAAAACTCTAAATGAGGCTTCACTGTTATCAAGAATGAGGCTTCACTGTTCACCAAACGAGGGACTACCAGCGATAATGCATTACCATAGATCGACCTCCACTCCCTATGTCTCACACAGACCCGAGTATAGGGCCTAATATCTCAATGTGTATGCAAAAGTGTAGGTGTCATGTGTGCATAGAGCAATCTAAGAATTACCCCACCCTACTTGCCAAGCAAACAGACAATTCCCAGGTAGATGCAACAAGTACGTCATATGTCGTCTACCCCAAGATTCAATGGCACAAATTATTTCCAACTATGAACGTAATAGGTAGACATATACACACCAAAAGGTAATACTATGACAAAGGTTATATACAAATATGAACAAAACAAAGGATAAAAGAGAAAAAGGAACATAAATAAAGAAAAAGTCATGATAAAGTTGCACACTGATCGAATGACTTAACTCTCTAACAAGTCCCTAACGAAGTCGCCATCTGTCGCAACCTATCTCATTATGGGACGGCGAAGGAAAATAAAAGAGGTGTCTTCTAAAAAAAGAAAATGAGTGGGAGTCGCCACCTACTTTTATTTAAGGAAAACGTTAGGAAAACCAAAAAGAGGTCTGTGAATTTTGAAAATAAGGGTTCGGGAGTTGTTTACGCACAGGGAAGGTATTAGCACCCCACACGGCCGTCACAAGCGACGACAGCCTTTAATCGAGTGTGCACGTGACTTCAAAATTATTTATTTTCCAAGAAAAGAAAAGAAAAGGAAGAAGAACTAATCGATTTTTGCACATGGTACAAGGCTAGCAAGAGAAGTGATGTAGGGAATGATCCTCGGTTGCGATTCGGCAGCGCCTCAACTTCACTTTTCTTCTTTTTCCTTCCTTTCCCTTCGTCTTTCTTCCTCTCTGAACTTTCTGAACCCTTTGCCCCTTCCCCTTCATGGCTATTTATAGGAAAGAGCCATTTAGGGCAGGGGAAGCTCGCCTAGGCGAGCTAGTTACTTAGACCTGAAGGTAACAGCTCACCTAGGCGAGTTGGTTACTTAAGGTTGAATATATTCCACGGCCCAGGCGAGCCAGATGCTAGCCTGGGTGAGCTAGGGTCCAGAAATTCCTAGAAAATGGCCATTTCGCCCTTTTCCTTGTGGTTTTTGTTCCCAGATCCGACAATCACACATCAATTCGAGCAATCCCTTGACCCTGCATTGCAATCGGTGCCAAACACCATAATTTAGTTAGTAATGATCAAAACATCACAAGTGGATCATGAAAACATCAAACCCGGATGAAATTAGGGTCTGACACATGACAAACTCAGACAAGTTTTGCAAGGAGAGGAAAAGAACAATCTACAGATGATATAACAACTAGAGTTTGGTATTCCTAGACAAGATACACCTTTCACTGGCAAGTTGGGGCACATATATCATTCATTATAAGTTCATAAATCACAATTAAAACATGATCAAGTTAAATAGTGAGAAATAATATACTTTTATCATGGCTCACAATTAATAAACTGTAATCTATGTCAAATAAGAACAAGCATGAAAATGATGGAAAAATCACATACTTGGTTGATGGAATCAACCAACATGTTGGAATCAATATCATGTTGAATATTTTATCGTATGGTCCTATGAGTTACATTAAAAAATGACACACATACTTTGTCAATGGGTACAAATTCCATACTCAAGCTTGGACTGAGGAGAAGTAAACGATAAATAGTGGAGTTCACGTAAAGGGCCTTATAGAAGTAGGCGAAGATGATTTCTATGGGATCATTCGACATATATATGAGCTAGAATATAATACTACAAGTTATCATAAGCGAGTAGTATTATTTTATTGTTGCTAGTTTGATCCAACAAGTAGAGGAACAAGAGTTGATCCTAAATATGACATCATGGAAATTTGAATATATAAAAGATATAACTTGATTGACCTATTCATCATTGCACATAATGTAAGGCAAGTGTATTATGTGCCATATCCAACAATAAGAAGGGACAAGCATGGTTGGTGTGTTGCAACTAAAACGAAGCCACGGGGTTGCATAAAATCCGATGACTTGCCTTACAAAGTAAAGGAAATGTCACATGTCAACAAAGTCATTGAAATTGAAAGTATTTCTAGATTGCAAGATTTGGGAGGGGGTGTCAAGAAATGGACCCTGCTAATCTGTTTCCAAATAATGAAGGAGAATCAAATAATTTAAATTGAGAATCATATAATTTTGAAGAAGACAATCAAGGTGAATTAGAAGATAACTTTGTAGTTTACAATTTTGAAGAGGATTAGGCAAATTATATAGTTTTCATGAAATTAAAATTTTTGTTATGGCATTGTATTATTTTATTTTGAGTGACATGATATTTGTTAGTCAATCTTAATGTTTATTATTAGTATCATCTTTGTTTAGTTGTGATAGTTAAACACTTTATTAGTGTAAACATCATATTTAGTTGAACACATGATGGATTTCCTCTCTCTCCCTCCCTCCCCCCCCCCCCTCTCTCTCTCTCTCTCTCTCTCTCTCTCTATATATATATATATATATATCATGAGGGTGATGAGCAATTGAGTAGGAAGCAAAAATTCAAAAGCCATAAATGCATAAGTCTATCCTTAGATAACAATGTAAGTTTCCTTTTTATTTAAAGTCTTGTTTCTTAATATTTCTATCATGATTTATTATATGATTGCATTACCAGAAAGATTCATAATTTATTTTTATTAATTTTTTTCTTGTATTTATTTGCATGATTGGAATTCAAGAAGATGCTACTTTTATAGTCATTTTAGGATATTTTTTGTTTAATTTATGAATTATGAGATCCTACTAGATTTATATTGTGATTTAATGTATAATGTTTTGAATTTAGAGCATTGTTGGATATTATTATGGATAAGTTTTCACTGAACATGTAATGAATTATTTATATTTTAATTTACAAGCATTTATTTAAGTGATGTTCATTTTAACATTTTAAAAAGATTATGTGTGCATTATTATGTCAATTAAAAAATAATTTTGTGATAAAAATATTAGTAATTAAAAATAATAATCAATTATGAAATTTTTTTATTACAATAATAGTGATAATAATTGTTGTTATAAACTCAAAGATGTGACGATTAAACTATCACTGCTTTCTTGAATATCTATGACATGATTTTGTCATTATTATATATAACATTAGTGACGACATTTTCCTCATAATATATATAATTTTTGTGACATCCACAAATAACCTCACTAATACAATAATGACTTACATGTTAGTGACGAATGGTGAGCAATCAAAATTTCGTCACTATATATATATATATATATATATATATATATATATATATATATATATATAGTGATGACTTTTTTGATCTTTTAATGTTGAAAGTTGTCATCACATAAATCATATTTTCTTGTATAGAAACTTTGTCACATTTTGGGAAGGCTATTATGGAATGTTAAATTACATTTTGGATTAGGTCTTTCGGAAGGTTAAAAAGGTGCAGGAAACAATTATCCCATTTTAACAATTCAAGTTATGCTGTGGCCCTACAACCCATACAGAGTTGTAATCCATTACTCAGCCTAATAAGCAATTCACTTGCTCCAAAAAAAAAGGATGAAGTTAAAATGTGAAGATGATTGATATTATTACTCAGCCTAATAAGAAACTCACTCACTTGCTCCATCACTTTTGCCTTTTCCTTGACAACTTTCCATTTCATTTTATTTCCAATCAAATCTTCTTCTCGTATTGATTGAAATGACTCTAATTAATGAGATAAAAAGGAAGAAGTTAAAATGTGAAGATGATTGATGAAAATTTGTGCAATGATTAATGAAATTAATTTCAGATGTTAAACCTTAAAAAATGGATCCTCACCCGACAAAACTTTGTATGGCCTCCACAAATAAGTTTGTGTTGATTCTTTGTCTCTCTTGTTTTTGAAGGATTTTAGTAATTTAATTATATGTTATAGTAAAATAAATAATAATTTTTAATGATAATTTTCTAATATAAAAATTTGATATTAACAAGATAATTATATATTTGCTTTATTTACTCACAACTTTGTATGGAATCAATACCGATTTTTCATTAGGTAATTAATAAATTAAATAATAGAGAAAAATTAAAGACTGAAACAAAATTCAACTGCGTAGTTTCACATGGTAACTTTCACTAGAAATTTTATAAAATTTGATATTTTATTGCACTACATTATTTTAATGAATAATATGCTATTTTTAAAATATCTAACAAATATTCATTGCTAGAAAACATAGCATTGGAGCATTGAGACTAATGCATATGCCCACATCATGGCATCTTTAATTTATAGGTGGATACCTTGTAGATAGTGCAGATGGCCATATGATTCTTCTGCTTAATGGCATAAGGACTAGACTTTTGTTTATTTCTTTTATTTGGTCCCTTTGTACTATTTCTAATGTAAGGTGTTTGGCTTAGTTAGGCACTTCTTGTGCAAATATAAGTGGTATCAATAAAATATCTTTTGCTTTTCAAGAAAAAGATAACACAACAATAAAATTATAATTCATGTGAAATTTGATATACAAAATAAAAAATAATAATATTGAACAATCCAGTGGTTGAAATATTTAATTTATATTTTACAAAAAATTTATTAAGCGATACAAGGATAAGAATTTGACATCTAAGGTCAATGTTTTTTTGTGTTAGAAGATCAATTTGGTACTTGAATGGAGAAGAGGAGAGGCAGAAGTCATGAGTTTGAATCCTCTCTCACTAACAAAAACTAATAAATTAATTTAACATTTGCCGATGGAAGAAAAGGTCAATGATCTTTTCTTATATACATATATAATATGTATGATGTATCTAGTTAGTGAAAGAATCTCTAGATTAGGATAAAATGATCTAGTGAAATAATTTTAATGCATGATCTCAAGAGAATGATTTGAGAAAGATGCTTCTTGTAAGACTTTATCTATTTGGAGCACATCAATCTAGATAAATCCTGCACAACCAAATGTAAAATCACATATTTGAAGGCCCCATAAAGGCATTCTTATATTTATTTAACATTGAAAATATTTCTCTAAACACATTTACTATAGTGATTTAAAATGATATATAGAATACATTTATTTTAATTAATTTAATATAAAACAATGTCTGTTACAAACATATATAGCAGCAATAAATGGAGATGATGATGATATTTTTTTTATAGCCTAACACATCATCCAAGAAACATGATTAGATTTGAATTGTTTTGCCAGTAAAGATCTTTAAGGTAAACAAAATAAATGCAAACACTCATCCCATAGAATAGAAGAAACTCATTGCATATCTATTTATATTCCCTTATGTGACATTATTACCTAGTGAAATTTTAGCCCATGATTAAAAATAAGAGATCAATAATTTAAATAATAATAATAAAAAAGAATTAAGGGACTTTGTTGGTGAAGATTATCATTGGAGAGAATCTAAGTAAAAATTCTGAAGGATCCATTTCCCATTGCTGAAATTGGTGTCTTTACATACTCTTCATTAATGAGAAAGTGCTTGAATAACAATTGAAAAGTTAACTTTCATACAATGAATGGAAAATTTATCTCCAATAATAAATTTAATTGTACTTTGCTCTTTAGCATAAAGATACTAACTTGGTGACTAAGTCTGAGCAAGTTTAATTAATTACTTTTCTAAACCTGAAAACATTACTTGAAAAGCACGATGTCCTTCATTAACTCATTAACGGGCTGACCTTGTATGCTAAGAAATAAGAGTAGAAACATCACGACTTTACCACAATTGCAAGGATGATCACTTGTTTCTACTATATTTTTGCTTGGGACTTTTTCTTTTACTCCATTGGTGTTTTGGTGGCCAATTTTATCATTGCATATTTGAATTTATTTCCTTCAATTGCAACTTGAGAATTATCTTTTATTAACACATTGTTGGTTAGTGTGTAGTTAATCTCAGTTGTGTTTCCACAAGAAAAGTTTAGAGACATTGGGAGAATCTTAGGTCTTTGTTTTTTAAGATCAAGTTAGTAATATTAGGGAAGGAGCCTTTATCCTTTCTTCAAGAATTGACAACCCAATTTGTAAGTACAATGACTTCCCTAAAGGTATGCTAGAGAAGAATCACATCAACAAAATGGACTTATAACTTGCAAAAAGCATTAGAATTATGTACACGGAAAAATTAGCACCATATACATTTTGGGTATAAGTGGCCTGATTCATTTGACATTTAGTTTTAAAATACTAAATTTTTGTTCAAATGTCTTAGATGTGCAATGTAATTATCACCAAAATGAAATTTACATGTTTCTTGTATTTTCTTTTCAAATAGAAACTTTTTTGTTAAATATTATTGATAAATCCTTACGAATGTTGTGTTTATGTATTTTTTATTTTTCAAATCTTTCATGCTGAACAGAAATATAAGAATGGCTGAAGATCAATCAATTATTGGAAAAAGCCAAATTATACTATGATAAAAATCCTAAGGATATTAAAAATGACTTCACTGGGCTTGAAGATCAAATTCTGCACACTAAATTAACATGGAGATGTAATAGCATGTAGAAGTTCTATATGCAAGTAAAACCTCTCCATTTTAATTTACCTTGCAAAATTTAACCTTCAACCTCAATGAAGTCATCTTTAACAATTTTATGATTTTTATTATAGTATATTGGGCTTTTTCCAATAACTCATTGATCTTCAGCCATTCTTTCATTTATGTTCAATAGGAAAGATTCGAAAAATTAGAAAACACATAAACACAATCTCTATATGGATTTATACATAATATTTTATATGGAAGTTTCTATATGAAAACAAAATACAAAAAGCATGTAATTTTTCTTTGGCAAAAATTGCGTTGCATATCCAGGACATATAGACAAAAACTCAGTATTTGAAAATTGAAAATCAAATGCACCTGGCCATATGTATCCAAGATATATATGGTGGTAATTTTTCCATGTATGGAATCCTAATGCTTTTAGCCAATGATAAGTTCATATTATTAATATGTCCCTTCTCTACCATACCTTTAGGGAATTTATTGTACTTATAAAATAAAAATTTGATTATTGAAAAATAATTGAGATTAACTACAAGCTATCCATCAATGTGTTAGAAAAGCAAGCCCTTCTCAACATTCCATTTTTCAAGTGAAGAAAACAAATTCATACATGCAATGATAAAATAAAGAAAACAAACTGACCAAAAGCATGTTTGGCTGCAAAAAAATAAAAAAAAAAACAAAAAGAAGTTCAATCCACATGTCTTGAAACAAAGGAACTACATATGGTTCATAAAATATATTTGTGAACTCAAATATCATTTTTGATATTTGTACACACAAATATAAAGGAACAGAGAGTTGTTAAGATTCATGTTTCAATATTTGATTAGATACAAAAAAAATATACTATCATTAGAGTTTAATTTTGAACTATCCTCACAATACAATTTCAAAGAAATCAAATGAGAGGAAAAAAACTCAAAAACAAAATAAAACATCTAAATGAAAGGAAATGAAGAAACTAAGAAAACAAAAGAGTAAGGAAGGAGAAAAAAAAACTTAATGTTTGGAGGTGCAGTTAGTAATTTTGTTCACCATGGATCCCTGAACAGATTCATTCATCAATTTAAAGGAGAAAGTGGTGGTAGAAGTCAATGGAAGAAGTGATGTGGAGAGTGAATTGAACTAAAAAATTAAATAAGAGTAGCACTCATTAATTAGAATTGAGATGGTTTTCCACCAATACTTGCGTAATTTCTGGTTCCGTTTCATCTTAGTTATTAATTTTTCTTTCCTAAGTATCATGCGTGGACCATTTCTCTTAACGACAATGTTTTTTCATAATATTATTTGAGATGAATTTTTATGAGGTGAGTGTGTGTGAGAATGTTATACGACAAGGAAATTAGAAATACATTTTCTTACACATGTACTAAACATATTTTTATTAGTTAAAATTTATTAAAAATTGAAAATTGAGTACAATTTAATAAATAAGGAATGACATTCACATTATTTTGTGATGTTTAATATATTTTAATTAATAGTGAAAATGTACTAGAAAGAAAGTTTTTAGTATTTTTGTAATATTTTTGAGATTTGGAATGTGTTTTCATGAAACATATGTTTATTTGTAATGATTTTTCTTGATACTTTAATAGAAGTTTCAGTAAATAAAAATTATTAAAAATTAATATATTAAAATTAAAAATGTATTTATTATTTTTATTATTAAATATTTAATTTGAAATAAATTTTCTAAAAATTGAATGATTATTAAAAGAATAAAAATAAATTTATTCTATTTCTAGTATCTGTCATTTGAGTTACCCTCAAAAGAAAGAAAATAATTAATATTTGCATCAATTTCTTATTTAATGTATACAAATTAAATACGTGAGTCTACTTTGTGTGAGTATAAAAAAATAGCAATAAATAAATAAGAAATGAGGATAGGTATGATTTTGATGATGCATAACAATGCATGATTTAGTAACAGTAAAACTCTTAACTTTCATAGATTATTTACTTAATATATATACTTTGTTTTTTGTTTTTGGTGTGCAATGAAAATATAAAATATATTTTTCTTGTCATCTACTAACAAAAAAATCATTACTTATTATAGAAATCAACAAACTTAGTATATGTATGATAATTTATGATTTAATAACAGTATAAAAATGTTTTACATACATAGATTATTTACTCAATATACATAGTGCTTTTTGTTTTATATGTGCAATGACATGATAAAAAATATATATATTGTGATCTAATCATAAACTACCATATATGTTAAATTGATTCACATTACAATAATTTTCTTTAAAGTCATATTAATAAAGTTCTAATTGGTGGGCAATGGAAAACATTTTGCATCGATAGTTTACAGAAACTAAATTATTTTTTATAGTATCATCTTTGTTATTTTATTGAAAAGATATTTAATGTTTAATGTTAAATTTATGTTATTTAATGAGTCTTAAGAAATAATATAATATTAGGCGTGTTAAATAATATTTAATCATATATTATTTAACAATATTGTTAAATTTTTCATAACATATAATTTAATTACTGGGTTAAATTATATTATTAAATAGTATTGAATATATTATTAAATTTTCCATAACATTTAATGTCGTTATTGAATTAAGTTAAATTATTTAATGATATAATATTTAGTTATGTTATTAATTATTATTTTTTCTATTAAATTATTTTTCATAAATATAATATTTGATTATATTATTAAATTTAATTGTAGATAAGGTCTAATAAATAATTTAATTATTAATATTTTATAAAGTAAAATATTCTTTATTTATATATTATTAAATTCTATTATATATGTGTGTACCTATGATACAATTTTCTTTTCCTTAAAATATACTAATATCTTATTAAAATATTTATTGTAAAAAATAAGTCTTAAAGTTAAAAAATTGATGTAGGATTTACTAACTTTCACTCACTTATTTATAATTACTTATTAAATCTAATAAATCAATATTATTCAATAAATATGATATTTAATAATATGATAATGTTTCATAAAATAAAATATTAAATAAATATAATAAGTAATAATGTATAAGTTCTATTTTAATTTTTTTTATCAACTACGCAATTTTTGTGTGTGTTTTGTCATTAGTTATTTTTTTATGAACACCCTTGTAATGTGTGGAAGAATCTCATATAGCATTTGATTCTTATAATTTTATTTTAGAAGTAAGATGGTTAAATAATGATTAATGAGAAAACATTAAGCGTCAAAACTTCCATAGTTTTATTAGTATATACATTTCATATAATTTATTTATTATTTTTTTATTAATAATTATTATTGTACATCAATCTTACTAAAATAATATTAATTTCTTTGCTTAATTACACATTTTATCATTATGTCTTTCAGTTTTTGCATATTTTATCAATTCATTAAATGCATAACAAAGTGTTGACATGTCCCAATAAAACGACGTCGCTTTATCTCTAATCTTTACAAAAGGATACACTCTTTTATAACCAACAAGATAGTAAAATGCATGAAAAAAAAAGCTTAAGTGGTAAAATATACAAAATTTAAAAATCTGATGATAAAATGTGCAAAAAAATTGATAATAAAATTTACAAAATGAGGATAGTTGAGTGATAAAATGTGTAATTAAGCCTAATTTTTTTATAAGAAAAGTAAAAACTTTGAAAGATATATATGCAAAGTGAACATAAAGAAACCAGAAAATAATTGAAAATTCTTTAGAACTTTCTACATCACAAACTTAGTGATGAGTTATCTATTTTTAGCTATGGTATTTGTTCATCTTAATTAAAATTATTACTTAGAATGTTAATAAATATTTTGATTAGTTATTACTCCCTATGTCGTTACTTATAAGACTCTTTCAACTAATTCAAGTCCCTTAAAAAAAGTAATTAATTTAGTTTATTACATTAAATCTGTCAATTATTTGTATTATCATTTCAAAATTATCCTTTCTTATCTATCTATCTATTTATTTGCTTCTCATTAATGTTTGGAGAAAGAATAATTATGTAAGTGTATCTAGAAAAAAATAATTAATACACCTAGAATTAGAAAATGGTCTTATAAAAAGGGATAAACAAATTTCTGAAAAAGATCTTATGATCAGTGATGAAGGGAGTATATTGTTATCAAGATCAAAATAATATTGTAGGACTATATTATATGCTAGCATTCAATAAGTGTATATTAATAGTTGAACATGTTTTAGAAATTGTAAAAAATCTGTAACAAAAATTCAAACATGATCAATCAGGTCAAACCGGTTTAGGCCACTGGTTTTGATCAAACCCAACCAGGTCAAACTAGATTGATTTTGGTCGACTACACTTCTGATCCAATAGCTTAATCGGACTAGTCAGATCATCAATTCGATTTTCACAACTATGTTATATAGTAATGAATATGTTGTAATTGTTTTTTGACAACAATATGTTGTAATTGTTAAACTTTTGTTTCTACTTATCAAATATTAACTTGTATGATAATTATCTTCATTTTCATTGTATTTAGGTTGTCGATCTTTTCTATGTATAGATACAAGAAAACTTTGATAATGTTAGTAAGTTACCAAACTACAGTAAGATATTATAGGCATAATTAACTATTTTTAATATAACATTGTCAACTATTTATTAGGGGTGATCGATGGTCAAGTTTGGGTCCCAAAAGTCCTAATAACAACAAATCATAATACTTGTAAACTAGACCCATTTCCACCCAAATGGGCCATTAGATTGGACACGTTTCAGGTGGGTTGGTGGATTGAAGCAGATGTGGACTTAATTTTTTTTTTATCTTGTGCTTGTCATCTCACCTCAGCATCACTACACTTTGAAATATAGATTCAAAGAAATTTTTTTTAGAATGATTGTAAAAGAATTGTTTTTACAAAAACAAAATGACATTTTTGTAAATAAAGCCAATGTTTTTAGAACGGTTGTAAAGAAACAGTTATAAAAAGTTACCTTTAAGAATGATTTTAATTTAAACCATTCTAAAAGCTTTTATCTTAGATCAGTTGTATATTAAACCGTTTTTAAGGATGTTCTTTTTAAAACACTCAAATTGTTCTAAAAACTCTCTCGCCCAACAAAACCCAAAATCCTCTCTCCAAAACCCTCAAGCTCCCTTTCTGAATCGTCGATGAATCCTCTATCCAAAACCCTCAAGCTTTCTTTCTGTATCCTCAATGGATGTTTCCCTTTCTCCACAACTGAATCTTCCATGGTGGCATTTCCCTTTCTCCATAGCGGCGTTTCGCTCTTTCTTTCTCCACGACAGCTCCACCTTCATCCCTTAGCAAAGTCAGATCCTCGTTTCCTTTTTTGTTCCTATTTGAGGTGCTTCTTCTTGCTAATAGCTCTAATCTTCCAATTCAAGGTCACATTTCTTTTCTGTGCCTATTCGGTGTTGATGCCAACAATTTACAATGTGTGTTGTAAAAATTATGATTAGTTTTGATGTTTTATCTATTGTTGTTGAAGAATATTCCTTGTAAATGTTGTATCTGGGAAGTTTCTTGTATTTACAGAGGATTTTTCCCCAAATGGATTTCAAACATGTTTTGTTTCTATCACTTCTATCTTTAGTTTTTTAAGGCAAAAACTAATTGAGATAGTTAAGGAATTAAAAACTAGAAAAATTATTATAGAGTGTTATTAATGTGTGATTTCCTACTCACTTATGATTATGTTGATATGGTTAAGTAAGTGTTTTTGGTGTTTCACCTTGGTCACTTTTGTTAACTTATAATACAAACTTTTATTAGGAGATTAGTGGAATTTTAGTTCTTACTAGAGAATTGTGCTAAAAATACTTAAGATACGGTATCTTGATTTTTGAAGAGCTTGTTTATGGCTTATTCAATCTTTAGTACCAATGTGTCTAAATATAAAGCTACTCAATCAATTTAGTGATTTGAAAGAATCATTTTGATTGAAATTCAGTTATGTTCTCAATACCATTTTATAGTATTAATGCATAGTTTTTAGGTTTGGTCTAGCTCAAATTTAGAGTATTATAACCATTGTGCTGAAAGAAACAAAAATTTATGTTCTCAATGCCATTTATAGTTTACTCTGGAGTTTGGACAATGTCAAGACTCAATATTAGCATTTAGGACTTATAGCTATTCATTGGCATCTTAGAACCCACTTCTTATGCTTGTGAAGTTTTCTTTCTACTATCGAGTAATTGGAATACTTAACTTAGAATTGTCTACACTTGGTAACCAAATGTGTGATGTTGCGTATAGCTATATGGAAAATAAAAATGTGTTACATTACACAACATATTTGTTTTGAATATAACAGTTTTTTTTTGTCTTAGAAGACTTACATCATAGATATTGGGCTTGAAAAAGTACTGCACTAGTGCACTATGGTACAATTTAAATTGCAATAAAAAATGGTGCTATTTTGGGGAAGCCATTAGATCCATGTATTATTGACTGTTGGATAGCTACTTGTCTTGAGGTTGTAATTTCATCTTGAGCTGAAACATTCTGTGCATGTTCAGCTTGAGCTGCTACATAGTATATATTATAACTAGAAAATTATGACATATAGGGCATATAATAAGCACTTATAGGTTGAGGACATGGTGAATATGATTAAAATATAATGTTTTGTGAAACTAAGTCTATGTACCTTGAGAGAGAGAAAATTACAAGTTCAACTATGAAAGATTTCACTGTTTTTTCTAATAGAAAGGTTTGTAGAGAAAAAATAGAACTTAGTTATGCATTCTTCGCTATTTCATAGTAAGTTACGCGATGTTTTTTTTTTGTTTTTGTTTTTTTCCCAGCACAATCTTTTTCCTTTTGAAGAACAAATTCAAGTACTTGTTCAGATCTTTTTCTTGCGCTTTACCAAGCCTTTGTACATATTGGTGTGTGTGAGAGAGATAGATAGTTTTATTTAAGTTTTCTTATTTCTTAGTCAATGATTTGTCTCATGGTCTCTTGAGATTTTAGAATTGGGTTTTGAAAAAAAAGTCTTTTCTTTCTAATTTTGTGTTTGTAGAGAACGTAAGATTGTTGAATGTCTTTTAGTAGAGGCAGAGTGTGCGTGCATCTTAGAAGATGATGAGGTACGACTGTGGTGAGCTTTAGATGTTAAGGTCCATACTCAAACAAAATGAATATAGAGTTTGTGGATTTGTAATTGGTGGTAATACAAGTCTAGAAGGTGAAATGTCAAATGTGGTAGATTTTGAAGACAAAGTGTTGTTGAATTGTTTCTAATATAGCCAATCCAAGCAATTTAATTATTAAGATAATACTTTGAAACTACATTAATGTTTCAAAGCTTTCTTAAAACATCAACAAAATAGGTTAACATGTTTCATTAGTTACAATAATTAAATGTAGAGATCATGTTTTTATGTTCAAACCAAGAATTTAGAAGAATCTCTTCTCTCATTCAACCATGCAATTGCAAGCAACAAGTTTTTGTCCCCTAAGATCATGGAATATTTCATGAGGAAATGTACTTTAAATTGCACACCCACGCATTCCCTTAATCATAACAAACTCTAGTTATAGCAAGTAGCAATAACCTCAAGCTCATATTCATCACTATGGTCAACACTCTCCTAAACCTCAGAACAATTATCATTCTACTCATCTCTTTAGCCCTTGACAATTACCACTTTGTTGTTTCTTCAACTGATATAAATCAAGATCATGACATTAGTGAAGAGGAAAAGTATGCTCTTGACATGTTTCTTGTCATTGTTGCATACTTTTTTTCTATTTTCGGATTTCTGAGATTGCTCCACATTTGATTTTCCTACATTTGTTAACTATAAGACTTATGTATGTAGTTACTGAAGCTCATTTTGCTCTGTCAATTCAGATTCGACCAGTGCAGTAACTATTTCTTTAATTTTTTTAGTGATGGTCAGCATAGCTCTAAAATGAATTTTTAATCCTAGATGTACTTTCGTTCTTACATACATCTATTAGCATGTATCTGCAATATTAGATGCATCTTTTTCCTTTTTGTTTTCTTGTTTGTATTGGATGATGAGTAAATATCATATATGGATTGTCTCTAGGACATGCCATGCCATGTATGTTGCCTTTACCTTTAAGCTATGATATTGATAAAATAGGGACCAGGGGTTTGCAAGAAGTCAAAGTTGATACAGAGAGGTCCAGGCCCAAAAGGAAGAGTTACCCTCCTAAGCACCTAAAGGACTTTGTGTGAAGGGAAAATGGGAAAATACAGAGTTAGTTATTAAGAGTATACCTTATCCTATTAGGCAAAATAAATCTATTATTATTCTTGTGCAAGTTTGTTAGCAATTGTCAGTAGCTTATCGGGTAGTAGCTTTAGCCTATATGTTGGCTACATGTAATGACTCTCATCTTGTATGAAAGTCATGAACAATATAACATAACTCTTTCCTTCTCTAATCTTCTGGAGGCCCTTAGTCCTCAAATTCTTAGACCCTTCTCTTTTTCCCAACATCTTGGTGCTTTCATTGAGCTTCCATGGCGGAATCCACACATTCTAAGTCTAACATTGACAAAATTGAAGAAGTCATTGCCAAACTCACCTCCACCTAAATCCACCTCACTGCAACCTAGAATTCCATGTCCATGAAACTTATATGATTTGCTTCAAAATATGCCTTAGTTGGAGACCAACCAACACTCATTGGTTTCCTCTGCCGTGACTCCCTAAGCGGCCACACAATCTTCAACCAAGCATCACATGAAGCTGGAGGTTCCACGATTTGATGGCTCAGATCCTATGGGTTGGATCTTCAAGATAACATAGTTCTTTGAGTATCACTGCACCCTAGAACAGGATCGTCTCACTATAGCCTCCTTCTAAATGGAAGAACCAACGTTAGCTTGGTTCCAATGGATGACAAGGAATTGACAACTCATCTCATGGACTGGTATACTTCAGGCATTGGAAGCCCGCTTTATGTCATCGACTTACGAGGACCCCACTGGCACTCTCTTCAAAATAATGCAACACGACTCCATTAATGATTACTTGTCGGAGTTTAAATCCTTAGCCAATTGAATCATCGGCTTACCAGCGGCACCCTTCTTGCTGAGTTGCTTCATCTCCAGCTTGGCTCTGGAGATTCGCCACGAGGTTCAGGCCTTACAACCATTAACGTTAATACAAGCAATGGCTCTGGCTCAACTG
Organism: Glycine soja; assembly: GCF_004193775.1. NCBI lineage: Eukaryota > Viridiplantae > Streptophyta > Magnoliopsida > Fabales > Fabaceae > Glycine > Glycine soja. The sequence continues at coordinate 18,523,507 of NC_041019.1, read as the reverse complement.
CAATAGGAGAAGTTTGTTGATTTGCGGCGGACAACACGCAACAAGCCCAATGTTAGTATGACAGGTTCTCTGTCACCATGACTTATGTAGTCCACCCCCTCCTCACCTCTGCTTCCAACCACAACCAAACATCCACTGATTCCTTTTAAACGATTAAGGGACTATGCTTCAATTGCGACGAGAAATTCACAAGGGGCCATAAATGCTCTTTCAAACTTTTCTTGTTGATCATGGATGAAGATGAGGTGCCATTGGATGATCTCTGGGCCCTGATGTGCCTTGAACCGATTGAGACAGATGCATCAACTTAGGCCCAAATAAGCCTACATGCCTTTTTGGGCCATGTCGCCCCAGAAACTCTATGACTAGTGAGCTGGGTCTCGAATCAACGGGTGCTAATACTAATTGATGGGGGTAGCACCCACAACTTCATCCAATAATGCCTGATTTCAACCTTAGGCCTTACCACACAGACCATGAACCCTTTACGCGTCATAGTTGGTAATGACAACGAGCTTGAATATCGACAACTCTGCAACAATGTCACCATTCATATACAAGGACAAGCTTTCTTCGTTGATTTTCATGTCCTACCACTGTGTGGAGCTGACATAGTTTTAGGCATACAATGGCTCAAGTGTCTCGGCTCTGTCCTCACGGATTATAACGACTTAATGATGAAGTTCTTACATGTTGGCAGAGTTATGGGGCGACTGCAATACTGGTTTCGATGCGATCAACACCCATCAGCTTTAGGCGCTTAGTGAAATCTGATGCAGAAAGTGAGTTCTATCACATACGCTTAGAGCCTCCTTTAAACCAAAACTAAACCTCCTCCCACCATTTTCAGCAGTCGACAATTTAACCAAACGCTATGCCAAATTATTTCAACCACCCATAGCCTTACCACCAACCACAACCACTAATCACACCATCACTCTACTTCCCAACACTGCCCTAGTAAATGTCAGACCTTATTGTTATCCCTACTTTCAAAAATAGGAAATAGAACCCCAAGTCGAATCCATGTTGCAGAATGAAATCATTCAACCCAATGCCAATCTATTTTCTTCCCCGATTCTTCAGGTAAAGAAACGAGACGGTTCCTGGAGATTCTGTGTGGATTATCGCTTTCCAATTCCAACTGTGGATGAGATACTTGATGAGCTAAGAGGAGTGTGGTGGTTTACAAAGCTCGATTAGCTACAAGGATACCATTAGATTCTGATGAGGAATGAGGACACAAGCAAAATAAAGTTCAGAACACACCATGGACATTACAAGTTTCAACTGATGCCCTTTGGGTTGGGTAATGCACCCTCAACTTTCCAAGCCATGATGAATGAGATTTTTAAATCGTTCCTACATAAATTCATTATCGTTTTATTAGACGATATCTTAATTTACAATAAATCCTTTGACAATCATTTGTTGCATTTGGAACATACTTTTCAGGTTCTGCAGGCGGGCCAATTTTGCTTAAATTATCCAAGTGCAGCTTGGCTCAAAATTAGATCGAGTATTTAGGCCACCTAGGGTCGGAGAAAGGTGTGGAACCAGTTCCAAAGAAGGTGTAAGCCATCCAACAATGGCCCTTTCACATTCGTTCAGAGCCTTACACGGATTCTTAGGATTAACTAGACATCTATTTATTAAGGGATACACCAGAATTGTTGCGCCACTGACGAGACTCTTAACAAAGGACCATTTTGAATGGTCACCAGAAGCACATCTGGCTTTTCAGTAATTGCAGAATGCAGTTAGTACAGCTTCGGCCCTCGGCTTACCCAACTTCACTATTCCCTTTGTGGTTAGAACTGATGCTTCCAGTGAGGGAATGGGTGTGGTGCTATCACAACAAGGTCACCCCATCGCCTTCTTCAGTAAATAGTTTTGTCCCAAGCTCATGCTTGCCTTTACATATGTTAGAGAACTTTTTGCGATCACCGTGGTGGTGAAGAAGTGGTGGCAATACCTTTTAGGACATCATTTCATTGTCCTAACAGAACATCGCAGCCTTAAGGAACTCACGGCACAAGTTGTTCAGACCCCCGAACAACAATTGTATCTATTGAGACTTATGGGGATCCAGTATTGATCTGGCAAACTTTTACATTTCTTGACGAACTCAAGAGAGAATTACTAAAACATCCTGACTTTATTGCTTTTAGTGACACCATTCAAGCTGATCTTGCAACTCACTCTGAGTACACCATCACGCGGGATTTAGTTTTGCAAAAAGGGAAAATTTGGTTGCCAAAAGGGCTTAATTTTATCCAAACCTTGTTGACAGAATTCCATACAACACACACCGGGGGGGGGGGCATATGGGCATCAGGAAAACTCTTGCTAGATTAGAAGATAATTTTATTTGGTCCGACATCAGGAATGACGTTTGCAGATTCATCAGTAGCTACATCGACTACCAGCATACTAAATATGAAGCTCAAAAGCCTGTAGGACTGTTATGTTGCTTGCCTGTTTCGGCGCGACCGTGGGAAGACTTGTCACTGGATTTCATCATTGGACTACCAACTTATCAGGGCCATATTACAATTCTAGTGGTGGTTGACAAATTCTCGAAAGGTATTCACTTGGGTATGCTTCCTACTCACTAAACAGCCCAATCAGTCACACTTCTCTTCATAGAGATCGCCGGAAAATACCATGGCATGCCTAGGAGCTTGGTCTTAGACCGAGACCCATTATTCGTTAGTAAGTTCTGGCAAGAACTATTTACCTTGAGCAGAACCAAACATAGAATGAGTTAATATCATCCACAATCGGATGGACAGACTGAGGTAGAAAATCATATCATTGAGCAGTATTTTATGAGCATTTATTCACGCCAAACCTTCAACATGGGGGTATTTGTTGATGTGGGCAGAGAGGTCGTACAACACATCGTGGCACTCTGGTATGAGTATCTCTTTTTTTGAAGCCATTTTTGGGAAGAAACCTCCTAATATTCCTCTGTATATAGTAGGAACTTCCCACATTGAGGCAGTCAACGATATGCTAACTCACCGAGAAGCAATTTTTGAATGCTTGAAGAATAAATTTTTAAAGCACAAGAGAAAATGAATCATGTTGCAGATGGCCACAGGCGGGAAAGAGAATTTAAAATTGGAGATTGGGTAATGGTGAAGTCATGACTTCACCAACAACTATCGGCTACTAGGCCGCTTACTCAAAATTGACCAAATGTTTTTATGGGCCATTTCCAGTTATGGAAAGAATTGACCAAATGTGGCTAGAGACTTCCTGATAACTGCAAAATTTGAGTTAATTTGATAGTCAATTTTGGCTAAGAATGATTGTAATTTCTTTATTTTACTGTTGTTTCTAATGAAATAATAAAGAAATTAATATATTTGTAGTTCTTGATTAGCAGAAGTTAAAAGAAGAAGATTTCAAGTGCTTTGGAGAAAAATTGTTGCAAAAATTGGAAGAAAAAGCCTTGGAGAAAAAGTTGAAGATTGGGACAGCTTGCTTAACGCACAAGATAGGCCCAGCTCGTCCCCTCACTTAGCGGCCAATTCACGCTTAGCACAAAGAAGGCCCACGAAGAAGCCCAAAGGCGCGCTTAACACGAAAGCCCGCGCTAAGCACAAGGTCTTGTGAAAATTAAGCTACCTTAGGCCTATAAAAGGAGTAGGAAGCAGAATGGAAAGACAACCTACACACCGGGACAACACCACCCCAGAGACTTAGAACTTTCTAATGAATACATCCTAAGCCTGAGCATCTCTAAATAGGGGAAGCCATCTATCTATGTCCATTATCCCCTTCTCTTCCTCTATCCATCCCTCTTCTTCTATCCACATCAGCCCCTAAATTGTAAAGCCTCTCATGACAATGAGAGGCTAAACCCCCTTAGTTAGGGCCTGACAGGCTTAAAAAGCCAAAATATGTATTGTATGCTTCATATCTATCAATGCAAACATGTGTTTTCTTTCCTATTATCCTTTCTTATTTTAGTTTCATGTATCATTCATCCTTGCATTATCTTTAGGGGTTAGGCGCTCGAAAGAGGGTAATCCTTAGTAGAAATACAAGGAAGGTCTTATATGCATCAGTTTCAGGGATTAGTCGCTCGAAAGAGAGTAATTTCTAATAGAACTCAAAGGAAGGGGTATCTTAATAAAATCATTGCTAGACATAGAGTAATTGCATTATGCCCATGCATCAAAGCAAATATCTAGAATTAGAACTTCATCTATAGAGTCTTTGCAAGGGCATTTGGGAGATAGATAGGTAAGATAGGCTTGTCATCGGGAGACATCAGGGGCAAGTATTCTAAAAGATGTGGGTAGGAAAAATTCAACAAATTGATAGAGAAAAATCTAAAATAATACATCTTAGGCAAATAAGGCATGCTAGGTCCCAACATTATTACATTCTGCATTCATCTTTTTTTTATCATTATCTTTATCTTTTACTTTTCTTATCTATTTTATCTTCTATATTTCTTATCTTTTATTTTAATCTCTTATCTCTTTAATTTTTATCTTATCTCCTAATCTTTTATTTTAAATTTCTTTTCCTTTCTCTCTTCTTCTTTTTTTTTTTTATCTTTATCATCTTTTAATTTAAATCTTTATCTTATATTTTATCTTTCTTCATCTTTTATTTTAAATTCCTTATCTATTGCTTGTAGATTGGTTTTGCATCAATCTAAGTACAAACAAAGTCCCTGTGGATTCGACACTCGGACTTCTGAGTACTTACTTGTGACAAATTGGGGCACTTGCCAATGAGTTAACACTTCTCGTATCCACCCGGTCTTCCATTCTTCAATTCTTAAACCATTTCATCAACCATTCATAGTCGCAACTGAGCCTATTTCCCTACCTCCCATAGCGTTGGACAATCAACATGTGATTTCACCCATAGCCATCATCTCCGAGTGATGGGATTGTTCCACTCCAGAACCAAGAAGGATGGTCCTATTGCAATGGGCAGGTCTACTGCCTGAGGACACCTCATAGGAAGTCTGGTCGGAATTGAAGGGCATGTACCACCTTGAGGACAAGGCACTACTTGATGGGCTAGGGAATGATACAATAGGGACCAGGGGTTTGCAAGAAGTCAAAGCTGAGATGGAGAGGTCTAGACCCAAAAGGAAGAGTTACCCTCCTAAGCACTTGAAGGACTTTGTGTGAAGGGAAAATGGGAAAATATAGAGTTAGTTATTAAGAATATACCTTATCATGTTAGGCAAAATAAATTTGTTATTATTCTTGTGTAAGTTTGTTAGCAATTGTCGGTAGCTTGTCAGGTAGTAGCTTCAGCCTATATGTTGGCTATATGTAGTGACTCTCATCTTGTATGAAAGACATGAACAATATAACAGAACTCTTTCCTTCTCTAATCTTTTGGAAGCCCTTAGTCCTCAAATTCTAAGACCCCTCTCTTTATCCCAACAGATATGGTCTTGGTAAATCTTGTGCACAAAGAAACTAGTATTGTTGCTTCTTTTCACATTGTGGTGAAGCCATATCATAAAAAATAGTGAAAGAAAATTACATTAATAGATTGTGGTGGATTTTTCTGCTTTGTGTGGCTTATGCCATTTCATTTCCCCAATTCACACTAGTCACATTCTAAATATTGAATTGTAGGAATATATCATACCTAGTCACCTTGACTCATTCAATTTATATTGGATGCCTTCCCATATGCATCATATGCTTACCATTGTCACCACATATATTGTTGATTCATGGAAAGATGTAAGGCAATTTTCAACAAGTTAGATTAATTAAGCTTTATTTTTATTTCTTGAGCTAATATTTTATTGTATGTTTTTTTTTTTAAATTATAGGTCTTCAACAATCTAGGTCCGATGCCTAATGGGAATATTGCCAATACTCGTCACCATTGGGTAAATTATTTTCTTGAGGTTGCCAATATGTAAACTTATTTGTGTAGGACGTTTGTTAGAATGAAATAAGTACTTATGTTTTTATATGTTGACCAATGTATGTGGTTGTGATAAATATTTTTTGTATATATTAAGGTTTAATGAGTAGAATAATTTGTTTAGAAAGTTTAAGTATACTTTGTTTGCAATGAGTAGTAGTAGTGTAGTGTATTTTGCTTTTAAATGTCAATGAAACATAAGTTGTGGATCAACTTATTTATGTTATAGTATATATGTCTAGTTGTGATTCTATTTACAGGGACAAAAAGAAATATAAAAAATATATAAAAAATAAATAAAAACCTTTTAAATCAATGGTTATAGGCATAGTTATTCTAAAAAGTTCACTTTTTAGAATGATTCTTTCAAGGAGCGATCTAAAAAGTTCAACTTTATAGAATGGTTCTTGACTATAATCGATCTAAAAGGCTAACATTTTAGATCAGTTATCCAAACTGGCATATCTAAAATGGTATCTTTTTAGAACGGTTACAAAAATAACAATTCTATAAAGTGTTCTTTTTCGAACTGATATAATCGATCTAAAAGGGTCATCACTTTTTATAACATAACCTTTTAGAACAATCGTACAACTGATCTAAGTAGTCAATTTTATCCGTTCTAAAAGATCATTTCTATAGCAGTGATAGATGTTAAGTGAAGGTATAGTTGGTGGTGTGTTAGTGTCCTGTCCAAGGCTTAGATTGTGTAGTATCTTCAGTCTTCTATTTTGATGCTTAACATCAACACTTCTCTCGTGGATAGATTCAGCTTTCAACGGGTTTGTAACTGCTAATGCAATTAGCATTCACTTTCTGATGTGCCTTCAATGTGTGGCAACATGTGAAAAGTGAAATGTAGTCAACTTTAGTCTTCTAATGTACCCTTTGTATAGGTGGCATCATATGAAAGACATTATATTTTCTTTGAGATGCATTCTAAATCATTTTGAACTCTATTCCAAAGTTCAGTTCTTCAAAATCAAATTCTTCATGGTTTTGATGTAGACTCTAATATAGTTTCATTTTGATTATGGATGTTCTTCATATAGCCTTTAATAAGTTTTCAATGTAAAGCCTTGTTGTTACATACTTTGCCAAGAAAAAAAAAAAAGTACTCAGAGGGAAACATTCTTCATCTCACAAATGAGCTTCAAGAATATTTTGAGTCCTCAAGTATTTGACAACTGTTATGAGACTACCTTTTTTAGCATCATTACGAGCACTTCAAAATGAATGAACATGTCTACTTCTTAAAACATTTAGCACTGAAACACTTAAGCAGGATGTAAGTCATCACATAAACCCATTCTCCTTTCAATTTGTATTGCTAATGGTTTGCCATGATTAAAACAAAGGATGTGGATTCAACAATACATACCTTACATTCCATTTTGTATACCTGCCAATTTCTTTCTTCTAGCCGAAAAAGAAGTTGAACTGGGCATGACATGCTTGCCACTTATTAATATATCAAATAAAAACCATAATTAGATATCATCAATTCTACTATCATTTTATTTCCTCTTAAATATGTTTTTGGTTCCTATAAGTTAGTCCGTTTTCATTTTTGGTCTACGCAAGTTCATTTTTTATAATTTTAGTCCTTGTAAGTTGATGTTTTTTCCAATTTTGGTCCCTGTAAGTTTTTTTGTTCATTTTTAGTCTTTGTAAGTTTCCTTTATTTCAATTTTAGTCCCTTTCAGATTCTAATTTTTCATTTATAATCCTCATAAGTTTGTGCTTCTAGGGACCAAAATTGAAAAATCACAAACTTACCGAGACTAAAATGAGCAAAATATCTTACATGGATCAAATTAAAAAAGATAAACTTACAGAGACTAAAATTTGAAAAAGTGAACTTACAAAGACCAAAAATAAAAAAACTAACTTAGAGGAATCAAAAACATATTTAATCTTTTTCTTTTCCAACTAACATACTTGAACTAAAAAATAATTGTACGTATGTGTATTGGTTGGTGTGATAACTTACTCCATGAGTATTTATATAATAGACCTAAATACAAAAGTATTAATATAGTGTTGAATCTTATTAATGCAATATTTATATAAGTTTTTTGGTATACAATGGTCCCACTAAGATTTGAATCTATGATTTTACCCCAACCATCCATCACTAGGCGGATCCAAATGGTATAATTATATATATATATTAACAAAGAATCTTTTATTTTATAAAATAGTACTTATTATATTGATTTAATACACCAATTATAGAATATAATTTAATAATATGATTAATACCATATTTATTAAATATTATATATTTGTTAAACTTATTACATATAATGCATATAATATATTACTAAAATAAAACCAACATTACATTGGTTCGAGTAAAATTAGGCTCAAAATTTTGAAGTAAAGTCTCAAGCTTGAGTCTTATAAATAAAAATTCATGGTTGGAAGAGAAAATCTCACTAAACGTGTATAAAATGTTAATAAAAAGTATTATTAAATAAGAAGTAACTATTATATAATATAAAATACATTAAAAGTTTATTAACTATAAATACTCTGTCCATCTTTATATATAGGACCCTTTCAACTAATTTCAACCCTTAAATAATTAGTTAATTTAGTCAATGGTATTAAATTTATCAATAATTTGTGTTGTTTTTCCAAAATTAACCTTATTATTTTAAAATTAATTATGTCCTCTTTTCACTTAATTGTTTCTCATCTAGTTACTACTCTAGGTTCTTCTCGAATCCTAATAATAAAGAAAATAAGCTTATCTCATTGTACTCATCCCCTTCTAAAATGGCTGACGTTTAAGATTTTTTCACACAAAATAAGAACAACAATAAATAAGTTAGTGATCAAAATAATTTTACTAAAATATATTTCATCTCATTGCTTTAATTTATGAGGTGATTAATGGTGGTAGTTGAAAAATTGATAGGACAGTCATTAAATTCATGTAATTTATTAGGGGCTAATTTGAAATAAAAATTTTGATATCTCATTGAAAATTATAAGCATTAATCTATATAATTTTTTTGGATAGTCTATATTTTTTTTAAATGCTAGTTATTTTGGAATGGATGGTGCACTTCATTGCATTTATTATATTTTGAATTTTTTTTCATTAATTGAGGATATTTAATAAAAAAAAATAACTAATGACAGAACACACTAAAATGGGGTAGTCCATAAAAAAAATAAGATAGAATTTATATACTATTACTTATTATATTTATTTAATATTTTGTTTTATCAAACATTATCATATTATTAAGTATTATATTTATTGAATAACATAGGTTATTATTTTTAATTAATGTTTATAAATAAGTGAGTGAAAGGTAATAAATTCTACATTAATGTTTTTAACTTTCACACACACACAAAAAGAATTGTTTATTTTATAAAATATTAATAATTAAAATAATTAATACACCTAATATAGAATTAAATTTAATAGTATAATCAAATATTATATTTATAAAAAATTAATCATTTAATAGACATACTAATAATTAATAACATGATTAAATAATATAATTTAATTCAATAATAACATTAAATGTTATGTAAAATTTAATAATATCATTAAATACTATTTAAAAATATAATTTAATTCAATAATAGTATTAAATGTTATGAAAAATTATCATTAAATAATATATCATTAAATGTTATTTAATACACATAATACTATGTTATTTCTTGAAGTTAATAAGTATGTTACCCTTGATATATATAATTAAGACTCATTCAATAAGATAAATTAAAATAAAATATTAATTTTATTTTGACTAAAATAACAAAGATGATATTATAAAAAAAAATTAATATCTATGACCTGTTGATGATGTAAATTATTTTATATTGTCAACCAATTAGAACCTTGTTGATATGACTTTATATAAAATTATTATAATGTCAATCAATTTAACATATATGATAGTTTGTGATTAGATGATAATATATATATATATATATATATATATATATATATATATATATATATTACATTGTAATTGCACTTATAAAACAAAAACCATTACATATATTGAGTAAATAGTTTGTGTAAGTAAAACATTTTCATGTTGTCACTAAATCATAAATTTTTCATACATCATGATTTATTTTGTGAGTAGATGACAAGATACAAATGTTTTAGATTTTCGTTGCGCCCATAGAACAAAAAAAAATCTACATATACATTGAATAAATAGACTATGTAGGTAAAAAGTTTTTATGTCATTAAATCATAAATTAACATATATCATCAAAATCACACCTATCATGATTTTTTATTTATTTATTGGTAGTTTATTTTTTTTTTATTCTCACACAACGTTGAGATTAAACTCACATTTAATTTGTATATATTGAATAAGAAAATATGAAAATATTAATTACTTTCTTTCTTTTGAGGGAAATTCAAATGGTAGATACTAGAAACAAAATAAATTTATTTTTTTTCTTTGAATAATCGTTCAATTTTTTTAAAATTTCTCTCAAATAAAATATTTAATGAAAAATTAATAAATACATTTTTTATTTTAATATATTAATTTTAATAATGTTTATATTTTAAAATTTCTATTAAAGTATCAAGAAAAAGCATTACTAATAAACATATGTTTGAAGAAGACACATTTCAAATCTTAAAAATATTAGAAAAATAATAAAAACTTTCTTTCTAATACATTTTTACCATCAATTAAAATATATTTGATATCACAAAATAATGTGAATGTCATTCCTTATTTATAAAACTATACTCAATTTTCAATTTTTAAATAAATTTTAACTAATAAAAATATGTTTAGTACAAGTGTAAGAAAATGTATTCCTAATTTCCTTGTCATATAACATTATTACATACACTCACTACATAAAAATTCATCTCAAATATTATTATGAAAAAACATTGTCGATAAGAGTAATGATCCGTACAAGATACTTAGGAAGGAAGGATTAATAACTTACATGAAACAGAACCAGAAATTATGCAAGTATTGGTGGAAAGCCATCTCAATTCTAATTAATGAGTGTTACTCTTATTTAATTTTTTTAGTTCAATTCACTCTCTTCATCACTTCTTCCATTGGCTTCTATCACCACCTTCTCCTTTAAATTGATGATCTCTTCGAGGATCCATGGTGAACAAAACTACTAATTTGGAAAATGGAAGGTTGAGAAGGGCTTGTTTTTCTAACACATAGATGGATAGCTTGTAGTTAATCTCAATTGTGTTTCCATAAAAAAAAAATTAAGAAACATTGGGAGAATCTTGAGTCTTTATTTTCAACGATCAAATTGGTAATATCGGGGAGGGAGCCTTTATGCTTTCTTCTAGAATCAACAACCTATTTATAAGTACAATGGATTCCTTGAAGGTATGGTAGAGAAGGGATGTATTAATAATGTGAACATATCGTTGGCCAAAAGCATTAGGATTCCATACATGGAAAAATTACCACCTTATATATCTTGGATACATGTGGTTAGGTGCATTTGATTTTCAATTATCAAAGACTAAGTTTTAGTTTATATGTGTTGTATATGCAACGCAATTTTTGCCAAAGAAAAGTTACATGTTTTTTGTATTTTCTTTTCATATAGAAACTTCCATATAAAATATTATGTATAAATCCAGACAGAGATTGTGTTTATGCATTTTCTGAGTTTTCAAATCTTTCCTGTTGAACATAAATGAAAGAATGACTAAAAATCAACGAGTTATTGGAAAAAGCCAAATATATTGTAATAAAAATTATAAGAATGCTAAAAATGACTTCATTGAGGTTGAAGACTAAATTTTGCATGGTAAATTAAAATGGAGATGTTTTACTTGCATATAGAACTTCTACATGCTAGTACATCTCCATATTAATATAGTGTGTAGAATTTGATCTTCAAGCTCAGTAAAGTCATGTTTAATATCTTTAGGATTTTATCGTAGCATATTTGGCTTTTTCCAATAATTGATTGATCTTTAGCCATTCTTATATTTTTGTTCAAAATGAAAGATTTGAAAACTAAAAAAAAAATACATAAACACAATATCCGTATGGATTTATCAATAATATTTAACATGAGAGTATTTGAAAAGAAAATACAAGAAACATGTAAATTTCATTTTGGTGATAATTGCATTGCACGTCTAAGACATTTGGACAAAAATTTAGTATTTTAAAACCGAATGTCAAATGCACCAGACCACATATACCCAAGATGTATATGGTGGCAATTTTTTCGTGTATATAATTCTAATAATTTTTGCAAGTGATAAGTCCACTTTGTTGATGCAATTTTTCTCTACCATACCTTTAGGGAAGTCATTGTACTTACAAATTGGGTTGTCAATTCTTGAAGAAAGCCTAAAGGCTCCCTCTCTGATATTACTAGCTTGATCATCAGAAACAAAGACTTAAGGTCCTTCCAATGTCTCTAAATTTTTTCTTGTGAATACAACTGAGATTTACTAAACGCTAACCAATAATATATTAAAAGAAGTTCATTCTCAAGCCAGTATTTTTCAATTGAAGAAAACAAATTCAAATATGCATTGATGAAGCTGACCACTAGAACACCAATGGAGTAAAAGAAAAAGCTACAGACAAAAATATAGTGGAAACAAGCGATCATCATTGCGATTATGGTAAAGTAGTGATGTTTATACTCTTATTTCTTAGCATGTGAGATCATCTCATTCATGAGTTTATGGAGGACATCATGCATTTCAAGTAATATTTTCATATTTAGAAAATAATTAATTAAACTTGCACAGACTTAGTCACCAAGTTGGTATCTTTTTGCTAAAGAGTAAAGTATAGTTAAATTTATTATTGTACATAATTTTTTCATTCATTATATGGAATTTAATTTTTTAATTGTTATTCAAGCACTCATTCATTATTAAGGAGTATGTAAAGACATGGACTTCTGCAACAAATCTACTTGACCTTCTTTGTAAGTAATTGATTGTGCTATTACTTCACTCTACTAGTTCTTTTAGTTTATTTTATTCAATTAACTGAAGAATTTATTTATTTAGATTCTCTCTTATGAAAATCTTCACCATCAACATCCCTTAATTCCTTATTTTGTTATTTAAATTCTTGATCTCTCTCTTGTATTTAATCATGGACTAAAATTTCACTAAATAGTAATGTCACCTAAGAGAATACAAATTGAGTTTCTTCTATTTTATGTGATAAGTGTTTGCATTTATTTTATCTACCTTTAAACTCTTTGCTGACAATGCTATGAAAATCTAATCATATATCTTGGATGATGTGTTAGGCTATAAGGAAAATATCATCATCATCTTTATTTATTGTAGCTATTACTACAACAAAAAATGTCTATGACACCGGTTTTGGAGGACTTTTAACATTAGTTTAGAACTGATGTTGAATAAACCGTTGTTGAAAGTGGACAACTTTCGACGATGGTTTAAAAACCCATGTTGAAAGCACCTTTTTACATCAATTGTGGCTGCAATTGATGTAGAAATTAAGCACATTTTTTTTATATTTATTTTGTTTCACAATGAACCCAACCTACAAATTCAAAATAGACTCAGACACTTTCTACAAAAATTAGTATTCCAGGCAAACAAGTATATTTCTTTATATTAGGAGTCTAAGTTTTTTATGATAAACTTCTTAACTAGTTCAAAACATAGAGATAAGACAAACAAATAAGAATGCTAAGACTTAAACCAAATTCCAGGTAAGTGTTATGACTAAGTGTATAAAAAAACATGTTTTCTACATATAGTGTTATATACATAAATTTGAACAAGGAAACTGGGAAACAGGCCTACTAAGTGTATAAAGATGCTTAATTTTAAAGTTAAATATGAAAAAAGGAATATATATATATATGAGATCTAGTTAATATTGGCGGCTATGCCTTTGGCACCAAAGTCAAACAATGAAAATTGTCACCATTTATCCACACATCATGAAAATTTATCCTCAACCTCTTCAAAACTAGTTTTTCTAATACCCAAGAAGGTTCTTGTTGCATGATGATGAACTTTCACTTAAATTGAAGACATTGCATCACAATGAATGAAAAAAAAATTACCAAAAAAAGGAATTAAGGCATAGACAACGCGTTTAAAATACAATAGTTTAGTCAAGTATACAGAAGATAACATAAAGAAAGTGATAATGAGTTTACATAACTTTTCCTAATTAAATAAGAAAAACAAATGGGAAAGGATTGTTCCATCTCACATTGAACTTATATAGGAAGGTTCAATCATTCTTATGTTGACAACAAGGATAATAATAACACCAAATAATACTAAAAAAGCAAGTATGAAGCACTTACGGAGTTAAAAGCTCTATAAAGAAAGGAAAACATACCATTGGTGACAAGAGTGAACACCAAAGTTCCAAGCATGACAATACCCAAAATTCTGAAAATTGTTGTGTTATCTTTTTCTTGAAAAGAAAAAGATATTCTATTGATACCGCTTATATTTGTACAAGAAGTGTTTAACCAAGCCAAACACCTTACATTAGAAATAGTACAAAGTGATCAAATAAAAGAAAGAAACAAAAGTCTAGTCCTTATGTCATTATGCAAAGAATTATATGGTCATATGCACTATGTGCAAGGTGCCCACCTATAAATTAAAGATGCCATGATCTAGGTGTATGCATTAGTCTCAATGCTTCAATGTTATGTTATCTAACAATGAATATTTGTTTGATATTTTTAAAATAGCATATTATTCATTAAAATAATGTAGTTCAATGAAAATATCAAATTGCAAAATCTTTTAGTGAAAATTACCATGCGAAACTACGTGGTTGAATCTTGTTTCATTCTTTAATTTTTTTTCTATTATTTAATTTATTAATTAAATAATGAAAAATCAATATTGAATCCATACAATGTTGTGGGTAAATAAAGAAAATATATAATTATATTTTTTTTATATTAAATTTGTATATTAGAAAATTATGATTAAAAATCATTGTTTTATTTTACTATAGCATGTAATTAAATTACTAAAATCCTTCTACAACAAGCTAGAGAGACAAAGGACCAATACATAAACTTATTTGTAGAGGCCATACAAAGTTTTGTTGAGTGAGGATGCATTTGTTAAGGTTTATGATATATATGAAATTACATTAATCATCAGATAATTTTTCATCAATCATCTTCATATTTTAACTTCTTCCTTTTTATCTTGTTAATTAGAGTCATTTCAATCAACACGATAAGAAGATTTGATTGGAAAATAGAACGAAATGGAAATAGAACTTTAGTTAATGTAAATCATGAGAGAAATCAAGCATCAAAATTCTAAAATTATTGACTAATAAATTTTTAAATATTATTGTGACAGTTAAAAAATCACACTATGTTAATTACGCGTGCTAAAACACATCCATGTTAGTAAGTATTTTTTTTGTGTTGAGTTTTGACTGTCATTATGTTAAAATTATCAACAAAATGAATTTTAAACTAATAAAAGGACCAAATTTAAAATATAAATGACTAAATATAATTTTTGAAAAGATAAAATTGAAACTATACATTAAGATAAAGGATCAAAAGTGTAACTTCTCCTAGATTATATAAAAAGTAAATTGATAATCATTTAAAGAACTCGTTAATTAATTAAAAGGATAAATTTTTTATTTTAAGATTTAAAATTATATTTTATTAGAATATGGGTCAAATCTAATTTATGAATAGTCTAATTTTATATAGAAATAAAATTAGTAATAATAAAATATTTCACGATAATATTAGTTAATTATATAAAATATGACTCATGAATTTATTTTATTAAATTAATATTTCTCTAATAGGTATATGCTATAATTTATTATAAATATAATTTTATTCAAAGTATATGATTTATTAAAAAAATTGTTAGGTTTGTATTAATTATTTAATATGATATCATTTCAAAAAATTTAAATTAGTTAAAAAATTTAATTGTGTTTTGGAAGTATCTCATTCTAAACGTAATTGTCTACCATATGTAAATTATGAATATTTCAATATTTTCTTTTATTGATCATTCAAAAATAATAAAATGAAAAATAGAGAAAAACAATGAACATATAGAAATAATATATAATGAGGCTTGAAAAGAAATGTCTCTGTAGTAGACAATAAATAGTAAATTTTTTAAATAAAATTGAAGGGAAATATTTGGCTGAGAGATGGAGGATGAGAGTAGTTGTGTGGTTTCGGAAGATGATCCAAATTTGAGTACCAAAAAAGTCAAATTCAGATAGGGTGGAGAGGTTGATGAAGAGGAGATGGTTATTGATAAAGGAAAATATGAGGTGGCATATAAAGACAAGATATTGTATGTCTTTTAGTAGTGAAGGGAACAAGACATGGGGATTGGATGCAAGGGACAATCATGATTATAAGTGGAATATAAAGAAGGTTGATGGTGGGCATAAAGATTTGAATGAGTATAACAAATGTCCGAAGATCAGGGTGACTGATGAAGAACTCGTGAAGTGCGTAATTTCCATGCAGAGACAGGGGAGGGTCATGCTAAGGTGCAACAAAATTTGAAGGAGGTTTCAACGCATGCAACAAGGAATGACTTTAATAGAAATATGCCTTATCCAAAAGTAAGTGGGCCAAGTGGGGGTGCATGGTTATCAAAGATAACATGTATGAGAATAAAGAAAGTGAGGAGGAACGTAAAAATACAGGTGACATGATGTGGTATGAGTTGATAGATAAAGGCTTTATTGAAAAGACGAAACAAAAATTTCTGAAAAAGAAGGAACCAAATATGATTTTGGGTGAATTTAGCAACGTGAAGGGGGATCAAGAGGTGGCTATGTCAAATATAGGAGGATCAATGCCTCAAATATAGTAGAAGATGGAGGTTAATGCCCCTAATGCAAGTGATCTTGAAGGAAAGCAATCTGGTCTTTCATTAGCCAATTCTTCTCCCAAACTTAATGAATATTTAACGTGAAATTGTAGGGGAACTAATTCCCATGGTTTTGGAGGACTTATTAATGATATAAGTAAAGAATATGATTCTTCTCTTATGTTCCTTATAGATACTCATGCAAATAGTGAAGCAGCAGCGCAGCCTATATTTTTTCAAAATGAATTGGACTTTCATTGTAAGTTTATAGTTGATGCTCGAGGTCTTTCTAGGGGTATATGGTGCCTGTGGAGGTCATAATTCTGTCATGCACGTTGAGATTATCAACAGTGATGAGCAACTTGTTTATTTGAGGGTGGGGTAGACAAAGCAAGCTAAATATACGGTTTCTCACAGTGGTTTATGGTAGTCCCAGCTATCAGAAACAAAAATCTTTGTGTAATACTGTAGAAATGACAAATGAGGCTTGGGCGATAGTGGGTGATTTTAACACTATTCTCAACTCTCATGATCCTAGTGGAGTTTCTACTAATCCTTCTTGGAGGGGTGCACAAGATTTCCAAAGAATGATACAAGAGTGTGATCTAGTTGATGCTGGTTTCTAGGGTCCTGCTTTTACCTGAAAGATGGGTGAATTGTTAATTATAAAGACTCAAACATGCCCTTATTAATATTGATTAGCGTATCTATTTTCCAAGTGTGCTAGTTCTTTTGTCATTTTTCAAGTCTGACCATAGGACAGTGTTGATTAGAATGTCAAGCACACCATATGTGAATGAAAATAGGAGGCCTTTCAAATTTGTAGCTACTTGGATGACATATAAGGAGTTTGGTCCTTTCTTGAAAAACAAATTGGTAAAGAAATGTCGATTGGAATGTTAGGGTGCGCGAGCTCTAAAATGAATTGCGAAAGTGGAATAAAAATGTTTTAGGGGACATCTTCCAGCTCAAGCAAAAACTCATTTAAAGCATTGATTTTATTTCCCGAGACATCACTTGCCAGTTATTAGATCATCTAGAAGCACGGTAGAAAGAGATTTGGCTAGAGTATCAAGAGGTGCTCAAACAAGAGGATCTACTTTGGTTCCAAAGGTCTCGGACGAAGTGTCTCTCTTTTGGTGATCGAAACACTTGCTAGTTTCATGGAGTGCTGCGATCAAAAGAAGGAAGAACACTTCCAAAAAACTATTCAGGATGATAATGGAAATTGAGTTATAGAGAAGGATGAAGTAGAGAGGTTAGTATTGGGTTACTTTTGTAATCTTTTTATTGATGATTCCCATTTTTATCCTTTTTGTCTTCAAGGAGCATTACCAAAGTTAGCTGATAGCCAATTGGAGACTTTTAAAATTGGATGTGACTACGGAGGAAATTCACAAGGCTTTATTTGCTATGAGAAATTTTAAAGCTCCCAGTGCAGAAGCCTACAGTCAATTTTTTACAAGATCCGATCCAGTGGACCATTGTGGGAGATTCTCTTTGCGATCTCATAAAAGATATTTTTGATGAGCCACTAAAAGTGAAGATGATCAGTGAAACTCTTGTAGCTCTTATTTCAAAGGTGTAACCGGTTACGTCTATGAAACATTTTTGTCATATTAGTCTTTATAATGTATCCTATAAGATAATTACAAAGATTATTACGACGAGACTTAGGAGAGTGATGAAAGAGTTGGCTAATTCGTGCCAGAGCAATTTTATCCCTAACGCAACACTGGGGATAATATTATTATTGCTCAGCAGGTTGTGTACACTATATGAAGAAGAAAGACAAAAGTGGTTGGATGGCAATTAAAATTGATTTGGAAAAAGCTTATGGTAATTTATCATCGACACCTTGAACGATATGATATCAATTTTTCAAGATTGAAGTGATTGAAGTGGGTGCAATGTCGTATTTCTTCTTCTCATAAGCAAGTTTTGTGGAATGCAGAAGTGCTTGGTTCTTTTCAACCAACAAGAGGGGTGAGACTAAGTGATCGTATCTTGCCTTATATTTTTATTTTGTGCATTCGAAGATTATTTCAGTTGATTAATCTTGCTGTGGAAACCTATTCAATTTTCTAGAGGTCGCCCCAAATTATCTCATTTGACTCAATTGTGTCGGGATCATGTTCAAAATGAAAAAATCAAGGCGGTTTCATTAAGGGTTTCTCACGTCGCATTGGTCATTGTTCTATCGTTCATGTAGCGCTTTGGCCTATATATCATTTTTGGGCTTTGCATGGTTGAAGAGCTATTGATAGCATTATTCAAAGTTGATTCTCTCTCAGCAATTTTGCTTATCACGTAGGGTTGTTCGAATTCATCAGTGTTTTTACATGGTGGACAAAATTAAAAGGATGAGAAGCAACTTTCATCGTTGTAGTTTTGTGCATGTTATGAGATGGGTGAATAGGTTGGCAGAAAGTTTTGCTAACTTAATTTGGTGTGTCTCTTCCAACTAATTGTAAAGTTTTTGACACAACTCAAGTTTGGAATGGTTCCCTTACATAGTGTTTGAATGAGGAATTTTAAAATTTTATGAAATTTGAGTTGCTTAGATTTTTTTTTTTTTCATTTTTTAAATTTTTTATTTGAATAAATCAATTTAAATTTTTTTACTTTTAAATTTTGTTGTTTAGATAAGACAATTCAATTTCTTTCATATGCAAAATTTCATTTTATATTTTAAATAGATGAAAATTTAATATTAAATTTTATAGAAAATAAATATGATCTAATTTTAAAATATTTAATTAAAAAATAATTTTAAGTATTTAGTAATTTTCAAATATAAATATTAATAATTTTGATTAGGGTTTTTAAAATCAACCAAAGTCAGGGATATTTTTAGGTCAACACCAATCAGTGTTATTTTTTGGCTGACATCGATTAAGATTTATTTTGTCAAAGTATGTTGTGAATATTTTTAAGCCGATATTGATCAGAACTATTTTTTACTAGCGCTATCCAGGTTTTTTAATAGATGTCGATTGATGATATTTTTCGACTAACATCAACCGAAAAAATAGTCCTTGTTATCTAGCGTTGACTAAAAAATATTCTTGCACTACTAGAAAAATGGCTTTTTGCGACGGTTGTTAAGTGTTTTTAACGACGGTTGTAAACCGTCGTTGAAACGAAAGCGTTTTTTACGACGGTTATTATAATAACCGTCTTTGAAAGGTAGAAAAATTCAAAGACGATTATTACTGAAAAACCGTCTTTGAATGGTATGTCTGCTTGGACATTCAAAGACGGTTATTACTTAATAACCGTCTTTGAATGATGCGTCTGCTTGGACATTCAAAGACGGTTATTACTGAAAAACCGTCCTTGAATGGTATGTCTGCTTGGACATTCAAAAACTGTTATTACTTAATAATCGTCTTTGAATGATGCGTCTGCTTGGACATTCAAAGACGGTCATTACTTAATAACCGTCTTTGAATGATGCGTCTGCTTGGACATTCAAAGACGGTCATTACTTAATAATCGTCTTTGAATGATGCGTCTGCTTGGACATTCAAAGACGGTTATTATGTAATAACCGTCTTTGAATGTTGTGTATACTTTGATATTCAAAGACGGTTATTATCTAATAATCGTCTTTGAATGCTGCATCTGCTTGGACATTCAAAGACGGTCATTAGATAATAATCGTCTTTGAATGCTGCTTGTTCAAAGACGGTTATTAGATAATAATCGTCTTTGAATGCTGCGTCTGCATCGACATTCAAAGACGGTCATTACATAATAACCGTCTTTGAATGTTGTGTGAGACAACATTCAAAGACGGTCGCTAGATAATAACCGTCTTTAAATTCTTTGTCTGCTTCAACATTCAAAGACGGTTGTTATGTAATAACCGACTTTGAATGCAGTGTCTTCAATGATATAATTGAGATTTTTAGATAGTATCTGAATTCCTCACGGAATCACTCCATGACTTAGCAAACAATAAAATAAATGACACCTAACTAACACTATTAAAGCCATGGCACGAAATTGAAGTCAATTTTGGGGGAAATTGATTTAATATGTTCTTGAATGATATAATTTAATTTTGATGTCAACTAAAGAATAAAAAATCATAAGTCATCCAAACTAAATAAATAATTTAGGTCATCAATGATTAATAAACTTAGGAAAGAATCCCAAACAAATACATGAAACAATGCTTACAATTATTCATAACGACCAAACAACAATGTTTCCAAATGAAAAACAAGGTGATAAATAGCACTCAAAACAGAGCCGTTGTTGGGAGCAATTAGTTTATCTTGCACTGCAGAACAATAATTAATTAAACACCAACTCAATCATTGGAAAGCAAGAATCATGAGTGTTAAACATGCAAACCAAAAACCAACACGATCAAATGGTGAACAAATCTCCATAAGCACTTATGCGAGAAATAAATAAGAAGAAAAACCGAGTTTATGCACAAGTTAAAAATCAGCTTCTGGAGAAACTAAAATGAGAAAAGTTTTACAAATTCACTTATGCATATTCTTCTTATGATAACACATGATCATATGATTCATACCCCAAAAGAGCAAGAAAGGAAACAAAAAAAAAGTATATATTAAGTCGTAAAATTATAATTTAGGAAAACGTACAATAATGGCATTTAGAATTATGCAAGTTACTAATGAAATTCAAATCTTATAAAATGTAACCAAACATAACTGAAGAAAATACAAGATTGAAAATGTCTTCCGCCCTCAGAGACTGCTTTTAATTTTTTATCGAAAAGAAGTTTTTTTTAGGACAAAGTATCTTTTTTATACTGTCTTTAAATTATACTAGATTCGGATAAGAGAAACTTAATTGAATATTTCTAAGGAGATATGATTTGTCAAGTTATTGGTATTCAATATAATCATGTGCATTCATATTCCTAATAAATGTAGCAAAGACCAAGAAACATGCCAAAACTCTGCATCCTCACCACAACAACCAATAGGACAGCATCAAAAGTAAAATACCTCCCACAGCTGACTCTCAGTCATGTTGAAGTGAAGATTCCCCACATACAATTTTTGGTCCACAGCTCCATAGGGGCCAGTTACACCGGCTGCTCCACCATAAGCATTAGATTGAACAAGGTTCTTTTCAGCTTCAGAAGGTTTCACCATTACAAGTTGTCCAAGAAGAAGTTGGCAACATAAGTCAATAAAGTTCCAATGGAGAAAAAATAGTTCAATAGGCAAGTCATCACAGTTCCAATGGCAAAAGTATATCAAATTTAAAAGCAACTGACCTTGCCAGCTTTTGAAAAATAGTTCTGTTGCTTTTAGCGGCATCTGAGATCATCACCGAACAAATATCCAATCATCAGAACAAGACACCAAATATCCAAATATGTACAACTTATGAATTCATATAATTTAAAACAAACAAAAATAGGAACTTCCAATAAACTTGGTAGGCAAAAACAGTTCTCTAATCCCTTTCTGGGTCTGCCTTAGGTTCTGCAACCTCTTTTTTATCCCTAAATCTCCTGCAACTCAAATTAAAATAAAGTTATTAAAAAAATAATAAAAGAAGTTCATATTAATTAATTTTGATGATCAGAAGGTATAATTTATAGCATAATTCCAAATATACACCATTAACATTACAGTCCAAAATTCCACCTAATTTGAGAGGGAGTGATGTCTCATTCTATCTATATAATCCAAAGTATATTTTGTTAGCATATCATCCACCAAATCATCACTTAATAATCCTTACAATATTATGCATATACTTCAGGACCTATGGTCAGCATTTCCTTACTTTATTATTCTTTGAATTAATAAAGCCAAAATTGCACCAAGAACCTATCATAAACCAACCTAGCAGGATCCATTAAATAAATCAATGATATAAAATACTAATACCTGGAAATATATAATAACATAATACCTACATCATGAATCCGGTTAAATCTAAGAGTCAGAGTAGCCAAATGAATGCCTAAGGCCCCAAGGTAAGGTGTCTGAAGAGGTGTCACCGCCTATTGGGACCATAGGAGTATCTTTCTGGTTCAAAAGAGAAATAGAAATACCTTTACATCTTATTAATAAATCATAACATTAGAAAAAGCCTAGCCAACTAACTTTACACTCAGATACTAAAGGGTGTATAATAGTTATCATATTAAAAGAATAACTATTTTTTGGGACTCTTAGCAGCAAGGAACTTAGCATACAGTGAGTTGCACACATCATAATCTTTTATTTTTAGAATTAATGTAACATCACAAAGGGATTTCAATGCCTTGAGGCGATAGGCGCTTAAAACATAAAAGTATACACCTTAGTAAAGAAAACAGAGTTATGTTAATGCCTTGTGGCAACATAGCAATGATATGATTGATATACATTCTCAGGCCACCTCAAGGTCACTAATGGTATGCAAGTTGCAAAACAAAATCATATAAGAAATATATAACATGAAGAAGCTAAAATGCATAAAATCTACCCTCAAATAATACAAATCCAGTCACATTTTATTAAATCAAATAAAGCTATATTCCCAACTCAGTCCCCCATTTCACCAGAAAAAAAGGACAAAACTCCAATTGTGATTAGTTAAAGTTCTTCAGGTGCTTTTGGGATTGTTCTCCAATCAAAATTGGTGTTTCACACTTTCACTGCATTAATCCGCATCGTAAAGGTTTCCATTAAAGGTTGACAAAGATTACCACCATAAAACTTCAATTCTGATTACAGAATCGAAAGTGCCTACGACACTGTATATAAGTTCAGTCCTTGCATAGAATTATAGCCACACCATTAGCCTTACCGCCATAGACAACTCTTTAAAAAGAATTCTGGATATGGAAACGGATTTCAAGTAAACTAGTAGCTGACTAGTGAGTACTGAAAAGTAACAACTACATAGCACATAATAAGAAAAACACCAACGCAGCACAAATGAATAAATGCATATCTCATCGCCAATGCACACTTATTTCTGTTTTCTTTTTTGTTTTTATTTCACCATACTCATGACCATCCATTCAAACCATTTGCAAGGACAATTGATGAATTGAACCAACGCTAAACTAAAAAATTAACCCTAGTTCACAAACAAATTGCACAAAACACAAAGAAAAGATCAATTACCGGGCATCGCGCATATCAAAATCTCGCTCCTTGTCTCTGTCCCTCTCGGAGCGACTCCTGCTCCTTGTGAATCTCTCCCTCTCCGCTCGTTCCCTCTCTCGCTCCCTATCCTTCTCTCTTCTCTCGCGCTCCCTGTCCCTATCACGGTCTCTCCTATCCTTATCCTTATCCCTCCTCTTTCTATCCTTATCCCTGTCTTTCCTCTCTCCATCTCTCTCTCTCGCTCCTGTGACGACCAGAGGAACGTTTGCGGTGACGGTCTCCCTCTCGCTCTTTCTGTCATCGGCGTCGAGATCGTCGTCGACATCACGGGGCTTTCGACAACTCCTCTCGCTCTTTAGAGTTGCTAATTCTAAAAATCCATTTTTTATTTTTTCTAGCCATGAGGGGATAAGGATGAAATGAAATTTTCTTTTTGACTTTTACCTACACTATGACAAACAATTGTAGGTATAAGTATTTTTTTGACTTTTACCTAGACTAATTTATGTATGTAGGCAAAAGTCTCCGTAGGTATATGTCATTTTTTTATAGTGCTCTCCACGTAGAGAATCCAAACTCAACAAAATGAAAATAATTTTATATACTATTAAATATAATGTTAATTATTTACAGTTCAAAATAATGAAGCAGTTTAAGAAATCGAACAAGTAAACTTTGGCAACTAGCACATTTCCTATGGGATTCAAATGACATATTTTATCTATGATATTGATATTTAGACATTTAAACGTACAATATTACAAATTTAATTAATCTAATTGAGGTAAATGGGATTGTGGTAACATAATTACATTTTTAACTTAATCATTAATAAAGTTAAAAGTTAAAGCAACTCATGCCTCTCAGGTCAATATTCTTTTTTCACTTGCCAGCAAGGACTATTTGCAGAAGATTTTGAGATTAAGCTTAAAGTTAGACTAGGTAAATGCGTGATTTGGGGGCCAAACTCTACATTACCGATCCCAACTTGACATTCTCAGACATGTATGTATGGAATGGGAGAGTCAAATTTGTGACGTTGAAGCATCTAATTTAACAGGAAATTGGGCCTTGTAAAAGCCTCTCCTAAATATAAGTGCTTAAGTTGACCATCAAGTCAACTCATTGAGACATTGACATTGATATCCTTTATGATTTTGTTATATTTTACTACTATTTTTTTTATAAAAAATAATCAAAGTTAGACTTAAAGCCAATCTTTAATAAACAATATTATTTTAATATCTTTAAAATAATTAACAATTATATATATTTAATAAGAAATACATTATTTCAAAAAATTTAAAATAAATTTAATTTTGATGGCAACTAGGGACCTGCAGACAACCATCCTAATCCAGGATGGGACCGAACGACTAACCGCTAATCTTTAACGGAATGCAGGACACGTGCCAATTTCGTCCTAGTTTTGTTTTACTTTATGCCCTTTCATTTGGGCAGAAAAAGGAAAATAATAATAATTAAAATCAAAAGAAAACATTAATGCAATAATAAAGTATAGCCATACAAACCAAAGCTGCTTACGCCTCTCCGCTCCTAAAGTCGTAACTCCAAACCCACTATTCCTTTTCAATTTTTTGTTCCCTTCTTCCACGCTAACCATGTGGACGCCTTCTACTCAAACCATCATTTTCGTCCCCACTTTCTTTATTTATTTATCTTTGAATGCAACTTCAAACTATCCTTCCATTTATCTCAATTTAAAATAAAATTTTCAAAATAAATATCCACCGAAAAAAATAATCTGCTGCATTTCGGCCGTATTCCAGATATATATCTTTTTAGTTATATCACACAAACTCAATTATGAAGAGATTTTGATTTTATTTATTCTTTTCATAAAATCAAAATATTGGACAATATTTTTTTTTAAAAAAAAATAGTCCTGACCTTTATTAAGACATTTTGATTTTATTTATCCTCTCTCTCATCCTACCCAATCCAAGTACAAAAAAAATAACAAACACTGGTTACTTTTTGCTACAAAGCTTTGAAGAACTCTTTACTTTTCAAAACTATGTTTTCTTGTCCGACTAATCTTCTATTATTTTTTATTTTAATCTTGTAATTTTAAAACAAAATAAACTACTGGCACATTTATAACGACAATAATTACATAAATAGTAGAAGTTTGTTTGGCCTCACCTTAGACTGAGCCGATACTCGGTTACAAAGAATATTGAGCGCTTCTTCCACATGTTGTTGGGAGATGATGTCTTCTTCTGGGACTTGCCAAACACGCTTACAATGTCCTTTACGCGATCATGAACTTGGTTTCCGGTTAATGCTTCCGGGGGGCCTTCATTCTCTTGACTTCCATTAAAAGCTTTTTTCAATCGTCGATAAGGGTGAAAAGCTTTTAGAAATCTTCGGTGTCTGGTATATACTGTCTTCTTTCCATGCTTGAGTTGGATGAAGCTTGTGTTTTTCTCACAGATAGGACATGCATGATGCCCTTTCACACTGTATCCACTTAAATTTCCATATGCTGGAAAATCATTAATAGTACAAAACACCATTGTGCGTAACCTGAAGGTCTGCTGCACATTTGCATCCCACACATCTACCCCTTCTTCCCACAATTGTTTCAAGTCTTCGATTAATGGCGTAAGATACACATCAATATCATTCCCTGGCTGCCTTGGACCCGCGATCATCATACACAGGATAATGTATTTACGTAAAATGCACAACCATGGGGGAAGGTTGTAAATCATCAGTAAAACAGGCCAGGAACTGTGGTTGCTGCTTAAGCTACCATAAGGATTCATTCCATCAGAAGCAAGAGCAAGCCTTAGGTTCCTTGGCTCATCCCCAAACTCTGGATACAAATGATCAATTGTCTTCCACTGCGGCGAATCGGCAGGATGTCGCAGTAATCCATCAGATTTTCGGTCATCCGAATGCCATGAAAGGTTTTTTGCATCATGTGCATTAGCAAACAATCGCTTAAACCTTGGTATTATTGGAAGATACCAGCACACCTTGGCAGGACGACAATTTTTGGTTCCTGCATCATCAGTTAATTCATCATGTTGCACTTTGTATCGTGATACCCCACACGTGGGGCATTGCCGTAGTTCTACATACTCATTTCTATACAATATGCAATCATTAGGGCATGCATGGATCTTCTTGTACTCCATTCCCACTGGACACAAAATCTTTTTGGCCTCGTAGTGATTTTTCGGCAAAGTGTTTTGTTCAGGAAGCATGTTCTTCAATAAGACCAGCAATTCAGTGAAGCTTTTATCACTCCACCCAAATCTTGCCTTCAAGTTTACCAATGCTAACACTGCTGACAACCGCGTGAAAGATGTGCACCCCTGATACAATGGCGTGTTGGAATCACGTTCTATTGTATCATACAGAGATGCATGCGCTTGCTCAAAAGTCTCTTGTCCAAGATCACGGATCATTTCCTCTATACGCTCTCCGCTGTCTTCCTGAACCGCCTGAGACTGAGAAACAGTTGGAATGTCGGCCGATTCCCCATGCCATATCCATTTTGTGTAATTCGGAATGATGCCGTAGCATATCAGATGTGATCGGATTTCATCAACTGACTGTCGTCTACCATTAAGACATTTAACACATGGGCAAAAATAATTGTCCCTCAAACTTTCAGCATTAAGTTGCGTAAACTGTAGAAATTGTTCCACCCCGTTCTCATACTCATCACTGATGCGTTTTGCTTTCATCCAACTTCGATCCATGTTTCGTCTTTGCTATTCATGACAATGAATAAGTTATCTGTGATGCATGCTAAACTCACTTTTTTGCATTGAAGGTGTGGCCCTACCCCATTCAGGAAGACATTTTTTATAGTTGAATCAAACGTACAAGTAAAATCTCTTTCGAGTGATTTGATGAAATTTCGGCAGCATTTCGCATTGGTCTTCAAGTACACAAGATGAAAGCGGTGAATGTGTGAACAATCACCACGATCAAATATGCACCCGAAGAACAATGTCAAATGCAGTATACCGAAATTTCTTCAAATCATTCAAAAGATAATTTACCTCTACGTATGATTCAACTATAAAAATATGTCATCCCAAACTGTCCAAACGGACAATTCAAGAATCAATACATCGATTAATTCAAACTATCCGTATTAATCGATGTATCGAATCTCGAACGGGGAACTAAGGTTCACTCATAATGCAACTAACTAGTAACATGAAACAATACCGATATTTGAACAACGACATGTTAGAATCATACCACTTTTTAAAAATAGAGACATACCTCGAAAGATGCTCAGTGTCAACGACAACGAGTGCGGGGATGCAGTTACAGGGAAAACACTAACACAAATGTTGTAATGATGACATATAATCTGTACCATAAATGGGGGAAACTATCAGCTGGATCAATCATACTCAAATAAAAATGCATCATGTTTGAGGTTTATAAAATAGTACAACCAGTAAAGAGGTTTATTTTAAGTGAAATAAGGATAATTTAAAAATTTGGTCAAATGGAAACAAATTAAGTTTTGGCTAAAATCTTAACTTGACCAGAACACGGAAAAGCATACTCATGTATTCTTTAACATGTTGAGGGCAACAAGCTTCTTTCACATGATAATAATACCATTCCAGAGTTGGTATATGCCCACTAATTTAATTACATTGAATTAGAGCTAGAATTACACAATAATATTACTTCAATCACTACAACATCCATTAACCAAGGCGCGATTTTGTAGGTGTATAACAATGCCAATTATGTACAGAAGTCAAGTAATTAAATTCCCTGTACGTAAGGGCATTCATGAGTGACATGAGGCTCGTTTGTTGTTTATTCAGCATCATCAGCTGGGCTGTGTGCCGAAACTCAAAATGAGAAGCCCCAACTTGGAATGAAGTTCTCTGCTTCTGGGAGTATTCTGTTCACAGTTATGGTGTGTAGGAATCTAGAGTGTGATATGTTTGAACTGCTTAAATTACTTTCTTGCATATTGCTCCCATGGTTCCAAATTGTTGTCATGGTTGCAATTTTGTTGACATTGCTGGAAACGCAGTCGATGCAGCTGCAATTGCGGTCACAACAACTTAAAATACATTGAGGTTACGGCCAGTTTGTTTTATATAATCTATACTTTCTAAATGAAATGTTTTTTCTAAACTTTCACCACAGACCTCTGGTAGGAGACGTTAATACTGTAACTTAGACACCTAAGAGTTTTTTATAGTTGGAATTTTGCAGGAGCAGTGTGCTGCCAATGTCTGAATTCCCCCTTACTAAAAGAAAATTGGAAAAATTTATACAAATATGTGTGGACATGTGGACTTCCCTTGCTTTCGGCTTGTTTGGAACTACCAATCTTTTTCATTAATTTGTGATGAAGAAGGACAAGTGTGTTAATTAAAGCTACATCATTTAAATTTGAAGGGCTGTTTCTGTTTGTTGATTTCGTGTCTCCAAAGGAAAGAGAGAAGAAAAAAATAAATAAGAGAAGAACAAGAAACAGAACAGAATCATATTCTTATTCACGTGCTCTAGTTGAAGAAGGCATTCATACACCACTGACCCATAACATAATAAACCTTTTTCTTCTTCTTTTTTTTTTCTCTCTCTTTCTCTATCTCTCTCTCTCAAGCCAAAGACGGTGCAAGGCCAAGATCTTCTTCAGCTCCTTCATAGGTGCATGAGGTAAAGTCATTGATTTGAAAGTTTCATTTTTGAATTGTGTTTGCAATTTTGGGTTGTGTTAGATTGTGGAATGTTTTTTTATCTTTCAATCAAGGAGTCTAATTTCGTTATCTGGGAACTTTCACCTAATGGTTTTTGTGGTGGTAGTCTGAATTCCCCCTTTAAAGTGTGCTACCAATGTCATTATCTGTATGAAGTTCTCTATCATTAATTATGCACCTAAAGTTTCCGGGGTTGCACGACAAATTGAGGAGGAAGGTAGGAAGCTTGGTGCTAATCTCTTTCCTCTGCCATTCAGGTTGCAGAAACTTCCTCTCTTGGTATACATTTTTTGGATGGCATTAGAAGGTTTAAAGAAAGACAAAAGAGGAAAAAACTGGGTGAAAAAAATAAAGAAAAAATTGGCTGGGAAATTAGTCATCTGGTTAATTTTTAGTAATGTAATGAATAATGATAAACATTTTTCAATCATAATTGTCAGGTTCTAAAATAAAAAACCATTTTTAGTACTGTTCGAATTTGGGGGTTTTAGGCATACAATGAGGAAGAGAAAAGAGTTTGAAACACTTAATTGATATTAACTAAGATCCATTATAGTGTATTGGTGCATTGATGTATTCATAAAACCTAGAGCACCAACCCTTATGCATACTAATGAGAATCCTACTAACTTATTAGGGGTGAAATCATGATAAGATAAGGAAATATGCTAATTCATCCTAAGAGATAATGAGGAAATTGGGAAACTGATTCCATGAGATATTCTAAAATAATTATTATTTCTGTTCATAGTACTCATCAGTTTTATTCAGTTAAATTTGTGTTTAAAATGTTTGAAAGAGGTGTAATAACACAACTTCTATATAATTAATTTGCAGTTAAGTTGATATTTTGAAATATATTGGTGGACACCGTGTAGGCTTTTAATTCTTAACTCAGCATAAATTATTTGGGGTGTTTCTCTCAAAGTGATTAGGTTCTGGTAACAATACTTGGAATTTTTAAGTGTTTAGTTATTTTGAATGGTGAATGGATGACATGCGAACATAGAAAGATGTAAAAATTTGTTTTCCTAAGAAGTGGATGATTAGATGAATGTGTGTCTTATGTGGTTGTATTTGGTAAGTGGTGGGGTGGAGTTCTAAGTATCAGATCCGTTGCCCAAATCTACTTTTGTCTCCCTATGGATTTAATTGAAGAAACTCCTTGCATATGGTCAGGTGGTTGATAAGTGAGCTGTGGCTGATTATAGGTATTGGGTTTTCCTATGTGTATGTGTATACTGTTTAATGGGTTATGAAACAAAATGTTTTACACTGTCTGCAGTCCGATTTTCTTAAGTGACAATTGACAAGACTATCCTATGTAGTATTGCAAATTGAAATCGCAAAAAGACAGCAAGTAGTTTGAGGGACTATGGCTCTTTAGTCGCTGATATGATGACTTGACTGACAACATCTGATACTTGATAACTATACAAGTATACATATTAGAACAGTAGCAGTGCTTTCTTGTGATTAGGTTTGTGGAGTATAAATGTAAATGTTGGAAGAAATTGCATAGATTCCTCTTTCACTTATTTATTCAAATAATCATATCCCCAATAAAACAGCTGGAAATTGTGTATATGTTACTTCTGATTCTTGTTTTTTACTCTTTTTTTTTCATTTTTTGTTGGTTTGATGATTGTTTGGCATTGCAGAGTAATGGGATTTCCCCAATAAAAAACCTGGCAAAAGCTCCTGGACCAGCATATGGAAAGACCATTCCCCACCAGAATGTCACTTCCAATGGAAAAGATTTGCATCAATTCCAAACCTACACCTACAGCCCAATTTCGGTTTTTGAAAGTAGCAGTTCGTCCTCAGTTGAGAATTCCAACTTCGATCGACCTGTCATCCCAGTGAAGCAGGCTCGTAGTAAACGTCAGCATCCTTCAAACTTCAGTCCTCTATGAGACAATGACTTCCACATTCTGTATTATATTTTTTTAATTTTTTGTTTCTAGAAAGGTGTCTTTGAAATTCTATTAAAAGTGATGGATCAATTCTTTGATAGAAATTAATCATTGGTAAAATTAGGAGATACTTTATATTCATAACACCGGTTAAAATAAAAGTTGTCCTTGAACCTAAGAAGAATCTGAAATGGGGATCTGAGAAACCACATAAATACAATCCTATAATTAAGGTAGAGGAAAAATTCTGGCCAAGCTATGCTTCCCCCTTTAACAGCTTCAAAATTCTATAAGCAGCACACTACTGTAATTTTAGTTCACTCATGTTAGGTGACATCCCTAAATTGGGAATCTATAGCCTGGCCATGCTTAAATGCTTATAATTTTCTAGATGTTCCAGCTTAAATGTTTTGAATGTTCTCAGCATGAGAATTTACTTCTCACGATGCTCAAACAAGTGTGCTGGGTACAACTATAAAGATCTGAGTCAATGAGGTTGTTAGGAAGCTTGTCTCTGGGCCCTCTCTTTTTGGATTTGTTTGGGGGAAAAATAATAATAGTCTTTTTCTCTCATGAGTCGCAGTCTTTCCTTCTTATTATTCCCATCTATCTATTAATTACTTGTCTCTTCCACAGTTCCACATGTTGTCCTTTTGGCCTGGTGTTTTTCCTTCTTAACTTATGGTCTTTGTTTTTCCGCTTTCCTACATCTTCTTTTCAGAATAGTTGAAAATAATGCAAGTTGTATATAGACTAATAATACAATTATATTAGACTTTATAATTGTTATAATTAAGAAACAATTTTTATTTCTTAACTAATTTTTGAGATTGAATTAGACCCAAGTCACATTCAAAGAAATATATATATATATATATATATATATATATATATATATATATATATATATATTTAAATGTGAAAAATCAGATTAACTAAAATGTATCTAATTGTTTATTTATTTTTAACCTAATTATGAAAATACTTGTCTGGTTTATTTAGAAGCATATAATAAAATTCCCTTTTTAGTTACTACAAAAGTAACTAATTAAAATGAGATTTTTTAAGTAAAGTTCACATATGTATAAAATCATTGTATAACTTATATTTATTGTTGAAAAATATATCTAATTAAAAATATTTATACTAATTATTTTAGTTAAGACATGTAAATATTTTATTATTAGTTATATAATGACATATGAATAAAATATTTGATATTTTAAATTATTTTTTATTATATATTTTATCTTTTATGTATGAAGGATGAACCAATGTTTCTATTGTTTTCATGCCTTGTTGCTTCAAGATATATTGAATTAAGGCCATCTTTTCCTTTTTTGTTTTGGACATTTTAATGCTTTTAACAAGATCTTAATCACAGCTTAATAAGGAAAAAATATATTTCAACCAAGAGTGAATACTGTGAATGAATTTAGTAGGTCGGCAGAGATTGATACCAAAATGAGGAGGGGGAACAAAACCCAGAGGAGTTTATAATTTACAAACTATAAATCATGGTTTCAATACATCATGGATTTAGTATGCCAAGGCTTTGTATTGTTAACAAAGAGGGGGAAGAAAACTCAGCAAAGGTTATAATTTACAAACTATAAATCAGAGTTTTAATACATCTTGAATTTAGTAGGCCAAAGCTAGTATTCTTGTTCTACCATATTTTCTCAAGTTACTGAAAATGTCACATCCAATAGTTTCTCAACTCATGCAAAGAACACAGGCATACATGACGTGACACACATGTCACAACACAATCAGCATTTTTGCATGGTTAAAATTCCTGTTCAGATGGACCAAAATATGTTGTATTCAGATTAAAAATAAAAACAGTGGTGTGTTTGTCAGGTAAGTAGAGAGAGAATTCATCAAGAACATCTTACAGTTTGAGTTTTGCCAGGCTCTACTACAGGTTTGCTATGAGGATCAGTGGCAGTCTTTCCTGGTGAATCTGGGTTGCCACCTGTCTTTTTCTCATCCCTGGCCTTATTAAAAATCACTGTGAAACCCTCAGCTGAGGTTGGATGATTGACATCCTATTCACCAAATTTTGGAAGTGGCCGGCCCTTTTCCTGTGGGATAATTACATTAGCCAATGCAAAATAAAGACTCAAAATATTTTTAAAATAATTCCTTAACATTTTTATGAACTTGATAATTATATAACTGGAAAGAAAGTGTGTAAAGCTAATAACATAATAGATTTTCTATATACTACAAAAGTTTGATAAATGCATGTCTCAAATAATAAAGTTGGTTCCTATTAAGCATAAAAGAATGAAGACCAAACATCACACATAAAAGCAGACAAGTTTGATTAAAAGGAATAGCTGTTGTTGGTAAAGAACCCATACCTTAAGATCATAGACATGCTACTATTTGTATTATTGTAGTGTCAATTCACGTAAATTATTCTTCCAAATTCTTATTGAATCTCTAGAAAGAGGCATGTTTCTAATTGCCAGACACCTTTGCTTATCCATTATACATCACTCACACAAAGGTCAAGTCATCATTTAGAGTTTGGACAACACTTGACATAACTAATCACATATGATTTGTAGCACATGTACAAACCAAGTCATGACTCACACAAAGGTTCTCTCTACTTTCTTGTTTTTTCTTTTCCCTACTCAGAGACTAGCAGTCATTCATTCCTACACTGTTTAGTGATTTAAAATCCATGGTATAGACTCTGTCCATCTTCTGAGAAAGTTGGATTTGTCCCGCTAGTTAGAAAAACTTTTATATTCTATACCATTCCAAATATTATGGGAAGATGAAACAGGATAAAGGTCTATGACATTGTACAATTTGACCTTTTATGGTTTGGTTTTTTAGCATTCTTGTTTCCTTTACAGGGCTTAAGATCAACTTCCCTACTAGCCCTTTCTAATAAAATCCTGTTATTCTCTTTAAAAGAAAAAAAATCTCTGGCCAAATTATTTAAGCAACAAGAACTTCGTCTATTTAGATACAATCATATCATATATCATATATCATACAATTAACAATTTGAATCACATCTACTCTCACCCATTAATAATCTAAAAGCAAGTTAACTATTATTGGCTCAATTAAGCTTCATGCTAAGTGGGTTTTTCTGTGAATTGACTTACCAGTCACGTTAGAACTGAGCTGATGATGAATTCACAATCTTCTAAAAGCCTGATTGATCTGAAAAATAATATCATAACTTTTAAATTTTATGAAAGTGCAAAGTTAATTGGGCGAGTGTCAAAGTTTGATCTCATTAAGAAATGGATTTCTAGAAGACACGCCACATCACATTTGTATCGTATTAAACAATTAGGTCCGAAAGAATAATGGTTCAATTTAAATACTCTCAAGTGTCCCCGAACAATAGCAAAACGTTGATCCTAATCTATGTTGAAAAGACACCCAAAAAAGAACAAATTACACATCTACAAAAGAAGAAAATGTTAAACACAAGAAATCACATATGATCCAATTTTTCGCCCTTTAGTTTTTTAAAATTTCGTTTAAGTGCGCACACATGCTTAGCTGTTAAACAAAGTGTTTTAGCAGTACAAGTATATATATTGTGGTCTTTACTTTATTAAGATGATTATCCATCCTTACCACACACGGATATTACTAGTACATATATACATTTTTATATGTTATTATTAAATTTAAAAGAATGGGAACATTATTATTAGGTTTGGTGGTGTTCAGATTTTTTTTTCCCTTAAGTAAACGTCACAAGTAAGGTTTATAACTAGTGATCGAACAAGTGAAATAAGTATGTCACGACAGCTTTCAATATCTGGGTTAAGTTATGAGTTTCTAGCACTTCTTCAGCAATGGACTTATGTTCATTTGGAGGCCCGTAATATCCTTTTGACTTTTGAGCTTAAAATACAAAAAAAAATAAAATTATGAATGTCAAATAAAGAAAAAGCCTTGTTTTCAATAGATAAAGAACAGTTTAAAGAGAAATATAAACAACTTTAAATATGATCAAATATCAAACTAAATATCAGTCTTAATTATATAGCCAGTTCAAAGGACTAAACTGTATAGGAATATTTTAAAATTCTACAAAGAAACTAAATACTCTAATAAGGTTAAAAAAACACTTTTATTCTAAACATTCATTGAATTATATGATTTTGTCCTGATATTTATATTAATTTTAATTAAAACACTCATTTTTGTCGGGATTAACATTTGCAAATTATAATCTGATCACCCTAGCATGCTATGAAAAAAAATGGTATCAATATGCAGCAAACATTGACTGATAGGATCAAGTTGAGTCATAGCTGCAGGTATAAATATGCAGCAAACATTGAACACAAATCAGTACCATAGAATTTGGAAGACAAAGTTTACCCAAGAGCCAACTTAGGCACCTTTTTGTATGTATTAGGAAGTTATGGCAGGAAACATGGGGTGGGGTGTGATAGAAGAGGAGGGATGGAGGAAGGGACCTTGGACTTCTGAGGAGGACAGATTGCTCATTCTGTATGTCAAGTTCCATGGTGAGGGCAGATGGAACTCTGCTGCTAGGCTTGCAGGTCCCTACCAAACTTTATACACTATATATGTCTTGCTCCTTAATTCCTAACATAGTTTACACCTAAGTCTAATATCAATTGACTTTGACAATACAAGTGACACAACAATTAAATTGCTTCCAACTTCAACTCAGTAAATTGACTACCCTTTACCATAAGTTTTTCTTTTGGCCTTTTGGGATCATGTTATTTATTATTCTTAACTCTTGACTCTTGAGTATCATTCTTCATAATTGTTTTTATCATCTTTTTTTTTTGTCCAAATGATTGATCATTTATTATTCTCTTAACAGGACTAAAAAGAAATGGGAAGAGCTGCAGATTGAGATGGGTGAATTACCTGAGGCCAGACCTCGAGAAGGGTCAAATAACACCACAAGAAGAAAGCATAATTCTAGAGCTGCATGCTAGGTGGGGAAACAGGTAAAAAAAAAATGAATTCCAAATCTCTTTGAACTTGCATGTTTTTATAATAAATCTGCGAAGCTAAATCAAAATTAATCACTTCAGGTGGTCAACAATTGCAAGAAGCTTGCCAGGAAGAACTGACAATGAGATAAAGAATTATTGGAGGACTCACTTCAAGAAAAAGATAAGGGCTCACTTCAGCTAAAGATATGAAGAAGACTCCAGAATACAAGTGGACTATGATGTAGTTATTTCTGGTAATAAGTAGACAACTATCATTGCCTTGTGTACCCCTATAAACTGTCTACATTATATAGAATCATGATATAGAGTTTGGGACATCTAATCTCCCCTGCCAATTAATCCAATCCTATGATTAGGAAACATGACAA
Organism: Glycine soja; assembly: GCF_004193775.1. Classification (NCBI taxonomy): domain Eukaryota; kingdom Viridiplantae; phylum Streptophyta; class Magnoliopsida; order Fabales; family Fabaceae; genus Glycine; species Glycine soja. The sequence goes on along the minus strand of NC_041019.1, from coordinate 18,486,620 downwards.
AATTAATTAAAATCTATTCATCTAACCTACTCTAAATTGAGATGCAAAATTGTACTATAAAGGGCTAAATTTCAGGTATCTTCACAATTCATCCATAAAAATTGAGTATTTCAGTCCACTTGAACAAAATTTCAGAACATTCATCGATCCATAAAAGATCTGATTAAAGGTCTATGCCAGCACAGAACAAACAGAAGAGGTTGTGGAACTCTGAAATTCTGGAAATGAATTGCTTAGAAAGAATCAATTATGAAAGGAAATAAGGAATGTAAATATTGTAGAGGGTGCTATAGTGGAATGCGTTAAATTTATTCTTATTTTTTTTCCTGTTTTTTCCCATTTCATAATAGCAAGTTAATTTATTAACAGCAACAGTGAAGCCTAATCCAAAAAATCTACATGAAGGCAAACCATACAGAATTTACAGACACAACAAAGAACATATATTAAAGGCATATGATTCAAATGAAAAGGAAAATATGATCCTATATCATGAATCGCTGAAGAGAAACATCTCAAAATAAGGGGAAAATACAAGACAAGATTGGCCACATTTGTACTCATTCCCTTGATAAGAAGTATATATGAATCAGTTTCATAACTTATAATGCTTTCCCATAGATAATATATGTATGTATTGTCAGCATCCCGGCCCAAAAATATGATATGGATTAGTTCTATCAGTGTACGAAAACACAAATTCGCAGACAACAATGAGATAATATGCCAAGGAGAGAAATTTGTTTTACTTAAAACAATCGAGAATGTATCATTAAATTAATTAATAAATTTTAACATTAGCTCTCCAAAGATATTAAGACAAATATATCATCATCTACCTAAAATATAATAACCATTCAATAGCTTTCTGAAATATCATCCAACAACAGCATCTAGTCATTCACAAAATATGCCAATATTGATGCTGACATGGTATTCACTTGGATTTTATATGGAGTACACATATGAACTAAAGAAACTAAAAACAATGCCTACTGTTAACTCTGTAGAAACACTAAGTGATTGAAACTAGGGAGAGCCATAACAAGGAAGGAGCATGAAATCTTTCCAATTACTGTAGCATACAAAATAACAACTACAAAAAGCCTTTTCCCAGTGGCATAGGTGTTCGGATCAGCTTCATGGACTAGACAACGTTATTGAGTTCTGTCAAACGCATCTCTAACAAGGGACTATATATGATTTGAAAATAAGTGTGCAGTGAGGTAATAGCTCCTAGATATAGCTCACAAATCTAGGTAGAAAGAAAAGGGCTTAAAATTAACCCTTGGTGTTGGTATACTCCTATGGATATAAGGAAATCCTCTGTGACCTTAGCATGTGCAATCAGGATTCATTAAATTCCTCTATGGTAGAAGTTGTACATTAGCTGAGGTTGCTAATGAGCAAAAATCATTTTGTAAAACCATATTCTCTACACTAATCACCATTAACTAGGCTGCTTGAAATCTATATGAAATGCTCCATCTGACCTTGCCTAGAGTCATGCAATGCATTAAAATATCTGAAATCCATGCCTTTATTCTCATATTTTCTATTTATTTGTTTGTAGTTCTATTAATTGTACCATCCTGCTTTATTTTTCCTATACTTGATCTTCTCACTTGCAAACAACTAAACTAACTTAACTTGAACTAAAGGCAAGCTATCCATACAAAAAGAAAATATCAACTCTTAGTGTAACTTTTCTAATGTTCTGAAACATTAGCGCCAAGATGATTTCAGGTAAGTAGATTCTGCTGTCCATCGAAAAAAGGAGGCTGGAATCAATGGGTTGTTTGCAAGATTCCTCCTAAAATAAACCAAGGCAGAGTTTATCCTTCTTCAATGTTCTGTTATGGGTCATGAAACATTGTCTTTAATTTATCCATGGTATATTAATTTTTTATGATAGCATTAAGCATGGTAGGAGACAAAACAGTTGAACCATAAAGGAAATGGTACAATAATGTTATCATTTCAGGTTATTCTTAATGAAAGCATGCCAAATCTTCGAGTGACTGGTACAATGCACAATGCATCTGAATGATATGGTGGTTTAAACACAAAATAACAAAATTTATCCAGATTACAAAAGCATTAAATTGTTCATGTAAAACAGAACTGGTTGCAGAACATACACATATATTCCAATCTTACAACATTTATTTAATATACAAACTTCATTTGCTCTGCTAAAATTAGCAAATATGTTTTGGGAATTACCTTAGTATGAGCTGGTCCCATTCCTTAAACCCAGCATTGATCAAATTATCAACAGTGACACTCCTGCGCCTTTCACTCCGTCCTGTCAGTAGAATAACCTTGAATCCCAGATTCAAAACATCTTCATAGAGCTTTAAACTGGGTTCAATGGCTGGAGTTACACCCTTCTCCACCCAATTGTTAAACTTCTCGCGGTCAAAGACCTCAAGCCTACAAGCAAATGCAAACAAAGGTTCATGTTAGGAAGAAAGAAAAATAAGTCAAGTTAGCATGATAGATACAGAAGAATACTATCTAGAGTCATTCATTCCTAGAGGAATATTCACAGGAAGGAATAAGAAAACATCAAAACCTGATTAACCCCTCCAAATGTTCACACTACAGAACTTTTGTCCTAAAAGCTATTTTGGTGTAAAAGTAAACTCCAATTCAAGCTCCAACATTATCCAAACAAAACTAGGGGCAATTAAGCATGAATTTGGGGTTACTTAACTCTTTTTTTTTTTTTTAAACCAAAGAGTACAAAACAGAGTTCTTAAATCCCACAAAAGCATAAAATTCCCAACTCCAAATAGGATTACAGTATCTTCAATCTCTCTTGATTGTTAAACAATAATTTATAACACTTCTTATGTCCTTTCCGAATTACCCTATTTTTCAGCTTTCAGATGAAAGCAAACTAAATTTCAGCCAAAAAACTATCTTTACAACACCATTACAACACCATTAAAAGAAATTACATGGAACCCGTGACCTTTCTTCAACAGTACACGAACCAATTAACCTAAAACAAGGTTAAAATAAGCTTAACCTAACAAAGTTAGTAACTGACTAACCAATCTCTGTCTTCACGAAGCTTCGAGCGGAGAAGTTGGAGCGATGAAGTCGAAGAGCTGAAGGAGCTTCAATGGAAGAAGGGGTAGAAGCTTCAATGGAAGAACAGGTGAAGGAGCTTCAATGGAAGAAGGAGCAAGCAGAAACCGAAAATCAGTAGGGTTCATGCAAGAAGAAAGCGAAAATCAATAGGGTTCAAACACAAAGGTCTAGGATTCAAAGCAGAAAACGAAGGAGCAAGCACAAAGGTCTAGGGTTCAAAGCAGCGCAATCTCGAAAGCTAGCAGAAACGTGCACACCCGTGAGGTCTAGGAGCAATTTCCCTTATTTGTTTTTACAACTACGACGGTTTTTTTCTAAAAACCGGCTTAAATTTTATAAAACATAACATTCTAAGGCGGTTTTCAATAACCGCCTTAGAAAGTGCGTCGTAAAATGAAATTTGTTACACAATAATTACAAAAATGCCACCGCACCACTTTCTAAAGCGGTTCCTCAAATAACCGTCGTAAATCGCGTGTCTTAAAAAGCCATTTTTCTAGTAGTGTTGGTTTATTGTATTTGAATTTTATTGTTTGGATTGAATAATACAATTTCTACTTAATGTAAAATTTTATTTTTAAACGTGTTTTACAAATTAAATTTTGACTTTAACTTTACTAAAAATAAACATTAACCAATATTTAATCATCTAATAATTTAAAAAGTTAATTTTATATTAGATAATATTAAACAATTAGAAAAACAATATCATCCTTTCAATTTTGTTCCTGCAAGAACACATCTCAAAAAGCAAATGATGCACACAAGATTTCATGGTCAAACGTTGAAAGAGAAAACAAAAAGAAGCATAACAAAGATGAGGTAGATGAGAAGGAACAAGAAAAGTTTGGTTTTGTGCTCATGAACTTCAATGAACATCTCCGCCGCTGCCGCGTTCAACCACAACCAGGTTCATCCATTTTTTTCAATTTCAACCAGGATCTTCTCTTCTCCGATGACGACTGTGCCACTAGTGTTCATTTGCCGATAAAGATTTTTGTCGAACATAAAGATGGTTCTCTGTCACCATTGGAGAAAGAGGCACTTCCGTGGAAGGGATTGTAATGTAATTGAAATTCACTAAAACACTGCACGAGTGAGAAAGCATGCTTTGAACCACCATGAGAGAAAGCAGAGTGAAGCTCACTAAGGTTGTGGGTGGAGTGTCAAGTTAGAGTTGCAAGATTATGGAGGCATAAATCGCAAGAGACTTGAGCAATTTCTTAGAAAACGAAATTGAAATTCATTTGATTTTGAGAGAATTTGAAATTCTAATATTTTAACTGATTAAAACATCTTATAAAAATACCATGCACAATTTAAATTTCTTTTCAAATATCCTATTCAAACAAGATATCTTTCTATGAAGCAATTTAAATTCCGTAAAAAAATGAATTACCTTATTAAATATCCCCTTTCAAACACACGGACACGGTAGTGATAATTACCCAATAGTGACATTTAATGGATTTCTTGGGTTTAAGGGGTGTTGCCCCAATCCTTTCAGCCAAAAAATGCTCATTACAATTCTTGTTGACGGAGAAGGTATTCAATGGTTAAGAGATAAGGGAAGATGAGAAAAGGTCACACATTTGACCTTTACTTTTAACAAAATTACATTTATCGATAAAAAAACCTCTAATGCAAAGTACATTAAGAATTTACTTTTCTTTCCTAAAAAAAATAAAGAATTCGCTTCTATCTTTTTTTGCTCCTAATAGGTAGATATGAAAAGAGACTATAAGAAATAAGTAAACAAGAATCCATTAAAAATAAATATTGAAACCGCTAAATCTTCTAATGGACAGAACGGAACCGCCTTTAAACCAGTCAGAATGGCATATTGAGACCTTTCGATCATTTATCCTATAAGTTGTAGTTTATAAGGTAGAGATCTAATCAGCTTGCAGTGTCGTAATTAATGTAACAGCATTTATCTTATAAGAATAAATTAAATTTACCTTGTTAATTGGTTGTTTGGTATAGTCTGTATTGTGGTTGTTCTGGTTCAATATGAATGACAGTGACGAGCCAAGCATGCCAGGCATGGTAACGGGACCACCATAAGCATTATCACCGTCCTATTACTTTTTTCTATGTACTTGTTTCATGATTTCACCTGTTGTATACCTAAATGACATTAATTAGCTCCAATGTCCTATGTTGGTTGGCTGTGTTTGAACAAAAATTTTGTGCGCTTGCATTTCTCGTACCATCAAAACTTTATCCTATAGCTATTATTGCCGGAGGAATCTGGTTTGTGGTGACGTATTTATCAGTTTCCCAAGTTGATAATGATGGAAACAAGGGCTACTATTAGCATGTATGGAACGACTTATTGGGACCATATATTCGACCCCAAAATCATGTCAAACCACCCAAAGTATACAATAAATGCTTCCAAAGGATGGGGATCGACATCAATGCAATGCAAAAGTAAACAAGCATTATACAAGCTAGGAAGCATGTATTGGATTAATGATAAGAGTTTAATTTTTTATACACTCTTACTATAAAAATAAGTTACTCTATCAACTAATGAAAACTTTTATAACCTTTGATTTCTGTCAAAGGCTTTTCCTAAATGGTAGATCTTATAATAGATGTAATATCATCTTAGAATATAATTTTGGACCTAATTTAAGCTTATAAAATCGATTTATAAGGTGAGTTATCCCCTATTTACATACATTGTTTTGGCAATAGCCCTAGGGGGATTTCAAATTAGAAGTATAAAACATTGGAAATATAGCATTTAAACTTCTTTTTTTGGGAGGGGAGGGGGTCGAGTGGCAGAGTATTTGTGATAGCACCCTTGTCAACCAAATTCATATGCAGCTAAAAAAGTAAAATAACCTCTCTGACAGCTTCTTATATTAGAATTTTAGGGGATCTTTATAAAATACCAATAACCATTAGGAACACATTAGGTTAGATTATCAAGAAGAGTTTCGGAAATATCTGGATCCATAATGATTAATCAAACAAATACAGCGAAATCTGGAGAATAGTCACGAACAATTGGTTTAATCACCTTCCTCAACCAAATATTCTTATTCCTTATGGGACATTCATTTTCTCTTCAGATGGGGACAGGAGAAACTGTTTCTTGATTTGGTGTATTGGGGACCATAACTGTGCCTCAAGTTTTAAACCTATTAGGATTCTCATTATTCCATAATGAGGCAAATTGGTTTCCGCTCATTAAGTCCATATCAATTTTTTGTTGATAATCTAATAGGCTCACCAAATTAGATCACTTATATTGAGCCGGTAAAAAAATGAAAATAACTAATATAAATGTTATAATATAATATGTAGCCCACATTAATTAATTAATTAGGAATTATAAAATTCCTAACAATCTCCTACTTGGACTTCATATTAACTTTAGTCATTTATACTACAAAAGTCTTTAGGTGCACAACCATATGCTATTACTTTTAGACTTCCCTTAAACAATGTGGTCCATCTTATATAACAACAAGGAACCACTGTGGTTTTCATCACAATCTAACGTGACTAAGCCACAATGATCACCGTTGTCACTTATACTTGATGACATAGATCAAATATGAATAAGTGGCATGAAAATAACATGCAATGTGATCTTATTCATGTTCATTTTCAACTAATCCAAACTTTATTCTTTATAGATATCAATCCAAACACAACATAAATATTACAAACAAAACAAACTCAGAATGAAATGATAAACTTTAACTTTATTTCTATAGAAAATCCAAAGAATACAAATATAAGAAAAGCATAGGATATAAAACACAAATGAGACTCCCACTAAACTAAGGTACTATTAGGAATTACACCCATATGAACAGTGTGCTCATGAAAAACTTTAGGTACCAAACCTCTAGTAAGTGGGTTAGCTAGTATGGAATCAGTCCCTATGTGTTTTATGGATTGCTTATTTTGAACTTTTTCCTTAACAACCAGAAATTTGATGTCAATGAATTTTGACTTTGTTGTACTCCTACTGTTGTTGGAGTATTGAACTGCTGTTTTATTATCATGATAATTCCTCAATGGTCTTTCAATGCCATCAACCACGCACAAACCAGTGACAAAATTTCTCAGCCATATCCCACGGTTGGATGCCTTAAAACAAGAAATGAACTCACTGACCATGGTCGAAGAACCTACGAGAGTCTGTTTAGCAGACTTCCAAGAGATAGCTCCTCCAACCAACATAAATATGTATTCAGATGTGGAACATTTGCTGTCTTGACATCCAACAAAATCAAAGTTTGAGTACCCAATGATCTCCAAATTCTCAGACTTCTGATAAATGAGCATGTATCCTTATGTTCTCTTCAAGTAACACATCACACATTTTACTGCTTTCTAATGTTGCATTCTAGGATTACTCAAATATTTGTCTAGAACTCCTACCACAAATGCTATATTGGGACGAGTGCAAACTTGATCATACATTAGACTTCCTACTACTATCGCATAAGGAATCTTTCACATCATTGTTCTTTCAAGGTCATTATTGGGGCATTGTTTGCGACTAAATTTTTCTCCTTTGGCTATCGGGGTATCTCCTGTTTTACTATCTTTCATACCAAATTTATCTAGGACATCATCGATATAATTCTCTTATGACAAGGTTAGGATACCTTGAGAGCGATCTCTTGGTATTTTAATACCTAACACAAATGAGGCTTCCCCAAGATCTTTCATTACAAAAATTTTCATCAGAAATTTTTTAGTCTCTTGTAAAAAGCCTATATTTCTGCTAGCAAGCAATATATCATCGACATATAATACCAAGAATAAGTATTTACTACCACTGAACTTGTGGTATACACAACCATCAACTGCATTTGCCTCAAAACCATTTGAGGTAATAACTTGATGGAACTTGTAATACCATTGACGGGAAGCATGTTTCAAACCATAGATGGATTTGTTTAGTTTGCAAACCATAGACTTTGAGTCACATGATACAAAGTTTTCTGGTTGCACCATATAAATCATTTCTTCAATGTCACCATTTAGAAATGCAGTCTTAACATCCATCTAATGTAGCTCTAAATCATAATGAGCTACTAGTGCCATTATTGTTCTAAAAGAATCCTTTGAAGATACTAGAGAAAATGTTTCTTTATAGTCAATGTCTTCCTTTTGAGTAAAACTTTTAGCAACTAGACAGGCCTTATATCTCTCGACATTTCCCTTTGAATCCCTTTTGGTTTCAAATATCCATTTGCATCCAATAGGTTTTATACCTTTAGGCAATTCGACAAGATTCCAAACATCATTATCTTGCATAGATTTGATCTCATCCTTCATGGCATTAATCCAATTTTGAGAGTTAGAACTACGCATAGCTTGGCAAAAGTTGATTGGATCATCCTCTGTTAAACCAATGTCATCCTCATGTTCTTGGAGAAAGGTAATATAATCATCTGGGATGGAACCTCTCTTCTCTCTAACAGATCTCCTTAATGACACTTCTTGAGGTTGTTGTATAGGTATTTGAGGGAGAACCTCATTGTTGTTTTGTTCTTGAACAATGGCATCAACGATAATTGGAACATTGTTTTCTATTACTAGAGTTGTTTTTTTAACAGTAATAGCTATGAGGACTTGAGCACTATCAATAATAGGTTCTTCCTCAAAGAAAACATTTCTTATGTTCTTTTCCTTTCCAAACTCAACTTCCTCAAGAAATCTCATATTTCCTGTTTCAAAAAAAGATCTTAAAGTGAGATTGTAAAACTTATAACCCTAAGAGCATTCAACATAGCCAACAAAATAACAGCTAATTATTCTTGAATCCAACTTTCTTTCGTGCGGCCTATAAGGTCGTGCCTTAGTCGGAAAACCCCAACCAAATATGCAAGTGTTTAATGCTTGGCTTTTTTCCAGTCCAAAGTTCATAAGGGGTTTTGTTAACTGCTTTACTTGGCACCCTATTAAGGATGTAAGTTGTGGTCTTTAAGGCTTTTCCCCAAAGCTACTCTGGCAAAGAAGAATGACTAACCTTACTTCTCACCATATCCTTAAGAGTTTGGTTTTGTCATTTTGCTACACCATTCGTGCTAGGTTTGTCTAGCATAGTGTATTACAGAACAATTCCATAATCTTTGAGAAAAAGCACAAAAGGTCCTGGACGTTGTTCTCCTGATCCATCATATCTGCCATAGTACTTACTACCACGGTCAGATTTGATAGCCTTAATTTTCTTTCCAAGTTGAACTTCAACTTCAGCCTTGAAACTCTTAAAAACATCTAGGGATTGAGACTTCTCATGTATCAAATATAGGTAACCATATCTAGAGTAGTCATCTACGAACGAGATAAAATATTGTTGTCCATTCCAAGAAGGTGTTGGAAAATGACCACAAATGTTCGTATGTACTAGTTCCAAGACATTTTTAGCTCTTTCGATACCTAATTTCCTCATGTTTGTTCATTTTCCCTTTATGCATTCAACATAAAATTCAAAGTTTGATAGATCTAAAGGTTCAACAATTTCATCTGACACAAGTCTCTGAATTCTCTGTTTAGAGATATGACCTAAGCGTTTGCGCTATAAGGTGGCTGAATTCTAATTTAATTTTCGTTCTATACCATGTGAGTTTGTTTGTTGTACTTCATTATAGGAACAAATAACATCTAGCGTATATAGATTATCAATTAAAGAACTGGAACCAATCAAATTTGAATTTTGGTAGAGACTAACTTTATTATTTCCAAATGAACAACAAGAATCAAATTTGTCCAAACTAGAAATTGAAATCAAATTCCGTCTAAAAGATGGTACAACAAAAGTCTCAAATAAATCCAAATAAAATCCAATTTTCAATTGTATTCCAAAAGTTCATATAGCCTCCACCACAACCTTTTTTTCGTCGCCCATAAATATGAATCTTTCATCATCATTTGGCAATTGGCTCCACAGGCAACCCTACATGGTCACACTTATGTGAGTAGTAGCATCAAAATTCACCCACCAAGTATATTTAGGTACAAAAGATAAATTAACTTTAGAACAAACAAGAGCAAAAGATTTACCTGTCTTTACACGCCATGTAGCGCACTTTGGACACTCTTTCTTCATGTCTCCAATTCTTGCAATAGTAGTAGCAAATAAATTATTCATCTTTTTTTAGAAGACCCTTCCACATCACCCTTAGTTTTCTTTTATTTTCTTATTCTAAGAGGTGGAGCTTAGATGAGGACTTTTAGATTTGTCTTTTTGCATCCTCTCTTCCTCTTGCACGCAATGAGATATAAGCTCATTAAGGGACCGTGTTTTTCGATTTTATAGCTCACTTTGAATTGCCCAAAGTGTGCAGAAAGTGATTGAAACTAAACACACGAGTAGGTCTTCACCAAGCTCTAACTTAAGTGCTTTTGGTGATACCAAGTAGACATGTAAACATTTTGCAGAACATAACCTTCACAAGATACCTAACACAACATTCCTAGTCTTTGGACAGAGAAATTAATTTGTAATAGGTACTCTCAACGCAATGATCAAATATTGACAATAAATTTTATCAAATAATAGTTTTTCTTTGGACCGACTATTATTCACATGAAAACACATTATAATTTCATACATTTATCATCACATGTACAATATTATTTAGCCAAATTGGGTCTTCCTTTGGACCAAACACAATTTGCATAAATAATTTCATACAAAAATCTATGTCATTTTAAACAAATCAATTTTCACAATAGGGATTACTTTGACAATATATCGTGTCAATCAATTTAATTAAAAAATTATTAGACATGCAAATAAATGGGAATGATATGTTACGAGTAAATTTACACCCAATGACGATAGCAAAAAAAGTATAAAACATTAATTACGACAAGTAAATACCATATCTTTTTATTATATTTAGCACTATCATTGATTTATACTTAAAACACAACAAGTAAATATTACATCCGTAAATAGCACTATCACAAATTTATTCTAGCATCACTAATAATCTATATCAATTAACCAATAATGCCAAAAAAAAATTGAAATCCAATGCAATAATCCATAACAAGAAGTTTATGGCATCTTTATGTATACTTTCTTGTTTTAGTAATTCCCAGACTTTACAATAATAAAAAACAATTCATGTAATTGCGATGCAGCCGTATGCCGAAAAGGAAAAAGATAAAAGTGTAAAGGTACAATATGTGTTTGTATCCACCGTAATGAGTTTTCTTTCAAAAATCTTAAAGAAAAACAACTTTCGTAGGGCTTCCTCCAATATACAACAATATATAATCACATTTAACATAAGCAGAAGAAGCTGTGTATAAACCTAAATACGATGCTGAAAAAAACACTCAAATTCAAACCAAATATCCAATATGGAAATATCTAAATTTACGAACAATTAATATGTGTTGTTCAAACAAAAAAAATAAGGTTCATATAACCAAAGTGCTGCAACCTACCCTTCGGCGGGGGGCGCAAAAAGGCCAAAATAGATAGGCCAAAGACGTTTGTCTCCAAGAGAGAAAATGAGCGGAGTTGCCACCAACGTTTATTTGAGGAAAACTCTAGAAAAACCAAAAAGACGAAGGTCTGTGGATTTTGAAAATGAGGGTTCGAGAGCTGTTTACGCACGGGGAAGGTATTAGTACCCCACGCGCCTGGCACAAGGGACGACAACCTTTAATCGAGTGTGCAAAACATGACTTCAAAATTGTGTATTTTCCCTTTTATATTTTTTTGTGTATTTCCCTTTTTATGTTTATTATTTTTTTTGGAGTCAACACGGGTGTTGCCTTTGCACCTATGTATCCTCAGGTGCGATGAGGAAATCAGACCTACGTAGTTCTTTAAGTCTAAAATTTTGTGTGTTGCATTGATTTTATCTATTTTGAAAGATTGATTTTAATTGCGAACAAAAGTCATTTAAGGCATTGGACCTCGAAACGATGTTTTAAACTTTTGAAAAGCGGAGAGAATCGTTAAGGTGTTGGACCTTGAAATGATCTTCTCAAGTTTGAAAAGCAGAGAGAATCGTTAAGGCGTTGGACCTTGAAACGATCTCTTAATTTTTGATGAAATGAAGAAGTTTATGAATTGGTTTTATTTTGGTTTTTTTGTTTATTAACCTTTAATCCCTTAAAGATAAATTGCGGTACTAACGATCGGTTAAAACTTACTTTACTAAAGAAAAACGATTACCGATGATAGGAGAAGGAGATGAAGATGCATAAAACAATAAGAGGGCCCCTAAGGGTCCATAGAGTGAATTCAAAACTTAAAAATAAAAAACTAACCGGACGAAGAACGAAGAACAACCGAAGAATGATGTAGAAATCGATTACAGTCGCGATTCAGCGACATTTTAGCTTCTTTTTCTCTTCTTTTCTCTTCTTTCTCCTCAATTCTAGACCTCTGGATCTTAGAACCTCTTTCTCAGTCTCCCTTCACGCCTATTTATAGCAAAACAAGACATTTAGGGTGAAGGTAGCTCGCCCAGGCAAGTTGTTACTTCATTCTGAAGCAACCTTGCTCACCTGGGCGAAGCTGGTTACTTCACAATGAAGTTATTTTGGTGGCCCAGGCGAGTCAGGGGTCTGAAAAAGTGTAAAAATGATCCTTTTGCCCTCTCTTTTGAGTATTTTCCGCATTCTTTTTCGAAACGTCAAAAAACCTTACGGATTGTGCGACAACTGGGGTTAAGCAGCTCAATTCGGCTAGCAAGAATCAAAATGTTAGCAAATGAAGGTCCCCGGACGAAATTAGAGTATGACACAAAGCAATTAAGGTATAATAAGAATCAAACAACTTTAAATCCCAATAATCTAACAGTAATAGTGGCTCTGATACCAGTCGTTGGAATTTTAGGGGATCCATATAAAATATCAATAACCACCAAGAACACATTATATTAAATTATCAAGAAGAGTTTTATGAATACATTGATCCATAATGATTGATTAAACAAACGTAGCAGAATCTGGAGAACAATCACAAACAATTGATTTAAAGATCTTCTTCAACCAAATCTCCTTATTCTTTATGGAACTTTCTTTTTCTCTTCAAATGGAGACGGGAGAAACTATTTTTTGATTTGGTGTATTCGAGACCATAACCGTACCTCAAGTTTTAAACCTATTAGGATCTTCATTATCCCCTATTGGACCAAATTGGTTTTCGCTCATTAAGCCCATATCAATTTTCTGATAATAATCTAATAGGCTCACCAAATTATATCACTTATATCGAGTCAATAAAAAAATATAAATATTATAATATAATATATAACCCGCATTAATTAATTAATTATGAATTATAAAATTCCTAACATCTTAAGCCAAAGAATTTGTTGAATTACAAGTGGTAGATATGTATTACAAAAGGAATGAATTTGTTGAATATGAATTGAATGAAAGAGCAAATGCTGCATGTATTGCAGCCCCGATGGGAAGCACATCTTCATCAATGAAAAAGTAAGGACTATGAGCAGGATGTATGGATCCACTCTTCTCATTTCTTGTACCCACTAGAACGAATGACCCGGGTACCTTTTCCAAGTAAAATGCAAAATCTTCACTCCCTGTGAAGAGGGGTGCTAATTCTATGTTATCTTCTCCAACAATCTTGCTAGACACTAGCCGTGCTAGTTGGTATATTCTCACATCATTTGTGGTTGGAGGGATTGTGGGATGTTCATTGCCAAAGAACTCAACCTCTCCAGAGCACCTATGTACTTCAGCCTGCCCTTTAATAACCTGCTCAAAAGAAGTTACAAACAAATGCAAATCCACTTTGAGCAATCTCTTTCTATAGTGTGAGCTCATATCTACAGGGCAAGCTTAGGAAGAAAGTTACGTTTTTCCTTTTATCAGCAAAGCTCAGGAAGAAAGTAAAGTGCATAGGTGGCCCCTTTAAGATTTAGTGTGCATTTGGGGGAGCATTTGCAAAATTAATTATGAACAAAATTGAATTTCAAGTGATGTGATTTATGTTTGGATGTTGTTTTATTCTAGAAGCAAGTTAGTAAGAAAACTCAATAAAAAATTTTGGATCCTACATAAAATCCACCAAAACTTGTTTCACTTCAAAATTAATTTCTCAACATGAAATCAATCATGTGAAATTGTGAATTTTCATCTAAATTCATGTTAACCAGTAACTTAACATGCTTTTGGTAACTCAATGTGAATCTAAACACACCCACTTAATGGGTACATATTCAATTCAACAGCTCAATAAAACAATATGGAGTGGTCGTAACCAGACAAGACATTTACCTCTTCTATTCTTTTCCTCAGTCCATAGAAGCTCTTTTTGCTGAATGCTCTATAAGTACCTCCAAATGTAGCTGAATCAGGGATTATGTCATGAGCAGACCCTGCATGGATCATGGCCACAGAAAGCACCTGCCAAATTAAGATCTTTGTGTAAAGATTTGTAGAACTAACAAACCACAAAGAGAATCAGGCATACTCATACATACTAATTAATGCGCCAAAAGTTTCATCTTGCAATGTTTTTTTATACTATTGAATTTGAGAATTTGACTCCACCTGAGAATCTAAAGGATCAGCCTCCCTTGAAACAATGTTTTGCAAGCTGATCACTGACGTTGAAGCAGCCAAAACTGGATCAAAACAATGATGGGGAACTCCTGCTAACCCCCCTTTTCCATTGATCTTTGCTTTGAAGCTTCCACACCCGGCTAAAAATTCTCCTGGCCGTGATGCAACGACACCTGTGGGATACGCTGCTCCTAAGTGCAATCCAAGAATAGCCCCAACATCTTGAAGCACCTGTTCTTGGATCATGTCTTTTGCACCTGTGCCTCTTTCCTCAGCTGGTTGGAATATTAGAACAACAGTAGTCTGCAAAATGGGAAGGAAAAAGTTTTTAAAGGAAGAAAGACATATGATATATCCTAAATTCTTAATGTTAATTTTCCAATTCCACTTTACCTGTAACATGTCTTGCATTTCTTGCAGTATCTTTGCAGCCCCAAGTAGCATGGCAACATGTGCATCGTGTGCGCAAGCATGCATTTTTCCATCTACTTTGCTCTTATGATCCCAATCAACCATTTCCTGTTGGCAGGCATATATGTCAATCTAACCATCAATTACTTGCCAAAATTGTCCTAGGAGATTAGAGCATTGGTAAAGAATGTTATGCCCCCATTCTAAGCTTAGTAAAAATGTAGAAAGTATTGCAATGGGATATACTAACATCAAATGATCAAATTCTTTTATCTCATTTAATCTCAAATGGGTCGCTTGCAATATAAATAAACAAGAGATTAGAAATCTGAGCAAAGCTAGAGTAGTGTAGGAGGAGTAAGAGGGTGCTACTTAATAATAATAATAATAATAATAAAATTTCTTTAGAAGTTGTGAAAGGAAATTAACTGATTTCACCCTTCAGAACATTGATGGAATAAGGTGAGGATTTCAGTACAGATCTTAAATTAAAATTATGGCTACAACTTTCCAATACAAAAACAGTACTCCAGGTTTTACTTAGCAGACTTCAATAATAATAATCTTGCCACATTTTTCTTTTTCCACTTCTCAAAACGATTCTCAATTACATGACCAACAACCTCTTCAAAAATTAATTCATGAGCCATTCTGTTTCCTGTTTTATTTTGGAACAGTAAAATAACCCGCTGCATGTACTTCTCCGATTCAAACGCACACCAATACCCAAGTCAAGAGGATCATAAACACAATTGAACATCAAAGTAACTTCTTTTCCCTTTCTTTTACAATTTATCTCCACCCAGAAGAAATAACTAGTTTTTTAGGATCCTTTCCAATTCTAACAAAAAAATAATTACAAAACCAATCGGTAAAACTAAAACCAGCCAGAACTTCATACCCACTAACAGGACCATGCAGACATACTAATGATGTCCAACACATGTGTCCATGTAGCATCAACGGAGACAAGCTTGAAACAAAGAACAAAATAGACCTTCACATAAAAAAGTAACATAACATAAGACTGTGTTTGGTTTTTAAAATTGTGACAAACCTGAATTGGCAAAGCATCCATGTCTGCTCTAAGAGCAACAAAAGGAGGAGACCCAGAACCAATTTTTGCCACCACACCAGTCCCAGCCACAGGCCACTTGTAACCAACACCCAACAGGTCAAGCTCACGCCTTATGATAGCACTTGTTCTGAACTCTTCATATGCAAGTTCTGGGTGCTCATGGATTTCCCTCCTTATTCTCTTCATCCATTTCACCGTTCTGGGACTATTAGCTAGCTCCAGAATCTGCTGCTTCAGAGAAGAACTTTGATTCGAGAATTCATTATTGCTTGAAGGAGTTTGAAATGAGAAAGAGAAGCAGGTGGTGGGTAGGAACAGGAAGAGTAGGAGAATAAGTCTTAGATGATGGTCCATGTTGGCCAAGTGGTAGATATGAATGAAGGTGAAAAATGAAAAAATGTTTTTGTTATTATATATGAAAAAATGCTTGATCCTTGACTAGACTAGTAGATTTTATTATGTGCCACGTTAGAGAAAAATCCGACCATGCTTCTCAGTATTGGTTGGCACATCAATACTACTGCTTTATTCTTCTGGTAAAAGGTTATCGGATTTGTGTTAGTGATTTCGTGTCCTTACCGAACTGTATGTGTGATGCCAAACTTTTTTTTTCTTTTCCTAAGTTGGGAAAGGATAAATTTAGTTTGTTTTCAACTAGTACTAGTTTAGTGATTTCATTCAAAATTGAGGTTAGAAATTAAGAAATGGATTGGTTGGAATTCACGTGGACTAAATTAAAATTTATCTTAATTAAAATAATTATAGTGGTATCAATTATGTTCAATTATTATAAGTGTACTCTTGAGTACGTCTATTGGTTATTGGAGTAATGGAGTACAAGGGTACATTAATTGGGTTTAAATGTTTAATTCATACGGATTTATCCGTGATTTAATTCGATTTAAACTGATATTGGATTTAATTTTTTAATTGTTTGAATCAAATTCGATTGAATCTAATTAAGACTGGATTACAAATGGATTCGATAATGAATTATAATTTTTTTAATCGGATCTAATATATATCATATAATTAAATTTATTATTATATATAAATTAATTATTTAATGCAAAACACATTAATTTTTAGCTTATATATAGTTTATTAAAAATCATTCATGATTTTTTATTTTTTAAGTTATTTTTATTTGTCTTCATTTTGTTTATGTATTTCTATGTTAATTCAATACTTTATTTTATCTAAAATAAAAATATAATATTAGCATTGAAGTCATTAATTTTATTAGTTAAATATTATCATAATTTTATTGTTTTTTAGTGTATTTAGTCATTATATACTTACACAACTTCAAGTAAAAAAAAAATTATTGTTCTAAATTTTTTTTATAAAATAAAAAGTATTTTAAAAATATTTAGACACGATTAACCCAATCCAACTCATCTCATTATGATAGAATTGATTTGAGTTGGGTTTATAAAAAAATTGCATAAACCCAATCCAACCCAATCCATAAACCTAATCCAACCCATTCCATAAAATTATACATGGGTTGGGTGATAAGTTTAGTCAAACCCGACCCGACCCGTAAATACCCCTAGAGAGATGAATAAAAAAACTCATTTTTTAAGCAAGGACTTGAATTCCAATCTTATAGATGAAAAAATGCGATTCAAAGGAGAAATTTCACTAAAAGTTACTGGCCAGATTTATTAATGAAGATTAATTATCAATAAAATCAATGGATCTTAAAAATATTAAATAAGATATTTGAATTCAACGATTAGATTAATAAAATTTAATTTATACAAAAATTTGTTAACAGAAGAAAAATTCTACTAAAAGTTATATATATATATATATATATATATATATACACACACATGATATGTGTGAGGCAGAGCAGGTTGGGTACTACAATATCCATACCCGACCCATACCCATGTATAAATTTAGGAGTATATACTCATCACGTACTCAACCCCAATATCAAAGAAAATCATTCATCCAATGTAATTTTGAATATTTTTACAAATACTCAATAGGTTTAGATACATTTTGTCATCCCTAGTTAGATGGGCCAAATGTGAGAAATATTGTTCATTCTTTTTATTTTTGTTTATTTTTTTAATATAATTGCAACACCAAATTCTTTCTTGAAGTTAGCTCAATCTTCTCTCTTTTGTTCCCCAATTATGTTATTTTAAATCTCCAAGTGGAAGATTTCTACTCATAAAAATGTAATAAAAGAAAGAAAGAAAAAATGCTAACCAGTTAGCAGAAAGGGTTTAATGTTCCTATTAGATCAAATTGATCGGACTAATTAACACTCCTAAATATTACACAAATACCACCATCTTACATATTACATTGTTTTTTCATAAATTTATGTGAATTTATGATGTTATAGAAGAGTTCAAGGGAAAAAAATTACTCGTATGGAGAGACAAAATAAACCTTGCTTTCAAAGGAAATAAAAATATAACAAAACCAAAAGAAAAAATAAAATAAATAAAACTTCAATCGAGTCGTTACCTAATGGGTCTTCCTATGCCTTTTCACTGCACCAGAATGAGTTTAGGGTTTTAATCTGTGTACGTATTATAATAATGTTACTTATTGTATTTAATTTTATAATAGAATTTTGTATATGGATTTAATTTTGTTCTTTCTATTACACAAATGTTTTCACTCCATTTTGCAACTATGTATTTTAAATAATTGAAGAAGTTGGCCATGGCAATTAAAAGTCTATTATTTTAATTAATAATATATTAACATATTAGTGAATAATAATAACTAATAATATAAAATTATGAATTAATGTAACGGGGATGGATCTTATTATGTTAGAATTTTACATAATATTAGTGTAAAAAAATTGTGTTTACCATTTTTTTACAAAATTTTATAAAACTTTTATTCAATATTTTCAGTTTTTGACAAAAATTTAATTTTTTTTATTAAAAATAAAACATTTTTGTATAATAATCATAGCATATTATCCAAAATTCTTGTACGAAAATACCTAATCTCAAAATTTTGTGCAAATTGTTTTGTCTTTTGCCAAAAAGTTCGAATTGGACTACTAAAGTATGATAGTATAAAGGCAGATGATAAAGGTAAAGAACGGTCCTGGTGAAGCTGTCATATACGTATATTCCCGCTCTTGCCACTGAGCATTAGAAAAATCTTAAATAACATATTTTTTAATGAAATTTTTTTAAAGAAAAATTGAGTCACATTTTTTACTTAATAGATTTTTTATATAGTTTTTAATAAATTTTAATAAATAAATAAAATTAAAAAAAATTTTATTAAAAGATGTGTCATTTTCGTCAGCATTATGGAAAATATATAAATACGAAAGGAAGAGAAATTAATGGTCGAAAAAGTTCGTGAGTCAAAATTTGAGAATGTTGCTCAGTTGAAGCAATATAGATGACTCGACAAAAAACAAAAGGCAAAGAACTACTACTACATTGAGTTAAGGGTCTCTAATCTTCACAAAAGAAAGGGTCTCTAATAACTCAAACAAACAATTTTCTATATAAAAGCTAGCAACCATGCAAAAAAAAAAAAAAAACATTTTAACCACGCCAAAAGAAAGGGCAACTGAAATTTTAAGGTGCTATTGGGAGTTACGTTTTAAAAAGGAGAGAAAAGAGAGTAATTTTTTTTTATTTATAACTTTTTTATTTCTCTAAAAAATAAATATTCTTTACTTAATAGTTTTTATCAAAATAAAAAATAGCTTAAAATAAACTTAATGTCTGAACTTTCCAAAAACAAATAAAACTCGTGGATCATGTGTGATGCCATTTATCTTGTATGCTCTAACTTAAACCACATGCTTCACTTTTGTACCAAAAGATATGCTTCGACTTATGCGGCTCCCTTCAATTCTTTGTGGCTTACTCTTGTTGTAAGATACCTAAATAGCTAAAATATTTGTATGGTTCGACATGCGCTTACATGATTCTTGATAGCAAGTTGCATTTTTAAAATTACATATGTCAAGGTTAAACAAAATTATGGTAATCTTTTTAATCGAAATATACAAAAATAATTTTATTGTTGATAACATTCTTTGTCAATTAGCATGTGGATGATACTAATTTATAAAATGTTTGGATTCTCATAAAATTAAAAATAAGTCATATACTTATAATCTGTATTGGAGAGAAGGGGAGAGATTAAATTACTCCAAGAATAATTTTACAAGAGCTATTCTTCATTATAACTGTTGATTTTTTTTTAAATTTAATGATTAAGATTAACTACTCATTACAATCATTAGATTTTAAGAAAATGAATTGTGATGATGAAAAGTAATTCTTTCTTGGAGTAAGTGTGTGTCTATATATATATATATATATATATGAAGAGAGATAAAATTATACTTTGACAAGTTTTACACTATTTTTATAATTTGATATATAATGTGATTTTTATTGATCCAATCGTTGAATTATGTTTACATATTACTAAGATTGTCTATGTCAAATTTTTTTGAAATTGAACAATAACAAAAAGATAATCAAATAATATATGTTTTAATATATTTTGAAATGTATATATTAGATTAGTTTTAATATATATGAACGAGGTAACAAATGATTTAGAATTAATATGAAATTTTACAAACGTGATATATGTGAAATGAACTTTTAATTCAACTGTAAACTTTAAGAAAACATTATAATTGAAAGTTATAAAATGATGTAATAGTTGTGAAAGTTATATTGATGTAATCTTGATCGCTCCTTTTCTCTCTTGTGTGTGTGAGAATAAATTAAGGTAAATCCTATTGTTTTCTTTGTAATATAAGAGTAATTATTTTCATTAAAAAATCGTCATTACTCTATATTTGTGATAGGTAT
Source organism: Glycine soja (assembly GCF_004193775.1). NCBI lineage: Eukaryota > Viridiplantae > Streptophyta > Magnoliopsida > Fabales > Fabaceae > Glycine > Glycine soja. Next base: position 18,465,644 of record NC_041019.1, on the reverse strand, counting down.
ATATGTCATTGTACCCAAATAACTCACGTGTCGTTTTTATTGGAAGAGTCGTATTCACATAAGAAGACAGAAACTAGTGTTATGATTTACGGATGAGTGTTTTTATTTTCTAAGCGCCGAAACAGACTTTCACAGATCCCACGATTAAACAAATCATACGTGAGTGTTTTTATTTTTTTCTCTTTCTTTTTATGAGGTCCAGAAATGTGTTGTTGTTTAACATCAAAGAAATGTGTTAGTGTTAACTCGATGAATTTTGTTATGTATACTCTTCGGGTATCTGTAGTGTATCTTCGCTTTTTAGTTTTCTTGTGGATATATATAGCGATGAGAAACTTCCCGGGACCCAACCATGCTGTCTATGCATGTGCTTGGCACGGAAAATAAACACTTTTTTCTTAATTTCTCATGTAAAATTAGATATATTCTGCTGCCTAAGTAGACTATTCTTGATGGTGCTGCCCCATCACAACAGAAAGAGATGAAAATGAAAGTATACATATAATATGATATAATAAGCTCATCCGTATATTCTTAAAATAAAAAAAGTTAAAAAAAAAAAAAAGTTCATCTGATAACGGGAGATTTTTGTCTAGCTGTCTCCCTATTTTTTATATTAAGAAAAACAGTTTCCAACAGAACTCTGGGTTGCAGCAAAAAAACTTTGGGACTTGTTAAACAGCAGCTGCTTAATTAAGCACCATGCACTTAACATGCCACTGGGAGCCAGTAAATAGCTCTGTATTATTGATAAATAATGTTTATATATATATATGAAAGTGAATATAAAATGTATTTATGAGATAATAAATAGTTAACGTGTAATGATAGGAGCCATTAAAATATGAAAAATTTAGGTTTAGTAGTATTTTTTACACGTATGCTCTTGATTCTTTAAATTTGGGTCATTCTCCCCTTCTCCCTCCTAAATTGAAAATTATGTTTTTTACTCCTCACAATTCAAAAGATATTATTTTTTTATCCCTCTTTGTAAACGTTATTAGAGACATTGCATATGTGGCAAAAAATATTAGCAGTTTTGAATTCGTAATTGATGACAAATTTTGACAGTCAAGAATTAGTTTTGTAATCTAATTTTTAATTATGATTTTGCAATAGTTTTAAATTTCCAGAATCAAGTAAAGAAAAAAAAATGAGCACTTATATATCCTCCATCCTCCTATAATCTCTAAACCTCAAAATCTATTATGAAACTATTACTAGTCAAAATATTTTTAATTAGTCAAACGAATCAAGATGAAAACTAAGTCGAAAGAGGTTATTGTGATTTTGGATAAAGTGATCACATATGACCATTATAGGAGATGATTCGACCAAATTTTTGAAAATTCAAAGGGAACTAAGAAGATAAGCGCATCAGAGTTTGAAAGTGAAGCTAAAATCACGACCTTGTGGGTAAAATCATTTGAGAACATGAATATCCTAGGATCTAGGAAGTGGTTCTTAAAAAATCAGAATGAGGGAAGTGTGCCTCGCTGCTACTTAGCCAAAACATGAGTAAACTAGCTGAAATCAGTTGAGAGTGAAGGAATCATATACAAATGTGGTTTAGATTCAGTATTTTAGATTTTGCAATATAAATAGTTGTTTTAGAAATGCTTGTAAGGACCTTTGACAAAAACAAATCAATGCAATTATATTCCAATCTTTCTTTGCCAATTTTATTGTTTTCCTTTAAATTCAACCTTTACTTTAAATTTGGCCATAGTTCTGTTAAGCGTCACCCCAAATCAAGTGTTTTCTTTAGTAACTTCAGAGCTCACAAAAGGTCAAGAGGCAGATTTTTCCTCTTCACAACCAAATCACTTGATTCATCATTCAAATTTTGGAATCGCATTGAAGCAGTTATAGCATAATCCATTTTAGCTAACCATTAAGATTTCTCACAACAACAAAATTGGCATGTCCAATGGACAATGTGCGAGTGAATTGATCAAACAAAACGAGTCACAAACAAAGTTTTACCAATCTATGCATTTGTGTTCTGGTAAGACTACTACTCGTGATATTGATCAACAAGCCACTACCCTTGGGGGTCAAGTAGGCGCAAATGGTTATGCTAACCAAGTTTTTCCTGCAAAGATAGGTTTAGCCAAAAGGCCTCAAAATGTTATTGGCCACATTGGTTTGCTGAATGCAACTCCATTTATACCCCTTTCTAGGGGGGAGGGGAAATTAGGCCCTAAACGTGGAAGTTAACAATGGAGAACCCTCATATGTCAACAATGGTGTTGGTTAGGATCATATTAGTTTTTAGCCACTAAGGACCACCATAACACCTCTAATTGATCCAAAACTCTAGCCGAAGCCTGAGGAAGAATTTCGACATTCAATTGAAACTAATGGAGAGGCCCATGCATAAGAAGTCATATCCAAAGTGGGTAGGTCGTATGATGCATTGGCTGAAAGGGTACAAAATGCCATATTTCTCCATTTTTATGGTGAAGACAGTAAATCAACTGTCGAGCATATCGGCCAATTTACTACTCAAAGTGGTTAAGCTAGTTAGAATGAGTTTCATAGGCTACCACCTTTTTCTCTCTCTCTAACAAAGGTAGCTTTCACTTGTCACTCAAATTTACCACCAAATTTAGAGGCAAACTAGGCAAACATGGAGACATGCTTCCATGATTGATTTTGTAAGCCTCGGCCTAAAGTAACTACAACTAATTTGATGAACATGAGACAAATGATTGATAAATTAGCAATAGTTTATAGAAAGGTTTAGAAAGGCTAGAAGTCATTGCTCAATATAATTGCCAAAAGTAGAATGTGCAGTTATACCAACTGGGAGTATGCATGCTTAGCTGAGGAAGAAATTGGTAGCTCAAGAATATGGTGACCTTAGCCAATTAGCTTCTAAAGTGAATCGCATAGAATAGTTCATACATGCAAAATAATTGAGGAAAGCTAACAAAGTGTGAGGATCCCATTTGATTTCATTAGTTAATGTTGATCAAGAAAATGGGGAGGCCTTTGACGAGGAAGTTGAGAGTATGGTTACTAAGATATTAATAGGAAAACCTTATTTGTGTTCAGCTTTGAAGCAAGGGAAGAATACAGGTATTGTTGGGGATGGAAAATTTGAGTATGATAAAGGACTAGCAAATTTGGCTGAAAGAGGAACACAAGATCATATCTCCTGAAGAGTTAAAGAGAAAGAAATATTGCAAGTGACATAATTCATACAATCATTTTACAACTAAGTGTATTGTATTTCGGCGAGTAATACATAGAGCTTTAAAAGAAGGTCGCTTTAAGCTAGCCGATAAGGGTGTAACCGAAAATGGTAGTAGATACAGATCATTTTTCGAAACTAGATATCAATATTGTGTCTTATTAGCAACCTACCACCAAAAGAAAGAAGATAAAATAGGTTTGGCAGCCGAAAGCAGAAAGGGAATAGGAGAGTAAAGAGTATATTAAAAGAACCTTAGTATTTGAAAGGTTGTAGTCGCCATTGTCCACAAGGGGTATTTGGGTACCTCACCAAATTCGTCAAAGTGTGATTGATCAGTTGGAACCTCAAATAGAGGGCACCTCTAGTGGATTAACATATCTAATTATTGGTCCTTAGCTAGTTGATATACGACAAGCTATGAAGAGATAGGAAAAGACTCTAAAGTTTAAGAAATCGAAACAACAAATCCATGGTGAAATAGAAGTGGCTTAAGTGCCAGAGATTGATGATAACCCAATCCCACAAAGTAGAAGGAAGGTGGTTGAATTCAATGCTAAGAATAGGTTGAAAACTTTGCGAATGATTGTTGACAATGAGGAAAGGAGTCCATCTAGGATGATTAAGTCATCTACAAAAGCAGAGATAGGTTAATGGTGCTTAAAACATAAGAAATACGAAATAAAGTAAACTCGCAACCTAGAGTATTAACTTGTACTTAGAAGAGTAGGTTGTAAAAGGCCAAAGCCGTAAACAAAATGAAGCAGACGTAGCCATGATTGCAAATTTGAAAGCTAGGGTGCAAGGAGAGACCTTAGTGGGTCAAGTAGCTCATACATTGGACTAGACTTTCGGTAAGTATCCACCAGCCACAATAGGAAAATCAGTTACTTTGGCTGATTTGGCCAATCATACTCCAGCCGAAATGATGGATGCAAGCCAAGGTGAGAAGGGATACAAGAAAATTAGCCAGGCTTCAAAAGATAAGGAGAAGAAAGTGTGGCTTTAGAAGAGCCAACAGAATAAGACTTGAAGAAATTAGAAGATTCATTGCTAGAGTCATGGTTGAATGATAATGACTTGTTAGGTACCGAGATTGATGCTATAAGCTTGATACATAGTGAGTTATGGGCTAGTTCAAGTCAAAATGAAAGCTTAGATGGAGATGGCTGTTCAGAGGAAATCGAATGGGCCACCATTGGAGAAGCAGAGGCTAATAAGAAAATCACCATTACTTTTGACTATCCAACACTCAAAATGATCAAGCACTTGAAACCAATCAAAGAAGGAGCTAAACCACATTGGCAACCTCCAAGGAAGTCTAATCCACAACTTTTGCAATAGATTAAGGGAGAGATTGAGAAAATGTTGGGAGCTGGCTTTATCAGAACAACTGAATATACAAAGTGGCTATCAAATATTGTCCCAGTTATAAAGAAAAAATGGGCAAGTATGATTATGTATTGACTTTAGGGATTTCCATATTGAAATCCCTAAAGATGAGTATGTTATGCCCATAGCTGACATATTAGATGTTGCAGCCAAACATGGTGTCACTATTTTATGCTTGTAGAAACTAGAATGTTATTTGTTGCCAAATGAAATATTAGTTTTGTGCAAATTTGATATTGTTAGAAATTTATTAAATTGGCTAGTATTATAAAGGTGTTTGGTGAAATGGGCAATAAAGTTAAATGCTTACACCTTGACATATGTACCATTACGGGCTATGAAAGGACAAGTATTAGCTAACTTTGTCACCCAACATCCATGTATACCCATAAATGATGTATTCAAATTGGCCAACAACTATGTTAACCTACAACCTTAGATTTTGAATTTTGATGGCTCACATGCACAAGAAAGGGTATTAATTGGGGTGACTATCATTAGCCCAACATGAAGAGTATGGAAATATTCTAGGTTGATTGATCTTGAATATTCTAACAATCAAGTATAGTATAAAGCACTAATATGGGGTGGACAAATATTATTACAGAAGTAAAATGTGCATGGATTTATGGAGACTCCTAATTGGTTATTTGACATATGAAGGGACAATATAAATGCAATATTATCACCTTAACAGAGTTCTATAATTCAACTAGGAAACTAATTAATCATTTTGTTGATGTAACAATAGAAAATGTATTCAAAGGAGAAAATAATGAGGGTAATCAGCTAGCCTAATATGCTTTTGGATACAAGAGGTTGAAAGATGAGGCTCTTGGAGTCAACCATAAATGAATACTGCATAATGAAAATTGGATCAGTAGACCCATGGCAACAGGAAATGATGGATTATTTGCAAATCCATCCAGTAAAGTCGAGTTCAAATTCAAGTAGAAGGCTATGAAGTATAATATGATAGAAGATGAGTCATATAGAAGGAGTTTCAATAGGATCCTGCTTAAATGCATGAATCAAGTGAAATCAATGCGGTTTATGAGAGAGATACATGAAGGACTCTGTGGTGCTCACAGAACATACCCATTTGATAATTAGGCATGGATACTATTGATCAATGATTATGGTCGATTGTTATCGTTATGCCAAGGTTTGGTCCTTTACAAAAGACTCCAATAGAAAACATGCATGCAGTGGTTAAGCCTTCGCCATTCAGAGGATGGGCTATGGATGTTGTCAGCAAAATATATCAGCCTCATCTAAAAGACAATTTTATTCTGGTACCTATTGACTATTTTATGAAATGGGTCGAAGCTGAACCATTGGTTAGTGTAACTCAAAAATTGTGATTAGGTTCACAAACACAATATGATTTACAGTTTTGGCCTCAATTAATCACCATTGACCAAGGAACTATGTTTACTAGAGACAAAGTAAGCTCATTCATATGACAATTCAACATCAAGCTGATAAGTTCAACACCATATTATGCCCAAGCAAATGGACAAACTAAAACCACTAACAAGATCTTGATTGACATTGTCAAGAAGAACCTAGAAGAAAATCCAAAAAGATGGCATGAAACATTGCAAAAAGAACTATGTCTTGCTGAAATACTCCAACCAAAGCAACTGATTTTACCCCATTTCGGTTGACTTATGGATATGATGTAGTCCTGCCTTTATAAACTAATGTGCAATCACTAAGGATAGAAAAAAAACAATGCTAAGTCTGGATGAATATCAACAAGCCATGCTGGATGAATTAGATGAGCAAAACAAAGATCGGCTTGTGGCAATTGAACAAATCCAACTTAACAAGAGAAAAGTAGAAAGGGCATACAATAAGCACACTAAGTTGAGGAAGTTTAGCGAAGAAGACATCATTTGGATATTCAATCTTACTTCTGGGGGCAAAAGATTTAGAACTTGGCAAGTGGTCCTCAAACTGGGAAGGATCATTCATAATTAGTTAGATTTTACATAATGGAGCGTATTGGCTAGTTAATTCGAATGGAAAAAATTTAGAACAAAGTATAAATGATAAATACTTAAAACAACTTTACCCTTACATATGGGAAGAAGGAGAAAGGAAAAAAAAACAAATTGTCAATAGTAACCACAAGCCAGTTACTTAGCTAATCGCAAAGGGTGTTTGAAATCAGACTTATTCAAAGCAAAAAATACATAAGTTCAAAAGGAAAGTCAAGGGTTGGCAATCGAATCAGTTATCATGTTATTCGACTCAGTTGAAGAAGTGTTAAGATTGCCTCCATCTCCTTCATCTTGATCTACAAGTCCAACATCAATGGTTGGGGCAACAATAATAGCATTTTGAGCAATAGCGGCAACATGAGCATTAGACACTTCGAGAACAATTTTGACTATGTGATCCATAATTCCAACTGGAGGAATGGACACAGATGGAGGAGCCGATGTGGATGGAATTGGAAGTGTTGCAAATAAAGTTTGTTTGGCTTGCTCAAATTTTTGTCGCAAGTCATCACAGATTTTTCTGCCTTCAACAATGCCTATCTCACTTGTGCTCAAATCTTTCTCCAATCTTTCTTGTTGATGCAGCAAGTGCGTAATGCTGGGATCTAGGGAGTTAGCCAAAGCATATAGCGGAATGCACTGGTCCAAATTACCCTTGAGTTTGGTATTGAGAAGAGTGATCTTGGGGTTTAATTCAGCTAGCTCTTTCTTGATCCGCCCTAACTCAGCTGTTAGATCAGCAATCCTTTTGTTAAGACGCTCTTGCTTAACTAAATCAACTTTTCATTCCGCTTCGGCAACTTGGGAGTTGGCAATATAAGTGGATTTTTGAGCTTGCAACTATCTTAACTGCTCTAGATCAGCTGCAGTAAAGTGATGTTGATGTTGGAGCATATTATGATTAAAGATCAAATTGCCAATAGCCATGTTGATATGTTTAAGCAATTGATTACTAGCCTGTAAAACGATAGGTGCTTTGGCCAATTTGGCAAAGGATAGTCAAATGAATGGATCAGAAGGAATGTCTTCTAACAGAAATTATTCTATATGAGAGAAATGGTCATCAATAGGAGATCCATATGATATTACTGGAGCAAAAGAAGTAGGAAACTAGAAGTATTTGACAAAAGCCTCTTCAGTAATGTTTGGCAAGACAGGGTGTGTGTAAGCTGATGATTGAGCAATAATTGGAGCAGGAGGCATGGCAAATGACTTAAAGGGCACATTGGATGGATCTTCAATAGAAGTAGATTCCTGAAATTAAAAGGTAAAAGAAGTAAAGGGTAAAAGTGGGTCAAGGGAGGCCATAGTAAAATAAAATAAAAGGTGTAGAAGTGGATCCAACCTTCAATCTTTTTTCGCTTTGGCTGAGAGTAGCAACCAATTTTTACAAACAATTCAGAATAAGAAACAAAGATTGTTGATGAAGAAGTAGGACAATATGAGGAATGGATATTAAAACTTGAGCTGTGTTGGACAAGTGGTCTCAATAACTTAAGAAAGGGGTGAATTAAGTTTCAAAATTTCCCACTAACAAACTTTTAACCCCCTTCTAAATTATAGGCTCAGAATGTAGAAGAAGAAGCATCAATGAATTTAACAATGTTCTTTAAACATGCAAGACAAAATTGATTGCAATAACATAAATAAGATAAGGGAAGAGAGAAATGCAAACTCGATTTATACTAGTTTGGCCACTTCGTGTGCCTACGTCCAGTCCTCAAGCAATCCACTTGAGATTTTCCACTATCTCTGTAAATCCTTTACAGACTTTGAACACACCTTGGGATCCCTCACCCTTGTGTTCAAAGATTCTCCAAGAGACAACCCGTCTCTTGATTACAATTCTCACAATCCAAGAGACAACCAGTCTCTTGATTACAACTAACTTTATGAGATGAACATAAAGATTTCTCTCCTTTAGAGTGGATGATACAAATTGAAGTTCCTAAAGAAACTTCTCACCTTTAGAGATGATAATACAATTTGAAGTTCATCGATGAATTCTCAATAGATTTGCAAGTGTTTGCCCAAGATTTGTCAAGAGAGCATTTGGCAATTAAGTTCTCTTAGAATGTCTTTCTCTTGCTTGTCGAAGTCAGACACACATATATATAGGCCCTTCGTGCCTTTTCAAAATGGTTTGAAGAGATCTGTCTTTTCAAAAAGCTTTTTATGAAATTCTCCACGGGTAATCGATTACAGGTTTCTGGTAATCGATTACACAGTTCTATTTTGAAGGGTTATGACTTTTCAAATTGAATTTCAAGAGTTCCGTTGCTAGTAATCGATTACACATCAATGGTAATCGATTACCGTTTTTAAATTCAAATTTCAAGACCCTTCTAAAAGATGATTTTTCAAAATTGTCTTTTGGTAATCGATTACACTGCCTGGTAATCGATTACCAGAGCCTTGGATGTCTTGGAAATACTTTGTTTTGAGGAAAAAGCTTGATCTTGAATTAATGTGTCTTCTGGTAATCGATTACACTACCTGGTAATCGATTACCAGAGCCTTGATCTCTTGGAAACACTTTGTTTTGAGGTAAAAGCTTGATCTTAAATTAATCTTAAAGCAATGCTTAACCTTTGAATGTTTGTTGAAGTAATCTTTAAAGCAACCTTGTTTGATTATTCTTTGGCATCATCAAAATCATGTATTCATACATTCACATTCTCCCCTTTTTTATGATGACAATTATTATCAAGTGAATTTTTTTTCGACATCATCAAAACCTGCATGATTCACATTCTCTCCCTTTTTGATGATGACAATTATTATCAAGCAAATTCTTTTTGACATCATAAAAAATTGCATGATTCACATTCTTCCCTTTTTTGATGATGGCAACCATCTGTAGGTTAGGAGTAAAAAAAAATATTTATCTGTATAGTTTACTCCCCCTTGATTTTGCAATGATTGCTTATATAAAACAGTTGAAGATTGCATATATTTCATGTAAAAAAAATATCTCATAAACCCTTACTATCTTATCTTTTGTTTATCTCTCCGCTTTGTCAACATCAAAAACAAATCATGAGCAGAGAGGAGAAAAACATTCCGCAATTTATAATGAATTAAAAGAGTAGAGAATGTCATATTGTTCAAGTATCATTTCATGGCTTAAAAGAAAATGTTACCACTTGTTGGAATATATGAGAATGAAATGATACTAAAAGGCCTTTTTCACATAATTGATAAATACTTAATAAATTATACTTAAGACCATCAATAAGTAAAACATTTTCTGTGGAGGTAGAGGGATTCGTACCTATTTTTTCAACTCCAACAATTTTACCTTTGTTTGTTGTCTCCATAGATCACATATTCACTATCTTTGGGAGAAATATGAATAAACTTTGATGCATCTCTTGCCATGTGTTTGGAGCAACCGTTATCAATGTGCCAACTTTGCTTCAAGGAGTCCATCATTCATATAATCATATTTTGATTTTGGTACCCAAATTTTCTTGGGTCCTTGTATGTTAGTTTTTAGTAAGGATCCTTTTGGAACCCATACCATTTTTCAAATGCTACTACCATTCTTTCTAATATAACATGTTGATGCACTATGATCTTTCCTACCACAGTAAAAGCATGTTAACAAGGTAGAACTTATCTTTTGAGTGAAGGCAAAGAACTTTTCATACATCTTTTGCCAAATATAATATCTAAATTATTTTTAACAAGAGTAAATTTGGCAATAGCAATTTTTAAATCTTCAATTTCTTCTTTGAATTTATCACAACATTCACATGAATGAGATGCTTTAATGTTTTCTTGTTGTAAGCATTTTGTAGATGATTGGTCTTTATCTATTGATTTTAATGTTTTAACTTCAGATTTAAGATTTTCTAACTCTACATTTAACTTCAAAATTTCCTTTTCTAAACTTGAAATGGTTTTCTTAGAATATAAAACTAATTTGGCAAGTTTGATAGATTCTTTATGAAAGTCAATGAATGCATCTTGAAGTTCATTAAAAGAAATAGATAAGTCATTGTTAGAAGACATTACCTCTTCTCCGCTTTCATAGTCTTTCGTCATGAGACCTAGATTTATGATTTCATTTTCTGAATCACTTGAAGAATCCATGTCATTATCTTCACAAGTGATGTATACTTTCTTTTCTTTCTTTTCTTTGAAATTCCTCTTGTCGGATTTTTCCATTCTTCTTTTAAAGACAGGACATTCGAATCTCATGTGCCCAGGTTGATCGCATTCATAGCATTTTGGGGCTAAGGAGGAATCTTCTCCTTTCTTCTTTGGATTGATGTTTGATTTCCTTTGATTTCTTTTCTCTCTCAAAAACTTATTGAATCTCTTCACAAAAAATCTGAACTCATCATCTTCTTCTATTTCATTCAAGTCCTCTTTGTCACTTTCTTCTTGAATAGAAGATGATGAGGCTCTGAGTGCAATTCCTTTATTCTTTTTGTCATTCTCTTCATGTTGATGGAGTCTCATAAGTTCCATTTCATGTTCCTATATCTTTCCAAAAAGAGTTGCAAGATACATGTTAGTAAGATCTCTTGATTCTGCAATTGCTGTTACTTTTGGTTGTCATTGCCTGCTTAAACATCTCAGCACTTTGTTAACGAGATCTTCATTAGGAAATATTTTTCCCAATGATGCAAGATGATTATCTATATGAGTAAATCTCTTTTGCACATCTTGTATGGTTTCATATTGATTCATTCTAAACAGTTCATATTCATGTGAAAGTGTTTATTCTTGATCTCTTGACATCAGTTATGCCTTCACAGGTTACTTGTAATGTATCCCACATTTCTTTTGCATTTTTACAATTTGAGACTCTAAAATATTCATCCATGCCTAATGCAGAAGTGATTATATTTTTGGCCTTTAAATTGTATTGAACCCTTCTTCTTTCATCATCATCTCATTCTTCTCTAGGTTTTTCTATAATTGCATTTCTCACTACCATTGTAGGAATGAAGGGACCAATTTCAATGGCTTCCCATATATTTAAGTCAATGGCTTCTATAAAGATCTGTATTCGGGTTTTCCAATAGTGATAACCCTCGCCATTGAAAATAAGAGGCCTATTAATATAATTTCCCTCAGGAAATGGAAAGTTACATGAGGCCATAATTATTCTTGAAGTTTTTAAACTTTAGACAAGAATCCTGCTTTGATACCACTTGTTGGACAAGTGGCCTCAATAGCATAAGAGGTTGGGTGAATTAAGTTTCAAAATTTCCCACTATCAAACTTTTAATCCCCTTCTAAATGATAGGCTCAAAATATAGAAAAAGAAGCAGTCATCAATTTAATAATGTTCTTTAAACATGCAAGAAAAAATTGATTGCAATAACATAAATGAGATAAGGGAAGAGAGAAATGCAAACTCGATTTATATTGGTTCAGCCACTTCATGTGCCTATGTCAAGTCCTCAAGCAACCCACTTGAGATTTTTCACTATCTCTGTAAATCCTTTACATACTTTGAACACACCTTGGGATCCCTCACCCTTGTGTTCAAAGATTCTCCAAGAGACAACCTATCTCTTGATTACATTTCTCACAATCCAAGAGACAACCAGTCTCTTGATTACAACTGACTTTTTGAGATGAACAAAAATATTTCTCTCCTTTAGAGTGGATAATACAAATTGAAGTTCCTAGAGGAATTTTTCTCTTTTAGAGATGATAATACAATTTGAAGTTCGTCGATGAATTCTCAATAGATTTGCAAGTGTTTGTCCAAGATTTGTCAAGAGAGCATTTGGAAATTAAGTTCTCTTAGAATATCTCTCTCTTGCTTGTCGAAGTCAGACACACATATATATAGGCCCTTTGTGCCTTTTCAAAATGGTTTGAAGAGATCTGTCTTTTCAAAAAGCTTTTTCTGAAATTCTCCACTGGTAATCGATTATAGGTTTCTGGTAATCGATTACAGAGTTATATTTTGAAGGGTCATGACTTTTCAAATTGAATTTCAAGAGTTCTATTGTTGGTAATCGATTACACATCAATGGTAATCGATTATAGCTTTTAAATTCAAATTTCAAAACCCTTCTAAAAGCTTATTTTTCAAAATTGTCTTCTGGTAATCGATTACACTGCCTGGTAATCGATTACCAGAGCCTTGGATGTCTTGGAAATACTTTGTTTTGAGGAAAAAGCTTGATCTTGAATTAATTTGTCTTCTGATAATTGATTACACTGCCTAGTAATCGATTACCAAAGTCTTGATCTCTTGGAAACACTTTGTTTTGAGGTAAAAGCTTGATCTTGAATTAATCTTAAAGCAATGCTTGTTTGTTGAAGCAACCTTGTATTAATCTTGAAGCAATGCTTAATCTTTGAATGTTTGTTGAAGTAATCTTGAAAGCAACCTTGTTTGATTATTCTTTGGCATCATCAAAATCATGTATTCATACATTCACAAGCCGAAGGAGGATTACGAACAACCGATTTCTAAGCAGCAACAGACCTAGTAGTCCTCTTGAATGTCAAAGGGAACTCTAGGGAAGTTGTGAATGTATGGATACATGATTTTGATGATGCCAAAGAAGAATCAAATAAGGTTGCTTCAAAGGATAAGCATTGCTTCAAGATTAATACAAGGTTGCTTCAACAAACAAAGTCTTGCTGCAAGATTAACTCAAGATCAAGTCTTGCCTTAAAACAAAGTGTTTCCAAGACATCCAAGGCTTTGGTAATCGATTACCAGGCAGTGTAATCGATTACCAGAAGACAATTTTGAAAAATAGCTATTAAAAAGGGTTTTGAATTTGAATTTTGAACATGTAATCGATTACCAGATGTTTGTAATCGATTACCAGCAATAGAACTCTTGAAATTCAAATTCAAAAGTCATGACCATTCAAAATATAATTGTGTAATCGATTACCAGAAAACTTTAATCGATTACCAGTGAAAAAATTCAGAAAAAGCTTTTCGAAAAGACACATCTCTTCAAACCATTTAGAAAAGGCACGAAGGGCCTATATATATGTGTGTCTGATTTCAGAAAGCAAGAGAGAGAAATTCCAAGAGAACTTCATTGTCAAATGCTCTCTCAAAAACTCTTGGACAAACAATTACAAATCTATTGAGAGTTCATCCAGGAACTTCAAATTGTATTATTCACTCTAAAAGAGAGAAATTTTTCTATTCTTCTTAGAAAGTCAATTGTAATCAAGAGATTGGTTGTCTCTTGAATTATGAGTTTCCTGAACACAAGGGGAAGGGATTCCGTGGGTGTTCAGAAGTTTTAAAAAGGATTTTTACAAAGATAGTGGAAAATCTCAAGTGGGTTGCTTAAGGACTAGACGTAGGCACGGGAAGTGGCTGAACCAGTATAAATCAAGTTTGCATTTCTCTCTTCCGTTATCTCATTTATGTTATTGCAATCAATTTTGTCTTGCATGTTTAAAGAACATTATTAAATTGATTGCTGCTTCTTCTTTTGCATTCTATGCCTATCATTTAGAAGGGGGTTAAAAGTTTGTTAGTAGGAATTGTATGACTTAATTCACCCCCTTGTCTTAAGTTATTGAGACCACTTATCCAACAAAAGTGTCTTCCTCTATATTTTCCAAGTCAATTATTTTAATTTTATGTTTAGCTATAAAAGGAAAGTGTTAGCTGAATAAAGATAGGTAACAGAGAAATCAAAATACAAAGATACAAAGCAGTACCTGTCTGTGGAGTTGGTGAAGGATTGATGGTGATTCCAATTGATGGGCTCTTCTTCTTCTTAGCCAAAATAAAGGCTGAATGAGAAAAAGGTTGGGGTTGGCTTGGAGTGTTAATAATGAGATCTAGTTGAACATGATCATTGGCTTGCAAAACATAAAATGGAAGACCTTTCGTGAAAAAGGCATCCTTTATGGCAGGCCACCAATTAAGAAAACTAGTGGTTTCTTTGGGGTTAGGCAAACATAGATGAAATTTAAAGAGGTTGAGCATCCATTGGGTTAGTTTAGTGATATGTTTTACCTCTTCAACAGAAAGAGAAAAACAAGAAGTAGGTGAAGTCATGGTTAAGAAGGCCATAGGGGGTGTTAAGTAAGATCAAATTGATGAGCCACAAACTGCAGGTTATAGGGTTCCACATAAATCTTATTATACCTGAATGTAGGCTTGATTCCACAAAACAAGTCCCTAGCTGACAGGATGCTACCCCAGTTTGTTGTTTGTACAGATTTGGCCTCTAAATCGGTAAGAGGATCCATCTTCAACCAGTCAGGAATGACATGGTCAATAGAAAATACATAGTAATCCAAAGTTACAAAAACCATAAAGGACCAGTGGCAATGGATATGTTTTGCTTAGCTTTCATTCTTTCTAAAAGTAGAAAGATGGATTTATAAAGAGGAGCCATGAATAATGATAAGTGTCATATTTCAATTATTTTTGGGATTAAAATGTTAGCACCTATCTTTCGATTGTAATAGTTTTCTTATAAACTTCCCTTAAATCTAGTTGTTTTATATATATTGTACATTTACTAATGGTTTTGTTTAAATATGGAAGATTCATCCATGACTCTATAGGTTTTGATGGTTATTTGTTGGATCCAAAAACCAAGTTAAAAGAAAGGGAAAAATGATCATTTTTCTAAGATTTTAGATAACCATTTGCCCAGGCTAGCAACCAGCTTGCCTGGGCTAATTAAGTTTCTTCAGGCCTAAGCAACCAACTCGCTTGGGTGAGTGAGTACCTTCAGCACTAAGCAATCAACTCGCCTGGGCGAGTTGGTCTAACAACTTCTTCTCTTTTTCAATAAAAAAGACATCCAAAGGAAGACAAAAATGGACAGAACGAGAAGAAGAAACGAGAAGGAACATGCAGCAAGGAAGAAGGAGTGAGAAAGTGGATCCTGAGCGTTGTAGAGTTGTGACTGTGGATCACATCTTTCATCATTTCTTCTGTTGATCTTGTGCTTTATGTAATGATCGGCTAGTTTCTTCGAAGGATTGGATGTAATCTTCGTATCCTTATGTATCTCTTTTGATATTTTGTATATGTATGAATCTTTTATACTCATTACTAGTGATTTCATTTTGTTCGTAGTGCTTAATTCTATTTTATCACTAGTTTCATGAAATTGGATTTTAAGTTTGACTGAGAAGTACTCTCAGAATTTGAACTTAATGAATTTACTCTTTACATTACATTGCTAGGAATAGAGCATAACATTTTGATTGCAAATAACACGAGATTATGATTGTAATGCTAGGATATTTATTTCATATGCGAGGGATTGATATTCAGTCAATATTATTAGGATTCTCGAGTGCGAGGGATCTATTCGGGATAATTTAATGTGTCCATTAGTAATGTTAGAAAATGATTCATATATGTTAATCTTATTAGGATACTGAGGGTATGAATGATGAAATCCAATCCTACGTTTTTCTTGAATTAATTAAATTCGTTATTATTGTTTTCGTAATTTTACGTATTTCCAACGCACTAAATACCGTTATTTTCGTTATTCTGTTACTTTAGGTATTTTTTCGTTAGTTAGACAAGCCTATGATATTTCGATTGAATTTGTACATAAATATTAAATTGATAACCTTTATCCGAAGGAATGGAGTAACTCAAGTCTCTGTGGAGACAATCTCTTTTATAAAATCTGTAACTTGCGACGATATTGATACGCTTGCCAATAGTCTAACAAATAATACCCCAATTGCTTTAGGTTTGTCTGATTTAAGTAAGATACACAAGGGCCATATTCAGAGACAATAGCTATTAGAAATAATGGCACATGAAATCACTAACCAAATTGGTTTTAAAACAATTTTAGACCCAAATCAAATTTTATCGCAAAACCTTTTCCTTTATAATCCAATTGATCCAATAGAGAAAGACATGTTGTAAACACCCTTATGCTTTCCCTTAACACAGATTATGGTTTAAACTAAGATACCAAGAAAATATCAACAACCAAGTGTTAAGAACCTTAACCAATAAGCAATAGAAAGTTGAAGGGATAAGAGAAAGAATGCACACACGGATTTATACCAATTTGATTTCTAGGAAATCTACATCCAGTTGATGCGTAGTGACCCACTAGGATCTTTCCACTACAATCTTTGAGTTACAATCAAACTCATAATCAAATTCACACTACAAATGCCTAAACTCTTGAAAAGATATCAAGATCTAAACCTACATGAAATAAACCCACTACATGCACACCATTGAGAATCCTACTAAATGAAAGTGCAAATTAGAAATGCAGATCAAGGAATAATTTCACTTGATATGTGAAGAATGTGAAATTTTGAAAACATATCCTTTGTAGTATCAACTTCTATTCATGATAAATTTCAAAGATCCATTGAACTCATTGAAAAAGATGTTTCCAATCAAGGATCAAAGTAGTGATGACACTCAGAGGTTCAGAGAGTCTCTCAACCAAAATCGCAGTGTAAAATATGAGAGCAAAAGTGTCACTCTCGAAGTTCTTTAAAAAAAACTTATTTTTATATCCTTAGAACCAAAATAGTCGATTAAGCCATAGAGATAGTCCACTAAATTGTTCTTCACATCACCTAGGTTTCTTGATAATAGATAGTTGATTATATCACCATATAGTTGACTTTTTTTGAAGCGGAAACTAATGAAACCTGACATAGTCGATTAGATACTAAAGATAGTTGACTAAATGCAAACCAATCCCAATTCTAAAAGACCAAACGGTCGATCTTGTCTACTATATCAGCATATAGTCAATTATATTGATGCAGAGTTGAAACTTAATGATTTTAAAAGCTTAAACTAACTACCATGGATCAATGCAATACCAATCATTTTGAGCGTGTTGAATCTACATATCCTAGTCTAGGATGCATGTATGCATGATATCACACACAATCAAGCATAAGTAATAACAATCATCCTAATCAACTGGTGTTTATAATATTTACAACTCATCTTCAACAAAACTAAGAGGTCTTAATAAACTCTTCATGTTTACAATAGCTTTTGAAGAAGATCAAATAAAGTACTTATAGAACCATAACAGGAGAAAAACATTGTGTTTTGTGTTAGAAACAATGCATGTTTTCTTTAAGTTAGTCGTGATGAAATAGGGGTAGCCATTTGTGGACTAATCAAAAGAACACCATATGTATTCAAAGGGTTGGTTGAACAGGGAAGGAATCTCATCACCAACGATAAGGAAACCCAACATAGTGGCCACATCTTGCAGCGTGATGGTCATGAAACCGAAAGGGAACACAAAAATGTTCATTGTAGTGGAGCAAAAGCTTAAGAAGCTAAAAATCAAGGGGTAATTCAGCTCAACATCATGAAAGGTCAGATTGATAGTGTCAAAGATACCCCATAATTTTAGTAAACCTCTTTTACAACATTTATTCTTTTGAGCCATCTATAGTAAGGGTCAAAACCTCAAGACCAGGTTCCCAAATTGGAGGGAATAAAGCTTATCTGAAACCAAGAAGTAATGGGAATTAGATAGCTATCGTGGTGAATGTAATGCTCAAGAAAAGTGATGATGTCGATCACGTAATCAACACAAGGATGAAGGTAGAAATGTCCTTTGTGGGCCTTGAGAAGGTTGATAAAGCCACCAAGAGCTACAAACTGCTCTTGATATTCCTGACTATTCAAGAAGCTAGAAGAGGAAGACAATGACTCATCATCAGATCCATCGCCATATTCATGAAGCTTCGATTGGGAGCTATTGGTGGAAGCCATGGTGAAATTGAGGGAAAAGATTAATAGAGGTGAAAGAAAAAGATAGCATGGATTAGGGTAAATCAGATGGTTCAACAATAATAAAACAAGGCTATTTAAGGTGATAAGACTTGCATAGGTGTAACAACTAAAGGTATTAAATGTAAAGTCAGTTGTGAAGATCAAAAGTAAGGAAAAGATTAAATAGATATATCTTGACCCTTCACATGACTAATCAACATCAAGATATAAGGGGACATTTGTTACCAATTGAAATTTTTTCAGTTTATCAAATGAATCGGGATGAAAACTTAGCCGAAAGAGGTTGTTGTGATTTTGGATAAAGTGATAAGATATGACTATTATAAGAGATGATTTGGCCAAATTTTTGAAAATTCAGAGGGAGCGAAGAAGATAAGCGCTTTAGAGTTTGAATTGAAGCCAAAATCATGGGGTTATGGATAAAATCATTTGAGAACGTGAGTATCCCAGTATCTAGGTAGTGGTTCCTAAAAAATTGGAACGTGGGAAGTGTGCCTTGTTGTTGCTTAGCCGAAACATGAGTAAACTAGCCGAAATCTGTTGAGAGTGAAGGAATCATGTACAAACGTGGTTTAGATTTTCAAATATAAATAGTTGTTTTAAAAATGTTTGTAAGGACCTTTGACAAACATCCAATCAATGCAATTATTTTCTAGGTATTTTACAGTTTGTCTTTTCCGATTTTATTGTTTTCCTTTAAATTCAGCCTTTACTTTAAATATGGTAGTATTTCTATTAAATTCACCCCGAATCAAGTGTTTACTTTAGTATCTTGAGAGCCCACAACAAGAGGCAGATTTCCCCTTTTGATGACCAAATTGCTTGATTCGTCATTTGAATTTTGGAATCATGTTGGAACATTCATAGCCAAATCCATTTTGAATAAACATTAAGATTACTTGCAACAATAAGAACAAGTCAAAAATTGAAATCGGTAAATCCAAAAAATCAATTCCCAAACATATCAAATGTTGAAATCCCCAACGCCAAAATCAATCTAACATGTGATCCTCCATCAATTGCACCATGCATTCACCTCCATTCAGCAATCATCATGAACTAGATGCATCTATTTGTAGATCTGTCACTATAAGAAGCAACAAAGAATATGAAGCGGAATGAATAACAGACAATGATTCGTGACATTAAGTTACAAATTGTTCTCATCCTTCTTGTCATCTTCACCTTCCTCTAGATGCATGATGTTGATAAGTGCCTAAATTACTTACTTTTTGAGTGATTTTTAGGCAATTATCTCTCTTTTAACCTTACTTAGAGTGATGTTTTAACTCAATTTATCTCAGTTTCTTAAGTAATTAAATTTCATGCCAGTTGTTTAGTTTCTTGGTCATCCTAGTAATACGTCCCATTTTTTGTTGAAAAAGGAGATTGAAGATGTATAACACAATTTGGAGCTTGGTTATGAAGTTTGGAAGTCTTGAAGGGTCTTCAACGACAACAATTTGATGAAGTAGCAAAATCTTCGAGATAGTTAAGCTAGAATATATGGTCGACCAACTTGTCGCTTAAAATAGAAATTATGCTCTTGTATATATAGGTCTTACCCTCATTTATGGCATTATTCTCCTTCATTATGATATTTATCATTATGAATCAGCACTATTGTATTTGGAGAAAAGAATTACATATCGTTTGTTCTTGGTGTTGTTCTTCATCTTCTTCCTTTTCATGTGCAATTTGGAACTACTCATGGTCATGAGTGGCTAAGTTCTTCAATTGTAAGGGGTTAAATCTAAAAATTTCTAAACTCTTTTGTATCTTTTGATATGGTTTAATATATATTTTGCATGTTTGTGTTCTATGTTAGTATTAGCTTGTTGTGAAATAGCCACCCATGGCACAATTTTTTACATGAGTGTTGTTGGGAAACACTTTTATTATATAGATCTAAAGTAATATACCCAATATGCTCAGTGTTTAGGAATGGAGTTGAGTTTATTGGTTATCTTTTGTCATAAAGCTTAAGGCTTATATCTTTGTTAAGTTGTTGAGGGATCAAGGCTTATGAAAGGTGCTAAGACTCTTTTTACCTATGGAATTTGGATTATGAACACTTTTATTGGTTGATTTTACTATGAGAATTCAAATGGAATATGTATGGTGTTATAATGAAGAAGAAAGTAAAGATTTGGTGAATCTAACCCATGTAACGTTTCTATCATATATTTTAACTTGTATCACAATTGTATTATTGCTATAAAACCACAAAAACTTCTTTTCTAGCATTCACAAAATCAACCAAATTTTATGTTTTTATTACTTTCTTGTGCTATTCTTTAGCCTACGTTAATATCTACACGAACATTACTTATATTATACAAGTCCCTTGGGAAAATAATACTTGTAATTGTCCATTGTACTACTTGATCGATTCAGTGTGCCTGCCAAGAGACGAACAAACATCCCCTTAAGGCTTTATGTCAAGCTATGTTATTGTTCCCCAAACCCACATGTTGTCG
Source organism: Glycine soja (assembly GCF_004193775.1). NCBI lineage: Eukaryota > Viridiplantae > Streptophyta > Magnoliopsida > Fabales > Fabaceae > Glycine > Glycine soja. Next base: position 18,444,831 of record NC_041019.1, on the reverse strand, counting down.
AAGCTAAATGCCACTTTGTCAAAGGTGTCTATCACCTTGCCCATGCTGGAAGATTAAACTCAAACTCTCACTAAGTTGAAAGGCCATAACCCTCAAACCCCAAGGATACAACCTCTAATAGTTTGAAATCCATAGCGCTCAATCTCCAAGGTTTTAAAAGCCACTTGCTTGATGTTATGGTGACTCTATTGGCAGTGGGGTCACTCACCGATGACGAAAGGGACAATACATTACTAAAGGGGGAGAAGTGAAATATTGTAACATCCCAATTTTTCGTAAATAAATTTAAAAAAAGCTTTTTAGTAATAAATAAATAAATAAATAAATATAGAGCAAATAATAGGCTGAGTACCCTAGGTATAAATAGTTATGCTAAGTCAGCTGTCTCCTTTTGGCCTCATTTTCGTTTTTCCCCTTCTCCTCTCAAAACCCTTTCTTTTTCCCGCAGCCCACCAAACCAGTCTCAGAAAAACGACGATCTCGAACCCGTTCACCGTTGGATCGTCGTGAAATTTGAGTATCATGTTTGCAACACAATTCCGAGCATTCTCACCGTTGGGAATTTCGATACCATCTCTGAACTGAGAGAAAAACCCTTCGCATTGCAGCCTTTTTCTTTCCCGCAGAAACCCAGAGCTGTCTTGGTAAAACTACGATTCCGGTTTCGTTAACCGTTGGATTATTGTGAAATTTGGATATGTTGTTCGAAATTCAATTCCACACGCTTCCACCGTTGGGATTTGCGAGATAATATTCGTGGAGGGAGAAAAAGGAATCGTATGAAGACAGTACAAGTGGAGGTTTCAATCTCTTCTCCGTCTCTCTACGTTTGGGAATTCTATCGGAGCAGTCGGATGAATAATTGAAAGAATTTCCGGAAACCGCTAGAGATGTTGCTATCGCTGGCTGAAGACACGTGAGCCCGCTTAGAGGTAAGGGATGAGTTATTCACAGTTGGGGATTAGTGAGAACATGTGTAGGGATCCTTAGAGGATTAAATTGGGATTTTATTTTGGGATGTTTGTTAAATTGCAATTTTTCCTTTATGATTATAAATAAAATATTGATGTCCTGATGAAAATTGCTTGATAAATTGTGCTCTTGATATTTGTATATTTGAACCTATGATTTGGATATAATTGTGTAATATTATTTGAGGGGTTTTAGTCCTCATGTTGTGATAGTCTTTTATATAAATTGTTATATTGAGGATATGAAATGATAATTCAAATTGTGAGTATGTGATGAATTGTAGAATAACATGTTGCTTTGAGATTATAATATTGTTATTGAGATTAAGTATAAGTGTAAAGTTGAACATGTGTTAATTTGTGAGATACGTGTAAACATGTGATGGTGGATTGTGACACTATGAGATGTGAAATTGTGAATGAGTTCTAGTTGTGGATAAGTGTGTAGTTAACACTTGATGTGAAATTACTTGTGTTGTAAGCTATGAATTGTACAATACCCGACCAGCGTTATCTTGAGAAAAGCGTTGATGCGCAGTGTTAAAGAGAAAATGTAGGTTTCCTATTTAGGAACCAGTATTAAATCGTAGCGCAATTGTGTTGAACGTGTTTAAAACACGAGTGTAAGGTCGTGAGTATTGTATAATTCATGAGCAGTGTCTGCATGTAAAAAAAAAATTATTTTAGGGGTTGGACCTGAATCAGGAGGGAGAGGCCCTGACGGACTCTTCGGAGTGTAGGCCTTGGGGGTCACCAGGTTTGAGTGCTCCTTTAAGCCTATGCTGATCTCATATGGTTGGAGCATTCTCGCAAAACATCGTGACCCTGACTGGTCTCCCTATGATCTTACTTAGTGAGAGTGACCTGACAAACCCATTGTGTGGTGTGTCTTGTTATGTACTCCTAAGCGCCCCAGGGTGGTTTTTCACTGACATGGTACCACATTGCATATAGAATTGAGTCTTAGCATAACTATTGCATATGCTTGCTAATTGATGTGTTATTATATCTTGATCGAAGTGTGAGATTCTTGTGTAATGTGATTGATAATTGAAAAGTGAATTTTGAATGACGAAGTGGTGAAGTTACGTGAGCTATGTTTAAGTAAGTGGTATCTCATTTATATAATATGTATATTTAATTGTCTTGTTTCTCTATTAGCTAGGAATGTGATAACTCACTCCCTGTGTGTTGTTGTGTTTGGATCCTGTGATGATCTTGAACTTGTGTTCGGGGGAGCAGATGAATAGGTGGATGACTATGAAGAACCTCATGCTAGAGGACACGGGAACACCACGCTCTGATAGGATGTGACATTAGGATATAGGTTTTATATTAATTGTATGAGACTTATATGACTTTCTTTGAGTCGAGATGACTTTATTATTTATTTGGACAAGTTCGAATATGATGTACAAGAAAGTGAATGTGAGCCTTTTACCCATTTGAAAATCTTGTATTTAAAAATGTTTTAAAAATACTTTTAATTAATATTTGAATTTTTATTCCTTTATTAATATATATGTGAGGGGTAGAGGGTGTCATAAATATCGCAATAAGCGAGCAACACATTGACCTACTATTGCTAGATTTGAGCAAGTTGTGAATCTAAGTCTGAGGAATGCAAAAGCATGATGCATGGGTAGGAGAGAGCTATGAGTTGAACAAGATGAGGAAGGTTGGTAAGGAGGCTTTCACTACTACAAAAATTATATTTTTTGATGCGAAATCGATGATTGTTTTTAAGAACTGTTTTAAAATTAAATACAATGACAATTTTGTAAATAACAAAAGATATACAAAGACGGTTTATAAAAACCGTCTTAAAATTGAATGTTTAAAGCCAGTTTACTTAGAACCGTCTTTAAATATAGGGGTTCAAATACGGTTTTGTTAAGACCGGTCTTTAAAATTAGTGTCTTTTTCCATTCATAACCATTATTCCTAAATCTTCTCCCCGTGACCAACGAAACCCTCTTCCGGAAACTTAATTTTGTGGCGCAATTCCAGAGTTCAAATTCGACCAAGAACAGAGCCCTATCAGAGAGCAACAGAAGCTTCCTGAACTCTTCCATCACCAACATGGACTCGACGGTGGCATCGCTAACCCAAACAGTTCTCAGGAACGAGAGCTGGCGCAAAATGATGTCGTCATTGTCGTTGTAGTCCTCAGCAAAAAAGGAAAATAGGGTTCCGGAGTGAGTTCCTTTAACTCTCGACTAGTTAATTAATTCACACTCGCTCTTTTGTGATTTCCTTTAACTCCATATAGCTAGAAAGAAAGAAAGAAAGAAGGAAATGGTTATTTCCTTCAACGGAACCAGGATTGGATTTGGTACGCTAGTTTGGGTTTCACGATTTCTGCATACTTGGAATCTCAAATTCCTATCTCGAATGCTAATTTTTCTTTTTTAGGTTTTGGCGTAGGTTGCGGTTTCGGTATAGTAGGGGGTTTCGGAGGTTTATGCCTTATTTTCGAACCATTTTAGACATTTCTATAGATTTTGCAATTTAATTTCAGTACACAATTTTCATAGGCACCAGTACTACTATATATGGGGGGGTAGGGGTTACCAGATTTGTTTTCAGTGAGCTCAAAAGTTATGGAATTTTCATGAGAAAGGTCTACAGTTCAACAAAGGAGGACTTCGTGGCAAGATGGCATTCTTGGCACAAACTATCCTATTCCTGCAAAGTGGAACTGGACTTACCAGTTTCAAGTGAAGGATCAAACTGAAAGCTTTTTCTACTTCCCTTCCCTTCATCTTCAGAGAGTTGTTGGTGGATTTGGGGGTTTCATCATAATAAACAACAGGCCCATCATTCTGATTCCTTTTGATACCCCATATGGGGACTTATTGTTTTCATTGGAGATTGGTACACCTGCAATTATCTATCAGGTATTGGTTTTTCTTAGCAGTGAGTTTCCATTTTATGTTTTGAATTCTACTATTGGTTTTTCTTCCAATGAGTTCTATGTTGCACGGGTATTGGGATTAGGTGGTATGTCCTAATATTGAAATCGTTTTTGATTATTTTTGAAAGCAGATTTTGAATGGTGTTAATGTGTTATTCCCTATTTGGAAATTTGAAGGTTGTGACAAGTTAGTGAACTTTTAAAATTAGTTTGAATAGTATGAAAGAGTAGCTACAGTGAATATTGAGGCTGAGCTTGAATAGCTCTGGACTGGAGGAATTATTATTGGGTTCTGGAAACATGTTGAAAGAAGAAATTGGCAGAATCTACAGAACCGGTGTTTATGTTTGTGAAGGAAACAGAGGTTTGTCTTGGATTTATGTGCCTTCGAGATTTTTCCACCATGGACAAGTAAAGTCTCTTATTCTTTCTTTCAAATTGCAATTTCTCTTTCTTTTTATATATTTTACTATAGAATTTCTCATTTATATGTTCTATGAACTTGGACACTACTGTTGCTATACGCACTCTTGAAGCAACTTATAAGTCATTAGCGGATGCAGCTGCTGTTGAAACTTTTCTGAATACCGAGAAGGTATTTTGAAACAATTTCATGAAAGTGTAATTTGTGTATGGATTTTGAAGTTCTGTTGATGTTGCTTATCCAAAATGTTGACTTAGTCTTGATTGATATTGTTTTGTTATTTTTCATCAAATTCCTTCTTCACTTTGCAGGTCAGTGTGACTGGTGGAAATAGTGAGGTTGAAGCAGCAAAAGTTGGGCGTTTAGTTGCATCATCTTCACTTGTAAAGGGATGATAATTGAACTAAAGAAATCTTTTACATTTTTCAATCCGGCTAAAGTCTAATTATCCAACCTAATGTTTCATCAGGCTACTATATATGGTATAGACCCCAATTGGGGACGCATTGCTGCTGCAGCTTGTTACTCGGGGGTTTCATTCCATCAAGATTTACTTAGGGTAGAGCTGGGGGATATTTTACTAATGTATGGTGGGGAACCACAATTATTTGACCGGTAGGATTTCTATTTTTGGTTATTTTACTTGCACTTGCAAATTAGTAAAAAATAATAATAGTTTTTGACATTTTATATACATTCAAGCCTTGACACCAACCAATTGCCTTTTTTCTCCAATACCAGTTAGTCAATGTACAAAATCTGATGCTGTAAAAGAGTATCACTTTCCATTTCTATTGCATGAAGGAAACTGTTTACTTATAACATCAATCATTCAGCCAAATTATTAATATGTCCAGATAATAAAATAAAAAGCTTAAGAATGAAAGCATAGTAGAATAACATTGATCCTTTGATTAGATTCAGATGTTTTTCCATCAAACACTAGCATTAGAACTTTGTAGCAAGAAATTGCCTACTAAGTATGAAGTTTTACTTTTCTAATAATGTCACTGTCAACTATATATTACTTTGTCTTCCAAAAGAAAACAGTTTGTTTCCTTTTCTTGTCAAAATAATAATAATTGCAATTTAATATTCAATTTTAATTGCTAAGATGATGCTTATAGCTAACAAATGTCAGTTCATGTAATTTATTGATCCATCATCCATCCAATTATCTTGTATATTTTTATTAGTATTTTTTATGTGCAACGTCTTCTTTTTATGTTGAGATAGACATAATTTATTCCAATAGTTGATTAATTTAGTCATTCATTATTAGAAAATAAATATATTTTAAGTCCTTGTATTTTAATCAAATTTGACTACCATGTTATATTAAGAAATTATTTCAAAATTGTGAGGATCAAATTCATTAATTTAAAATATGGAAGGAAACTTATAAATAGATCTATTATCAAGATACATGTTATTCCTATTCCTAATTGTAAGTTAATTTCTTTAGGAAACACAATTATATGGAAGAAAGAATACTTTCTGGAGAGAATGTGAATGCCTAGAATCTATTTGATTGAGAGTGAACATATAGATGGAGAAAAAGAGTGACATGGATACAATGAAAAGAGCTTGTGAAGTGAGTGCCTCACTTTCGAGAGTGAAGACTCTAATTTATATAACAGATTGATTTATGTTGATTTTGCTGTTATATTTTGTTTCTTTCTTCTCCCTGCTTATTTATACACCGACTGCCACTTCAGAGCTAAGGGCACTCTATGATGGATACTTGTTTTGAAAGGTTTTGTAAGTGTTAGTACAGTAGTGCTACAATACACATATTTCTGATAAGATGCTATGCTTATGCTTATGATTTTGAATGCAATATAGCAAATTTACTCTTGCAATAAAGGATTAATTCAATTGAGTTGTTGGTTTGGCATGCTTTTGTGAACTTCTATGCTATATTTCATCTATTTTCTCTTTAGTCTTATTTAGTGGTCTGAATCTTGCAGTGCTGGACTACACCATACAACTTGTAGAAATAGGAGTAGAGCACGATGCTCCCCTGGCATTGATCATTTTCTCTTTGCAGTATGCCCAAGTCAATCACGTCTATTGGAAATACAAGATGAAGCATATTAGATGGAAAATAACATCGAATGTATGTCCTACTTCTGTTTTAAGCCACACAATTTTGTACTTGGTTTTGGATCTTTACTAAAACACTTCTAAGATTCCTAGTGACTGGTAATCACTGAAATAATTGAGAATGGGCAAGAAAATAAAGGTAAGTGTGGGAAACATGGTAATTAGAATGGCACAAAACGTACAGTTTGTATTCCAATTTTAAACAATTTATATAATTCAACTAGTCAATTATTTCTTATTCAACCATGCAATTATAATTCACCAGTCAATTATTTCCCATTCAAGGCTTGGAAGGCATCAGACAGGGGATAGCCAGACATAATCGCTCACAAGGGAAGGGACCATGATCTAACCAATTGAAGTGTCAAAAGGAATTGCCAATTATCATCAGCTTATGTGACAAATAGCAAAGAAATAAATGACAATATCAACATGGTTAGGACATTAAAAGAAGAGAAGAACAACAGTGAAGATAATAAAGATTTTGATTATATTCAAAACAACATCATAATGACAATGATAATAATAATCCCACTATAATTGTATAACATGTAATTTGTTTTTGCATATCCCCAAACAGCAGAGAGCATGAACCAATGCAAAATTGTACCCTTTTTCATGTCTTTGATATCCCATTTACAGAATTAAACTAAGCAGCAGCGGACTACTTCGAGTCCAACCACCGCAAATTGAATTCCCCCTAGCACCAGCACTATGTACAGGTAACACAACAACAACCCAAAAAATAAAAACCCTAAAAAAGCTGAGCTAAGAACTAGCATGGTCGGTGAAAGTGGAAGTTGTGGAAACCCTAACTGACTAGAAGTTGGGGAAAACAGAAGCCCTATCGACAGAAGAGGGTAGGACGCCAGCTGCAAATTCAAACACCCAAACAGCACAGGCGAAAACGGCAGCTGAAACGACGACGGTGCTTGCAACGGAACCATCAATTGTTGCTGTTGTTGTTCTTGTTGAGGCTGAACCTGAGGCGGTGGAGGTAAGGGAGAAAAGCCTGAAAAGTGCTTGGCGTTTGAATCGATGAGAGTCTGCAGATCGCGCATGTAGGCGGAGATGGGTGACTCAGTAGGCGCGTGGATGATGGGGAACGACAGCAGAGGAGATAACAGCGCGGGGGGTTTGGAAAAGATGGAGAAGTTGTTAAAGGTAACGACGACAGAGGAAGTTGCATGGAAGCTTGAGATGTTAACTTTGTGGTCCTTGTGCGACCGTGAGCTGGTGGCCAAGGCAAGAGTCAAAGGAAGGCTAGGGATTTCAAAGTATATACACACGACAGTGGCAATTATGTAATTAGGGGAATAAAAACAACGACGTTTTTACATATAAACTCGTTGTCGCTTAAGTTCCCCCTAGTACATTCTAAGGCGGTTCCGTAAAACCGTCTTAGAATGTGTATCATAAAAAAAATTATTTTTCTTAATTATGAAACTGCCACCACGTGACATTCTAAGGCGGTTACATATAACCGTCTTAGAATGCGCGTCGTGAAAAAATAATTTTTTAGTAGTGATTAATTTTTGGAAAGTAGACCTTCCAAATGGGGAGATGATTATCATAATTTGTAAAAAGTTGATAGGTTTTTATCTATTGTATTTTTAAGTTAATAATTAAATTATATTTGCTTTTTTTAAAATAAAACAATAAAATTTAGGACTATAAAGCTAAATTTTAATATTAGTTTTTTTCCCATTGCTTCGAATTTCATGTTTTACTTTGTTAGTTATACATGAGCAATTTCACTTTAAAATTTTAGTATATAGATGTTTTTGATATTTGTGTATCTTAAAATACTTTTTATGGCATTTTAAATGATTGATGAATCTTACAATTTGGGTGAGATCATACACAATGTGTTGTTATCTTATTCTTGCATCCATAACACACTATTCCAAATTGTTTGCATTACTGCACATGTTTTGGAGGTGATGTACATTGAAACTTGGGTTTATTATTTATAATAATATTAACATAAAAAGAAATAGTTTGAAATAATATTTTATTATACTAAAATTTATTATTTTAAATTTTAAAATTTTTTATTTTTTATTTAAAAAAAGACATTCTAAGACGTTTATCTGAAAAATCTTCTTAGAATCATCATTTTTTTTTTTATTTTTTGTATAAAAAAAGATATTATAAGATGGTTCTTTAAAAAATTGTCTTAAAATATCTATATTCTAAGCCAAAATCCTCATTTTATTTTTTTTTTTTTTAAAAAAATATATATATTCTAGGGTTCTTTGAAAAACCATCTTAGATTGTAGACATTCTAAGACAATTTTAAAAAAAACCATCTTAGAATTCTCAATTTTTTTAAAAAAAAACATTTTAAGATGGTTTTCAGTAAAATCATCTTAGAATGTCACTATTCTAAGATGTTTATTTGCCTAAAATCGTCTTAGAATGATAGCTTTTTTAAGACGATTTTTTAAAAACCGTCGTAAAAAGTCTTAACTTTTCATGAGGTTAGCTTCAAAGACGGTTCAAAATCATCTTTGAATGGGTCAAAGAACCATCATCAAAAGCTTTTTTTCCGTGGTGTTTGGAGTTGGAGTTATAGTTGAACCCATCTCAAGAAACACTCAATAGGTTCGAATGCAAATAAGATGGTGACTCGGATATTTATGCACTTTGGGATTTGGAAATTTCAATTTTTGATCTAGAGATTGATTATTGGGATTTTAATTTTCAAAATAAATTTCTAGAAGATATTAATTAGTTTTGATATATTGTTTCTATGTGGTTAATTCATTTGAAATCATCAAACATAATTTTTTAAGTATTTATTATAAAAGATAAAAATTTTAGTATACATGACAATTTATTATTTAATAATATTAAATTATATGGTCAGCGTATTTAATATAAATTCTCATAATAAAATATGATTAAATTACTTTTTTATCCTTTATGTTTAAATTATTCAAATTTAATCTTTCTATTTTTAAAGTCATTAATTTAGTCTTTCTAACTTAAAAAAAATGCCCAATGTTGTCCTTTCATCCAAATTGACACTCACAACATATATCAGACCAAAGGTGACAACGAATAATTTTTAAAATTATGGACCAAATTTAAAACATTTAAAAATAGAGGGACAAAACTAAATAATAATTATAAAAATAATTTATACCTATGTGTAATCTTCAAATTAATAGTTTTATTTATTTTAAAATAGTTTTAGATTAAACTAAACAATAAAAAAACATTTTTTAAAACCCTAGTTTTATCGATTTTGGATTTGTTCGATCAATTCTTACCGGTGAATTGATTTATAGATTTTTAAAGTTAATTGCCTAGTGAATTGACTCCAGGGTTTAAAACAATAATTAAAATTAAAAAGGATGCATGAAAACAAACTTAATTGCTTTCAAACACGCTAGGGTCAGACCTAATGAAGCAGTGATGAAGGATTTGTGATAGATGCATATAAGGATTAAGTTGGATCCGTATTGACGCCATTATACCCTAAAAAAAATTAATTACCATAATGTAGAGCTGTTAAAGTGGACCAAGATAACTCACCACATGTTTTTCAAAAACTCAGTTAATCCAACTTGACTTATTTTATGGCGAGCCGAGAAATAGCCAATCAGGCTCGTTCCATCATTGACCGGTGGATTACATAGTTGACTCATAAAATAAAAATAAATTCAAACATTTTTTTTACAAAATGTTAAAACAATTAAGTATTTAAATTTAAATTGTTGAACTAATGTTGCTCAATTTGTAATTGTAGAGGATATAACTACCAAATAATTAAGGAAGAGATATATGATAAATTTATAATTTATATATTTTTAAGTAATAGTATAATGATTTTTTTAAAATAAAAAAATAAACCTATGGGTACTTGTCCAACCTGACCCTAATTTTGATAGAGAAAACTCATTTTGATGGTGTTTGGGATTGAATTTGGGTATTGCCACTCTCAACTAAGGATGAAAATAGGTCTGATTTGTTATATAAAATTAAGGTTTAGGTCTCTGACCTCTTTTTAGGTCTGATTTAACCTTTCTAAAAAATTAACCCGACTTATTAATCTATATAAAAATCTATTCTAGATGTCAACACACTTATTTTTAAATAGGCCGATAAATTTATTTTTATTAATTTATGTGGTGAAAAAGTGGTGCCTTTCATTGCGCTATTAAAAATTATTTTTTTTATAAAAAAGTAAGAAACCAACGTAATATGCAATAAAAAATAATAATATAAAAGCCATAGATAAGGCTAACGTAAAAAGGCTATATAGCAAGCCAATTCAACTTCTGGTTGTCATTGTATAATTAGTTTTTACACATTTTTATTAAAAAAAAAACATATTACTAACGAGTAGGTGAAAATGCGAGATAATTAGTGTTCACCTTACGGATTATGCCGTGAGTGGTAGACTAATAGTCTATTAAGTATTTTCTTATATATAAAATTATTAATTATTAATATTAAAAATCTGATCTTTATATTATGAATTGATTTCATTAATAGTATTATTCCTAATAATATGTATATTATTTTTATTATATTACACAAATAAATAGGTTCATCTATAACGTCTAATAGGCTTTTTTTATAAGCCTAAGCCTAATCTATTCAAATAAAAAGGTTTTATTGAAAGCCTAAGTCTAGCCTTTTTTTAAAGTCAAAAGACATTTGTGTATTTACACGAATTAGAACCCTTAATTATTTTATTTAGATGCAAATAAATACAAAGGTTAAAAGCTACATCTTATGCGATATCAAACCTTGACTCGTGTATTTATGTCTATATTTTCAAATTATAATAGAAATCTATCATGATCTGATACAATATTAAAGATAAAGTTAAAGAATTCATTTAATATTTTGTGTCTGAAATTTATTTTACAAAAATTGTTTCGCAAGACATTCTCCTAGGATCCGTTGAATCCTATGAAAAATAAATGAAGTTTAAGATCTAGAAGTTATTGAACAACATCAAAAGGCACACTCTACTGTGACTAACCTTCTCTGACTCAAAGGAATGGTTTTTTTTTTTTGTTGAAGTGTCAACATGAAAACTCACCACAGTGGTTTTTCAACATGAAAAGGACATGCATTTAATGCAAACATTAAATTGTTCCAACAACCACAAATATTAGACGTAAACTCAAGAGAAAAGAGAAGAAGTAGATCTATTTAGAAGCAATGGACACTTGAAGATGAAAGCCTATAAATACTAGAAGCTTTGAAGACATGGGACATGAACTTACGTGCTAAAACCTTCAAATGCCTTTGTAAAAAGCTCTTTGTACATTATTGCAAAGTTTGAAAAAGCTCTAAAAACACCTTGAGAGAAAAAAACTTAGTGCTTAGATTGTATATCCGCCGGTAAGACGATTAAGAGTTTGAAGACATGGGACACCTTGAGTTTGAAGGCTAAGGCCTATAAATATTAAAAGCTTTGAAGGCATGAGATACAAACCTACGCACTAACATTCAAATTCTTTTGTAAAAAGCTCTTTGTACATTCTTGTAAAGTTTGAAAAAGCTCTAAAAACATCTTGAACACCTTTAGAGAAAAGACTAAGTGCTTAGATTGTATATTTATTTGTAAGACAATTAAGAGTTAGTTAGTGTGCAAACAAACTATAAGTTTTTTGATTTGTTTAGAGCCAACAATAGCTTTATAGGATAAAGAATACTGGGTTGTGTCAAGCTTAGCATAGAGTTTAAGAGGTAAGAGCCAGAAGTGACAGTGACAAAATACTTATAACTTGTTAAAATTCGTGGAACTTGATGGTTAACCAAAAGCTAGACATAGTCTTAGTGATAGAGACAAATCAGTATAAATATCAATGTCTTATATCTTTTTGTTGATCTCTTGTTTTAAACTGACCTGGGGTTTGAATTTGATTATATTTTTTGAAAAACTTATTTTGTTTTTCAAATTCCATTTCTATCGTCTAAATCTTTCTTACGAAAATCTATTATTTGTTTTGCTAAACTTATACTTCAAACGATAACTTTGTTGGTAAAAAAAATGTTTTGCAATTTCTAAAATCACAATTCAACCCTCCTTCTTGTGATATTTGTTTTTACAATTTTTATTAATTAGGTTAGGCCAAGCTTTAAATAGGTCAACCCATAGGCCTTTATTTAAGGCCCAGCCTATTCTTACCTTACTCCCCATCCCGCCACCATACCCTTCTCGCTATGGATATAATTATAATTATTAATAATATAACTATACATTTATATATAATTCTATTAATATATAATATATGTAATTATTAATTACATAATTATGTTATTATTTTGTAATGACCTTTTGCCAGTACATGAAATTATGAATTATCTTAAGTAGAAGACTATTTTAATTCCTTTAAAACTCTTTGATTAATTTAATTATGAAAATAGTTGTAAACTTTTTGTGTTTCAAAGACCAAAAGCTAAAACACATGATATCAAGATAAAACATCACATGATATATATACATAACCAAAAATACCATGTGCCCTATGACACTCCAACATAACATGAACTAATACAACATCAGAGCAACTCAAATCTCCTCAAAACACGCATATAGACATGGTGATCCTATGAAGATAAACTTCCAAGACTTTGAGTTAATCGACATTATTCATAACACTAAAAAGGAAACAAGAAACAAAAATCATGTCTTCACATCTAGGTATGTTTATCCATGATGTCTCCGAAAGACATAGGGTCACCTCCTAGCCATCTGCTTCCCACGTAAATTAGATATTAGATCATCCCAAACATGAACCACACGTACAACAACACAAGGATAAGTTTACTAAAAACAAACATACTAAAGAGGGGATAAAACTTAACAATTACAGCATGATCCACTATCATCACATATATAACATAACATGTAGAAATTATATATAAAACATAAGTCTTAGAATTTTCATAATAGGACATCTCATAATAATCATCAGTTCATCAACCATTACATAAAGGTTCAATCATCATCAATCCATCAATTCATCCACATTACTTCAATTCATCATCAATTCATCATTCACATCTTGTTCAATTCATCATTAATTCACCATTCATATCTTTCACAACAATCATGAATTCTCATCTAGTTCATCAAATATCATGAAACTTTTCATAACATAAGTTCTCATAATCAAACACCGACTCATCATATGAATGTGAATTGCATGAGAATCAAATAATAATATTTCAACTCAATTCATCTTATTAAACAATATTCATTAAGATATCAAAACATCATATTTTTTTCTCAATGTCATGTTACATACAACATCATCTCATCAACATCTCGTATCACTTTCTCAAAACATCATAATCTAATCAATGAACTAGCTTTGAAAGAAGGAAGGAAGACAGGAGGAAACTTTAGCTCTAAGAAAAAAGCTTTTTTCCCACTCACACAACAACTCCACACCATCTATACCACCAAAACCCCAAAAAACCAATAGAAATCACATCAAAACCATGATAATGAACACTTTTATGAACTTCCAAAAGTGCTCATGTAGGGAAAACAAAAATGAAAGATAAGAATGGAAATAAGGGAGTTCCTTACCACTGAACTAGCCCTCAAATATAACTCGAATAAAGAAGTGCTACAAGGTTCCTTGAGTAAAGGAATTAAAGGTCTTAAGCTCTCAAGTTCTTGTAAGGAAGGTTGTCTTTGAGAGGAAGAAGAGAGTGAAATGAGAGAACTTTGTGTTTGGGTCCAGCTTAGAGCCAATAAAAAGCAGAGTGTATGACTCTTCCCTTTCCCTCTATTTGCACATCACCCCTTCCTAAACTCACCCACCTCATTCCTATCACTCATGGCCCATTCATCTCAACCCAAACACTCTAAAACTTACTATTCACACCCCCAAACACGATTTTGCACATCTGTAAAGATAATCATACATACAAAGCACCACACCATCATCTCATAATTAATTAATTATGTCACTTAAATTAAATTTAATTACTCTTGTGAGCTAATTAAAACCACTTAATCAAACATTACGAAAAACATAATGTTACACGTCTTATGCGATGTTAGACCTTGACTCATGTATTTGCGTTGTATTTTTAGACGATAACAGAGATGTGCCATGATTTGATACAACATTAAAGATAACATTAAAGACTTCATTTAATACTTTGTGTCTGAGATTCATTTTGTAGAAACTGTCTCACAAGACATTCTCCTAGGATCTATCAAATTCTATGAAGAATAAATGAAGTTCAAGATGTGGAAATTGCCAAACAACATAAAAGACGCACTCTGCTATGACAGACTTGCCTTGACTCAAAGGAAGTAGTTTTCTGCTAAAGTGATAAACACGAAAGCCAACCAGAGTGGTTTTCTAGCATGAAAAGGGATGTGCATTTTATGCAAACATTAAATTGCTCCAACGACTACAAACATCAGACGCAAGCTTAAGAGAATAATTATATCCGCTTAGAGATACATACCAGAAGCTTTAAAGACATGGGACACAAACCTACATGCTAACATTCAAATTCTTTTGTAAAAATCTCTTTGCAAATTCTTGTAAAGTTTGTAAAGGCTCTCAAAACACCTTGAACACATTGAGAAAAAAGACAAAGTGCTTAGATTTTATATCCGTCTGTAAGACGATTAAGAGTTAGCTAGTGTGCAAACAAATTACAAATCTTTTGATTTGTTTAGAGCTAGCGGTGACATGGTAGGATAAATAATAATAGGTAATGTCAAGCTTGGTGTAGAAATTAAGTTGTAAGAGCCAAAAGTGACAATGATAGAATACTTGTAACTTGTTGAAGTTAGTGGAACTTGATAGTTAACCAAGAACTGGATGTAATCTCAGTGGTAGAGACGAATTGGTAAAGATCTCTGTGTCTTATATTCTTTTTGTTTATCTTTTGTTTTACACTAACCTAGGATTTGAATTTGATTTTATTTTTTGATAAACTTATTTTTTTTTGCAAATTTTGTTTCTATTGTTTGAATCTGTCTTGCAAAAATCTGTAATTTGTTTTGTTAAACTTATACTTCAGATGATAAATTTGTTGCTGAAGAAAAAGGTTTTAAAATTTTTAAAATTACAATTCAATTTCTCTTCTTGTGATATATATATTTGCCTATATACTTTTCATTAAATAGGCTAGGTCAGGCTTTAAACAGGTGAGGTCATAGAACCATATTTAAGGCTTGATCTATTGCTACCCTTACTCCCTGCCCCTACTATTGCCCTTACCATGTAAACGTCTCACTAATTATATATTTAGAATACATTTATATATAACTCTATTATTGTATAATATATGTAATTATTAATTAGATAATTATTTAATTATTTTCTTATTTATAGCTATTTAAAATATACAATAATTATTTTAATAGTTAAATACTAAATAATATTATAATTATAATACTAATTAAATAATAAAATTAAAAATTATATGTTTAATTCATAAATATCTTTATGCTATTTATTCTTATTAATTAATATATATTATTTCAATTAAAATGTAGTAAATAACTTAATGTATGATTTATTTAAAGTATATGAACAATATAAAAAAATTAAAAAAATGAGATGGGTTTCCTCAAGCCCGATAAAACTTGACAGGGATGAGAATTGGGTTTCATTTTTTTGCCGCCGCATTTTATAAATCTAAGCTTGAACCCACCCTACTTTTTACGGTGACAAACATGTGGATATAGACAAACATGCCCTGACCCGTCTCATTGTCATGCCTAAACCTAGCTCACCATGAGTCCAACTTCAGTTAGCGGTATTCAAAATGAGTTGGCCCACATTTTGCATATAATTAGGTGGGTTGATTTTTTCCAACCAATTTGACTCGAATCCATGGTGGATCAAGTTGATTTGCAATTATAATATTATTTTTCTTACTTACCTAACAACTTTAATTCAATCAGTAAAAAAAAAACCTTTATTTCAAATGTTTTTCTCCCTTTTGACTCTATTTCTCTTCAACCAAATAAATTCTATTTCCACCTTATTTCTCACTTATTTTTTTTTCTTTTTTGATCTACTACTTCTCCTTCCAAACAAAGTGCATAGTAACTTTATCTATTATTATTATTATTATTAATGTGATGAAACTAATTGAAAGCAAAAAATGTATTTTTTTAATCATATCATCAAATTTCATATTTTATGTGCTGTCTCTCTCTCATACCAGCTACGCAATAATTGATAAGATATCCAAATGTATCTATCAACGTTGAAATTCTATAAGATATAATATAAATGTACAATAAAGTTTTTCAAAAAAAAAATTACACACAATAAAAACATTCGGAAAATGTTAAACGTCCATCATATATTGAGATGAATTGGAGTGACGGGAGGAAACAACAATTCAGCAAAAAAACAATAGGAAAAAGATAGAGAGAAAAAAGAGAAAATAGAAATATAAAATAATAAATATAATATGTGATGTGATGGAAAAACTAGAGGGAGTAAAAAGAAAAAATAAGATAAAAACAAATTGTAAGAGAGTGAGATATATAATTATTATTATTTAAAAATAAGAGTTTGGTCTAGTGGAAGGGATTAGTTTTCCAATAGTGAACTAAGATTTGAATTTTCATGGAAAGAGATACAGACATTTAATGTTGACGGTGTCTCCAACATGATTGTTTTGGAAGGAGTATACATGTGAGAAAAAAAAAACTTTTTACATTATAAAGTTATATTATATACAAAATATTCTTATAATATATTTTATAAAATTTTATTTTAATTTTTCATCGTATTAATTATTTGATTTATCTCATACATTTTTGTTTCTCTCTTTGTTATATAAATTTTTGTATAAAAAGAACTATACAGACACGAATTTCTCATCAATTTATTTAGATGATTATAGTGTTTGGCCTCCACTTTTTATGTTATTATTATTGCTCTTTCTATCATCCCGCATTTATCACGTGGATATGCTCTGCTAATTGATTCGTGTGTGTTTGGATCACGTACGTACGTTCAGTGCCATGTTTGACAACAATATTTACGCCACAAATCTAAATAACGTTGAAGCAAATCGGAGTTGCGTCAGTTTGATGCATAATATATTCATGGTCGAGTGACCCTGGTCGCTGGACCAAACACACGAGAGTATGATGTTTTTTTTCCCTGAGTAGAGTATGATGTGTTTCCGTATTGGTAATAGAGAAATCATTGTGTTGTTATAAAAAAACATAGAGAAATTGTATTTATATGAATTTTTGGGCAACAAAAATATATTATAAAGAAAGATAGCTAGGAAGAGAAGAGGAAAAAAAAAAACTATAAACAATATATAAGATAGTTAATGCAAAGGAGAAAAATAGACAAAAAAAATTGTATTGTATCACATCAATAATTATAAGAATTAATATATATATATATATATATATATATATATATATATAGAGAGAGAGAGAGAGAGAGAGAGAGAGAGAGAGAGAGAGAGAGAGAGAGAGAGAGAGAGAGAGAGAGAGAGAGAGAGAGAGAGAGAGAGAGAGAGAGAGGAGAATTATATAACTCTTAATAATATTAGTCTTTAGTTGTAGAATTGTTCATCAACTTGATAAATCATCTATTCAATTCGATTCAAACCAACCTAAATAGTTTGAGTTAAATTTTTTAAGAATTTGGCTCAAGATTGATCCAATCCAATTAGATCCATCTAAGCATGGATTAAGTAATGAGTTTTATTTTTTTAATTCAACTCAATCCAACCCATAACATATAATTAAATTAATTATTAAATATAAAACTCATGAATTTTAAGCTAACATAGCTTATTAAATTATTAATTTAAATCATTGATGATATATTTTTTTCTTTTTTAAGTTATTGTTTTTTTATCTCTTTCTTGATTTTGTTTATGCTTTGTCATGCTAATAGTCTAATAGGGTATTTTATTTCTATCTAAAATAAAATAAAATAAAATAAATGAGAGGAAAATACAAAGCCTCAAACTAAATATGACAGAACAAAATATGGTCTGGGTTGAAGCGCGAAAATGCTATACTTAGAGAGAAAATGCCCCCATTGCATTGGTAGGAAAATCTGATTGCGCTTCTTTTCCAAGATACGACAATCCGTTGGTTCGGATCGTGTGTAGCAAAATGATCCTCCAACCTTCTGAATACTAATGTTCTTGCTTTCAAAAAAAATAATTTTTATAAGAAAAGGAAGAAAAGAAATTTAGAAAAAAAAATGCAAAATGTTTTTCTAATGTGTTTGTAGCTAAAGGAGGAGATAACAAACACGTAGTAAATCAAATTGACTCACTAAAAACAAAATTCTAAAATATATGAATTCTAATTTTACGTGACAAATTCTAAAACAAATATTTTATTTTATAAAAATAAAATTAATACAAATAATATATTTTTATGAATTTTAAATTATAAAACAAATATTTAGTAACAGAAACCACCTGCACCATTATGCTCTTTGGATATAGTTTTGCAGAAACTTTAAATTAAAAGAACGACTTTCAAATAAACTAGTCTGTAATCCGTGCGTACGCATGGGTCACTTGGTTAGTAAAATTGCAATCAGAGTAGTATAATTGAAGATTAGATAGATATGTATTTATAATGTTGGTAAAAGAGAGATTGTTCAGAGAAAATAAACAAAATATAATTACATATAAAATGAAAATTATCGCCACTTCCTTTCTTTTCTAATGACTATTTCCCAATTCTTTGGTTTGGAACTTATACCATGGCCAGACGATACTTTTATCTTTAATGCCGCGGTCGAGCGTAACCACGTCCCATTGCAGAGAAGGTGCATTCTTCCTTAAAATTGTCAAGTGATTGTCACATTCTTTCAGATATTTCCTTGCATGTGATGGGATTTCCTGCGTATTATTTATACAGATTAATAATGTGATTGAAATTCTCATAACAATGCAAGTTGATGTAATTGCATGTTACCAGCGGTTAGGGAGCACCCAGTATACATTGGGTTATTTCTGTTGTCCAGATATGTTGACGGGAATGAAGTATTGGTCTGCCACATGTCTGTTGATTTAGGGGAGGTGTAAAATGTAGATAAAAAATGGTGTTATCATCGCAGGCAAAGAAGTTGATGATGATAGACTCGTAGATTTTTAAATCTGCTCTAAAGTCTGCGAGTCCATCTCCAAAAGAAATATCTGCCTCGGTGTTGTTGGACTCGTATTGGGTAGGTTGCTCCATTGTATTTGAACCGGACATCTTGTGGGTAATTTGGTGCCCATTGTTCATGGTAGAATGGGGGTATTTCTATGAATGTCTGGATATAAAAAGGAAAAAATTGTATGAAAAGAAATAATATGTCAAAAGAGAAATACAAAAAAGTTAAAGGAACTAAACGAAAATGATATAAAGTTCCACCCGAAAACTACAGGCAAAGGATAACTAAAGTATATGAAAATCAGTAATATATGAAATGTCAAGAATGAAATGCAAAATAGAGCAGAAATACTATAACTGAAGCATAACTGAAGTATGATGAATATACAGCAGAAAAGCAAAGTCAAAATGCTATATATTTAAAGTAATAATGTGGTAAATCGAAAAGCATGCAAATGCAATGCAATCATGGAAGCCAGCGAAAAGAGACAAAAACAGAACATGCAAGGCAGGAAACAGGGAAAAAATAGAACGAAAGAATTGTAACTCTAAAGAAATAATATGACCAATCAAAAACCATGTAAATGGAATGTAAGGAATAACAAACAGATGCAAGGGAACGAAAAAAAGCTTTTTGTATTTTAAACTATAACCTAGTCATTGTGCAAAGTTGCTCTGAATTGGATGATTGCAGGTGGTCTTACAATTGGATATCTGATCTGCATGAACACAGGATTTAGTAATGTAGAAAATTTAAAGTGAAGAAATGATCCGTTGGAAGATATCAACTTCTAAAGAGACACTCCTAACTTTGGTTGAAGCGGTGGAGGATGTGATACTCATTTTGGGTTTTTCTGAAGTGAAAGTATGGTGATAGGATGTTGAGATGAAGTTTCCAGAGGAATGTGTAATATGGCTTAATAGTTGAGTGGACTTGATTAATTGATTTATCTTCTCAATGCCATAAGTGGCGGTAGTTTTTGTTGGAAATGGTGCAACTCAATTGTTGCTTATTGAATGGGAAAGCTAGTGGTGATGTGAAGAGTATGAACGTGAACAGTTGTGGAAGTAACCAAACGGTTTTTCTGTGATTGGTTTCAGAACTGATTGGACTTTAGTGCTGTTTGTGGTGTGCATGTAATAGTTGGGCCTTAAATGGGTTAATTTTTTCTATGAGGTATTCGCCTTAATGGATTAATTAATAGATTAATAATGTATAGTTCACCCAATCACTAAACTATTTTACATGTTCCTATGGTGGTAATTAAATTTCTCGATGGTTATTATTTTGTTATTAGTAAAACGACGTGTGTGTATATATATATATATATATATATATATATATATATATATATATGTATGTATGTATCTATCTATCTGACTGTGTGTCTGTGTCAAAGTGGTTATGTTTGATTAAGGAGGCAGTTTTAAAAAAATTATAGATTGCTTGTTGTTGGTGGATTCTCAGTATTTAAAATCAATGGAATTGTGTGCAAGAAGTGATCACAAAAGAGTAGCACTGTTTCAGAAAGCATGACAAAAGAATTGAAGCTGATAGTCAATTCTCAATATTTAAAATCAATCGAATTGTATTGAAGATTGTAATAAGTTAAATTATATAATGCAGTCATAATGCAATATTGAAGAATTGATTATTAAAGAATAGGACTGTTTCAGAAAGCATGACAATAGAATTGAACCTGATATTAAACAACTGAAATTTATCTTTTAATGTTTCTGAACACTTCTTTGAATACTACATTGGTAGTGGAATTCATGCTTTTCTGCTCATCATCATGAATCAGGATTTTTAATCCTTTTGCTGAGTTGACCCTTGACAATGCAACATATAATTGGCCATGAGTGAATACATGTTTTGGCAAATAAAGTCCAACCATGGATAGCGATTGTCCCTGTGACTTGTTAATTGTCATTGCATAAGATAGCATAATCGAAAATTGTCTTCTCAATAGTTTAAACGGCCAGGGTGATTGTCAAGGGGACATTGACATTATTGGAATATAAACAACGAGGCCAATGTTTTTGCCTGAGATAATTTCAGTTGCAATTACATGTTTTGCCATCTTTGTTACCACTAATCTAGTACCATTACATAGACCTTGATTTTGGTTGAGATTCCTTAAGAGCATTATAGGACTTCCAATTTTATGTTTGATAGAATGAGTTGGCAAATCGGATGTGTTCAATGAATTAAGGAATTCAGTAGTAATTGATTGGAAATACGAATCTTCACTAGTTTATGATTTATCAACGAAATCAGAGCTTAGATATTCCATGTGGTCACCTATGATTTGCAAAATTACAATTTCAGTGATTATATTTTTGACTGAGGAAATGTCAATTAAATAAGTAATGAGATAATTACCTGGAATGAAGGATAGTATGTAATGATTGATTTGTTCTACTGTTTCATTTTTTGAAGCTAGTATTGTCTTGGATTTAAAGAATTCAGGATTATTGTGGTGCTGATCTAAGTCTGGGAATATTGATTTGACTATAGCACTGATTGGATCATCATATTGAGTAATGAGTAGATGAGCAGGAACTTGAATTGTAGCATAACCATCGTTTTCATCATCTATAATTCCATCTCCAATGTCTAGAATCCATTTAGCAAATGTGGCAGTTTCTTATTCATCAACTGATTCTAGATTGTTGTGTAAGCGCATGTTTTTTGTCAAGGTCAATATTTCACACGAATCCCATAGATAGGATGAATTGATTGCTGCATTTACAATGTCTGAGCGGATTCCTCTTGGGATGACTGGTAGTATTTGGCGAAAATCTCCACCTAATACTATAACTTTGCCTCCAAATATTTGATTTGAGTTTGATTTATTTGTGATAATATCTCTTAAACTTTGATCAAGTGCTTCAAAACAAAATTTGTGGGCCATTGGTGCTTCATCCTAAATTATTAGACTTGTCTGGTTCAATAATTCTGCTAATTGGGTCCTTTGATGGATATTGCATGTTGAGTCTTCAAAAATTGGTACAGGAATTTTAAATCTGGAATGTGCAGTTCTGCCTCCTGGTAATAATAGAGAGGCTAATCCGCTAGAAGCAACAATAATAACAATTTGATTCTCTGCTCTCAATGAACTTGTTAATGTTCTCCATATGAATGTTTTTCCTGTGCCTCCAAATCCGTATAGGAAAAACATTCCACCTTCATTGTTGTTGACAGCTTGGATAATTCTGTCATAAATTGTTTTTTGTTCATCTGTATTGATAGGTAAGCTAATGTTATATTGAAATGAAGATTAATTTTGTTGTTGATGGAAAGAATTAAATGAGGGTAGATTGCCGCTTATGAATAGAATATTAACAGCATCAATACAATTTATAATTTGCAATGAGCATTTCTTTGTAAGATGTTAACTGTTATGAATAGAATTTTTAATATATGAATCGGTAGATTGCCTGTCATGGATGCAAAAAGATGCTCAAATTCTGATCTCGTTGCATCATGGTTGTAATCAAGTTCTGATAATACCAAGTTGTTTTGTAGGTAGGATGTGAGATTGATATCTTGAGGATATGGCATTGTAGGATAGTCTTTCAGTGATCTTTGGTTTATGTGCAATAGTTGTTCAATTTCAATCAATGCCAAATTTCTAAGAGTATCATCATTGATATGTACTTCTAAGAAATAAAAAGCAAGTTGTTAGTGAATAAGAAATAAAAATCTAGCTGTTAGTGAATGATTCTGACCATTGCTATGGAACATAAAAATAGTCACGACCTACTCGAGTTCATTGTTGATTTGCTATATTGATATGCAATGTCATCAGCTAGCCAATACCAACATTGGTTCCAAACTTCTTTAGGTTTGGTCATGGCACCTGCTAATAAAATTAATACAAATAATTTCCTTAGATAATTAGTTGTGCCCCAGTCCTTAGCCTCTTTGATTGCCTCAACATATTCTCTGTCATCTTGTAGAAAGCCCATTGCAAAACATGCTTCTCTATATGTTGGATATTGGATATTTGCAACAATCCTAATATCCTCAAATGAAGTAGGTCCTTTGCAGCTTCCAAACATCATTCTTAAATAAAATAATTCTCCTGTGGTTGGTGGTACCCATATGAATCTTCCAATGGTATTTCCTTTTTTCTGGGTTGCCATGATCTGTTTCTTTTATTATATACAAACTTTGACACAAATTGTGAATAAGTAAGATTCTTGGCCTCAGCAAAACCTTTATTAGTGTTCATCCAAGCTAGGAATTTTGAATCTGAAATAGTTGGTTTCGATAGTACATCATCTATATCATCATGATCTTCATAAAGAACGTTGTGTTGATCTGGAAGATGAAAATACAATCTCTCAACAGCAGACTTTCTATCGTGGATTGGAAAAACAAATATTCTCCAAGCAGCTTCACAGGGAGAAATGTATCTGTGATACAGGTTGGTTAGTAAAAATAATAGTCAGAAAATAAATTATGCAGGTTAAGATGAAATTACCTGCAATCTAGATATTCTTTAAGTTCATCATTTTGAATGTTAACATTTTGAGCTGTCTAATTGCTATCAGAAACCATAACAACAGTCACTCTGTCATAACCTTTGTTTATGTATTTAAATAAATATTTGATTGAAGTACTTTGATTACACCATTCAATATTTATATGTGCCTGATATTTTTTTAGTAATTTTGGATTGTAAGGTACTACATATCTGTTATCAATGATAGCTCTATTCTTTGAAATTGAATGACCATTGTTTCTTCTACGATAGACTGGATAACCGTTTGAATCCAAAAGAGTCCAAGGCTAAAATTGTTTAGGATAAAAACGACTGTATTTGCCTTCTTTGATACATGGAGAGTTGGGTTGTAAAATTCCGCATGGGCCATGTATCATATGGTTTTCCACCAATCTGTAGAGTTCTGGGTCATCTTCATGGGAAGATATTTCTGCTGATATTATCTCGTCAATGTCAGTTGAAGATGGATATTTATTGTCTGGATGTAGAAATAGCAATAAATGCACGTGAGGGAGTCCTCGCTTTTGAAACTCTATAGTATGCATATCTGTGATTGATAAAAGATAATGTTATGATGGTAAGTATAATTCTGTATTTCATATCTATAAAAGTGTTGGTTAAATTGTAATATTTTAGCCATTAATATCAGCATTATAGAATAAAGAAAAATGGCCAAATAAGCAACTTATATTTGTATTTAAGTATAAAAATGATAGTCAACTTACATGCAACCACTTTTCCCAGTAATTGACCCTTTGTTAAGTTTGACAGCATGTGTTCATATTTTAATCTGAAAATTCGTGATACAATGTCTGGTCTGTCTGTTGGTTTGAGATTCAAAGCTGAAAGTAATCTACGAATTTAAGGCCAATTTGGATTACAGGTTAGAGTAATAAAAAGATTTGGAAAACCAACATGACTGCATATTGTCATACCATCAAAGTAAAGTTGATCCATATAATGTGGGCTCCCAACAAACGTTGAATGTAAGATTACTCTTTTTCCCTTGTTTAAGCCTTTAGCTGTTCCAGTGTCCAATGAACTTTGTAAGCTAGAATACTTATCAACTCTAAGCTTCTTTTGGTTGTTTCTGATGTAGCTAAGTCTTTCAGATTCGACCATGGTATAACCTTCAACAATGAATTGTTGAAATAATTTTCGAGAATGGAATAAAGTCTGTGCTTCATTTGACCTGGACTGAAGTCTATAAGCAAACCACTCTCTCATTGTCAGATGGTTTCACTTTCTTTTTTTGCTGGATGAAGTAGAACGGTGAAATATGTCAGCTCTATATCCGTCTTCTCCATAAGGAAAGAGTAGAGGGTGCTGTAGTGGTAGATAACTAGCATGAAGTTCATGGATTCTTTGTAATTCTCCATTTTGAGTTTCAAAAATAATATCTCTTTTTGATTCTGGATGAAAATCGCCAACAATAAGTGCAGCAATTTCTGGAACATTAGGCATATTATATACACGACCATCTTTTCCTCGAGCAGCTATCAGTTGCAATTTGATATTATTGGCTTGATCACCTGCCAATCTATCCCTGGTCATTCTAAAACTTTTAGCGTGAGAATTGTGTTGATTGAGCATGTGACTTAAACCTGAAACAATATGGCTCTTAATTCCAGAATATTGGCTGAAAAAACAATATTTAAAAATATTCATAACTGCACAAACTATTGTAAGTGAATGAATAATTTTCTGACTGATAGAAATAAAAGAACTTCTACCTCATGGCATTAATTCTATTTTGCACTTCATTTTCTGGTTCAAAGATATATAGTTGTGCAAATTTGGGTTTTTTTCCAGGCATTGGTAATAGACTGCCTATTCGGTGGCATGGTTGGCCCTGTATTCTGATTGTAGGAGGTCCTCTTGAATTATTAATTGTTTTGTCTAGCTTAATTCCAGCAGAAGTAAAGACAAACATCATGTTGTATGCTCGTAAGTTATGTTGATAATTTTTACTATCAATTGTATCATCATGAAATAGAAGTCGTTGGAGATATTAAGGTAAATTTTGTAATAATGGCAATTCAACTTTGCCATCTCCACAACATAAGCTGAACCTTGGATTCTGACAATTTTTATCTTTTGATATTCTTTCATCATACCACATTTATGCATTACAATATCTACATTGGATGAGTTGATCACCAAGATCAGAATATCCTGAAATTGTTTAATATCATAGTACAATATGATGATAAGAATTTTGAATATTAATTTAAGAGCATGTGCAGTAACATTTGAAACTGTAAATCAGAATTATAGTCATTACCTTCAGTGTTGATTACAGGCTGATTAGTTGGAGATTGACAGTCCTCATAGGCAGTCATAAAATTAGAGCCTGAACCTGCAAAAATTAGAAATAGATATAATAGCAATATTTGAACCATAGCAAAAAAGAGCATGAAACATTCTTTTTTCAGTACCTTGTGTGGATTCAAAATTTTCACTTTCTGATGAATCAGACGCAATCACTAAAAAATAGAGAGGAAACAAAAGAAAATGTGATTAAGGCAGCTAAGTAAATTGATTTCTTGCATAACATGCTATATCAGATGTCTCACTATCATATTCTGAAGTGGAGTTAACTGTTGCTTGCGAAGATGACTGAGGATGAGCATGTCCCTTCTACTGCATGATACGTTTTCTGTTGATCCTGGCTTTTGCAGAATCAGATCTCTTTGCATGTTGATAGTTTTGCATGTTGAAAATGACTAAAGGCAGAATTCAGTGAATTATAAACTAAATAATAGATTTATGTTCAAACGAAGAACCAAATGCTTGTTTTAAATCTGCAGAAGCTACAATAAAATTAGAAGATGAAAGAAATCAGACATGAGGCATTTCGTTGGTTCTGGATCATAGGCTGACTATTAGTGGTGGAATTTGCTAGATTAGATATGTTTGCATGTTGGTAATTCTGCATATTGAAAAAGGGTAATGATAGAATTGACTGAGTTCTAAGATAAAGAGATGAGACCAAGGGTAGATGAGATAGCAAAAATATGATCTAACATTAACAACTAGTAAAATTGGTAATATAGAAATCATGACACTTGGTTTCGGGAAAAATTGTGTTTTGGGACTGTTGCTAAGCTTGTAATGAAAGATATTGTCTATTTAGCAGTCTGGTGTCAATCTAGACACACAAACCAAGGCCATAATTCAAAATAGGTAAGATAGAAATGATCATAGTCATTGGCGCAAATATTGACTTCTGTAACTGCTACTAACCTTACAATGGAAGATATTGTATATATAGTGACGAACTTTCATTCAGTAACACAAATTTGTTTAATTTGTACGGTCAAATCTATTAGCTCATGTGTTCAACTTGAAATATGAAATTTCTATTTTACATCTTTTATTTGGCATTATGTAACAAAACATGCAAAAAAACTTGACTCAACGTTTGTATTGGAGATGCGCATTGGTTGTTTATATATTGCTTGTCTGGCACACTACAAATTTTTTTTTCATTTCTCTTGTCCATAGATTAGAGTTGTTTTACATAGTTCTAGTTTGTTGTAGTTAAAATCAAGATTATACTTGCGTAAGTCATCAAGATTATAGTTGAAATATAGAACACATGATTTTATCAAAGCAGTGATAACTAGAAAAATGGAGTGATAGCATTCATGTCAAACACATTCTAAATGAGGAAATATGATGTGAGGATAGAAAGTTTTATTAATTTAAAAAGCACATGAATTGAGAAGGAAAACTAAAACTAAAAATTTAACACAATCCTGCGGATTCTATTTTTTTCTTAATCTGGTTTTTTTGTTGTTATTTTTATGCAATTCAGATGGGAATGAAATTCATCAAACAGTTCACCAAGAAACAAATTAAGAACGTGAGAGTATCGAGTATCAATATGATCGCCAATGTAGCTTTAAATTTTTCTTCTTCGTTGTTTTTAATATTTGATGTAATTTGAACATCAATTTATCTCCATTATTGTTTTTTAAATTTAGACTAACTCCTCCATTAATTTGTTAGAAGCATATAGACCATCAAATGTCTGGTAAAAAACAGTTCAATTGTATCGAGGACAACTAAGCAATGAATAGTGAAAAAATAAATTGTTTTTAGTGGCATATTTAATATAAGAAAACTTGCAATACAACGGCAGGAACACATAATATGGGCAAATCTCAATTTAGGACGCCTAAAAGATCCACAAAAAAACATGCTAATAGACAATTGGCTAGTTTTGATTGCTCAAAACTGAGTGAATTGTAACCTGTTTGAAACTAAGTCATAATTAGCTTCAGAGCTGACATAATATAAAAGGGAGAAATGTACAGCAACAAGGGACAAAATAGCATCAATCCAAAAAACCCGGTTTTCAAATGGCCAAAACATCAGCATGGCGGAAAGAAACGCCAGGGGAATTGTCAGATGTAGCCATAACGAAAACTAATAATTGTCTGCTTAATATGACAATATTTTAATAGCACCATGAAAACACAACAATAACAATCTGGAATCAACTTCATCAGATGGCATCCGCTTTTTGGGCGTTAAAGGGAATCCTACAAATGGATCATGGTCGGCTGTCACAGGCAGAGATTGCTGCATAAAAGATAAACTGGTAAATAAAAAATAATGCAACATATCAATACTTATGACAACAACATTAACTTACACATTCAGCATGGGTAGCATTATTGCAATCAACGTTTGAAGGATCTATTTTGGAACATGCATGTATCATATATAAGTTGATGATAGTCAAACTCATGCATCATATCATTATGGCAACAACAACTAAAATAGATATTAGAAAAGAACACCTCACTATCAGCCAGCATCTTGAGAATAACATTGATCAAATCTAGTTCATTTGAGTATCTAAGAACAACGACATTCTTGAATTTTGATTGAATCCTGACCTTAAAAGCAAGCACATGACCCAACAGTCTGTCAAGTGCTTGAGGGGAAGCATTCAAATCAAGATCACCATCCTGCCAGAAAGAGGACAAATCCACCAGCGACCAGTTACAATTGAAAGAACAAAATATAATACATAAAATAAGAAGTAGTATATGATAAGACATGAACATACTTCAATCTTGACCCTATTCACATCATCAACTGTTTGACCAATCAATTCAGCACATTCACGATCCCAGAGCAAAAACTTGCTACTCTTATTGTTTTGGGTAACCATTACTTCAACTCTATACCTACCAATGCACATGCTAGTCAAATACAAAATCCTGAATAAAACATGCTAATGGACTAAAAGTCCAATTACCTCAGAACAGGTTGATCATTATCCTTGCCACATCCGCATGTGAATGGTCCTGTTTGGATGTCAGTTTTCTTATGACATTGAAGGCAAGCTGGATAACACCATGAATGGTTATCCATGACTATTTTGCTAATAATGCCCACCGTAACACAAACAACATCCTTAAAGAAAACCATAACAATCAAATTGGCAACAATAAAATGCCAGTATTAGAGATATTAGCCATAATATATGAATGTGAACAAATCTTGCCAAATTTGACTTCCAATTGCAATGAATACACAATAAACAAAGATAACAGGTCCACCTCAGAAATGCCATTGATCTCAGAAATAGATTTGACTTCAGCTTTCGAAAGAAACGAATCCTTTGATGATAGCTGGCTTCCCCCTGAAACTTGTGAACTTGCTTGATCGCCAGGTAGTAAAACTGGACTCACCTCAAAGCCTAAATCTAAAAGCCTAAGACAATCAAATAAATAGGAAAAAGCAACAGAAAACACTCAAGACAATTGATACATGAATTCAACAGCCATAGAGCAAAGATGATAAGCAAAATACCTCTCTTTAAATTCCTGAATTTCCAATAGAGGATCATTAATCAATAGTTTTGACGCCTTGAAGGAATTGCTCACTGAAGCTGGATAACTTCCTGTAAATGCCAAAAACAGCAACGCCAAAACTTATCTGATGAGTACCCAAATCAGTAAACAAAATATCACACTTACCCTGCGCATCTTTTATTCTGGCATGTGTCAATATAATAACCATCGGCCCATCATTCCCACGCTCATTCAAATAGGATAGGAACTACATACAGTAATTCTCCCAAAGTGTGCAAGATAAAATTTCACCACTACAGCAAAGCAACAACATTACATCCATCACTTAATAAGGATCAAATAGAGATAAGCATCATGCAACGTGACAAATAAAATCCTCGACAATATAAACCCTTAATAACCAAATATATATATGAGATAGCAAAAATTGCTATTAACTATAACCTCAAATCCTTCATTCTAAAAACAACCCTGGTATTTTTTGATGAAACATGCCGAAAGACCACCTGATCAACGACCCCAATAATATCTTAAACCACCAGAAATGAAAACAGGTCATTGAAAGAAAACCAAAAAAGTTATGATCAAAATGAAAGCACAAATTGTGACTGGACTCACCAACCAACAGGCCAGCCACGAAATTGCCAGCAACGACATTTGCAAATTCAACAAATCTAAATTCCTTAAAAGGCAGTTCATGCAAATCAACTTCTCTAACAATCGTCACTCCAATAAAAAAATAACTTGTACTCATGTTCGCACACTCTAAATTGGCCATCATTCTTGACAACTTTGAAATTATGCATAACATAAGTGGAATTCTCTTTCAAATTAGCTTTCCAAGACTTGAGGTGGTCCGATTTACATACAACATGAATTTGATCACCCTGAAATATGCAAACTATATAATCAATCAATGATATGAACAACAATCCAACAATCAAATAGAGAGCACAAAATATACCTCAGAATCAAGAAAAACCATTTCCGCTTGCTCAGACTTGTTGGGAGTCCCAACGAACCAAAGATCCGTGATTCTGATAGCAAGCTTAAGTGTCTCTTTTGACCCATCAATAGACTTAATCTTGTCAGGAATCCTTGCCATAAAATTGCATAGACCTGCCAATTCTAAATGAAAAATGTAATAAATCCAAAACCATGCAAATGCAATGTAAACCTCAACAAACAAACGAAAGCTCACGAAAACAAAACCAAGAAACTTATGTTTACAAAAAATAGAATACCAACACAGACTTAAATGACACATGCAATAGCATTTCAATCAATGCCAAAATACCATAAAAACTATGATACTATTCGTTGAACTACTAAGGCAATACATGCAACAACCTTAACCAAAAAGAAAATAGCCAAATCAGCAAATAGCAGAGAAGCAGAAGCAAAAAATTATATCTCCGAACAAATAATATTCCAACCATCAACAAACAAATGGAAGGGGCCGAAAACAAACACAACAAAGTTTTGTTTAAAAAAATAGAATACCAACCCATGCTTAAACCACACATGCAATAAGGTTTCCATCAATGCCAACATACCACAAAAAGTATTAGACTATCAGTTAATCTAGTCAGCCAATACATGCAACGACCTCAACTCAAAAACAAAATAGGCAAGTCAGCAAACAGCAGAAAAGCAAAGCCAAAATACTATATCTCTAAAACAATAATATGGTTAATAAAAAACTATGTAAATGCAATCCAACCATCGAAATCAGTGAAAAGAGACAAAAAACAAAATAACCAACTCAGGAAACAGCAAAAAAACAGAACCAAAGAATTATAGCTCTAAAGGAATAATGTGATCAATCCAAAACCATGCAAATGCAATCCAACGAACAACAGATAAATGGAAGCCAACGAAAAGAAAAGCAAGAATTTGTTAATAATAAAAAACAGAACAGAACACGTGCTAGAGGAACATAAACATGCAGAGACCAAAATCACCAAACAACAAAAAAACTGACAAAAACACACATGCACAACAGACGAACAATAATATGGTTAATCAAAAACCATGTAAATACAATCCAACCATTGAAGCCAGTGAAAAGAGACAAAAAACAAAATAGCTAACTCAGCAAAAAGCGAAAAAACAGAACCAAAGAATTATAGCTCTAAAGGAATAATATGATCAATCCAAAACCATGTAAATGCAATCCAACGAACAACAGACAAATGGAAGCCAACGAAAAGAAAAGCAAGAATTTTTTAATAATAAAAAACAGAACATAACGCGTGCTAGAAGAACATAAACATGCAGAGACCAAAATCACCAAACAAAAAAAAAAAACTGACAAAAACACACATGCACAACAGACGAACAAAACTTGAACCTTCAACCACAGAAGAACGGAAATCACGAACTGGAAACCACAGCCTCATGCCAAAATGCTAAACAACAGAACAGGTATATTGAAGACGGAAGCCAACTGAAAACAAAGGAAAAAAGTGAAACCGAAGAGGACAACAAAATCAAGAAGAAACAATGCAAACCCAACATAAATCAGCAGCTTCCAACTTGCTAGTGAAAGGACTCAAAAACGCTAGAAAAGAAGCCACGTACACCACCAACCACCAAAACTGGAAACGACAATCTAATCACTCAACAACACACCAAGCTACGTGGCTTAAAACCAACACAATACCCATAACCATAAAATGACATATGGTAGCAAGGTGGCACAAAACCAAACCAACCTGGAGGGGCATAAAATGACCAAAAAACCAAAAAAATAGATAGTTGTCAAGCTCTCAGCCATGGGTATTTTAGTATATTCCACACACTCCAACTTTAGTATATAGATATTGATGTACAAAGATACCGATCCAGCCCAAATTTAATTGGGTTGGTTGAATTTGAGCCTGAAAATTTACTTAGATATGGATCTAACGCAAACCCATTTACATTCACACATGCTCGGCGTGGACCTAATTTCTCTCGAGACCAACTGATACATTAATTAGCACCCCTAACTTGTTCGAGTCAATTTTTATATATCTACAAAGTTATTTAAGCTTTCTAGTTCAAAGCATGTGTTAAATATACTCTCTCCATTTCACTTACGTGAAGTTTAAGGTTTTTTACAGGTATTAAAAAATAAAAAATAAAAAACAATTATTTTCTTAATTTAATAATAGGTTTAATTACTCATTTGGTCAATATAATTTCATTATTTGTACATTCTTTATAGTTTTAAAGTGGTTTTTTTAGTCCCTATAGTTTACATACATTTTAATTTTCTTTTAGTCTCTATACTTTGAAAGTGATTTTTTTAGTCCTTATAATTTACATTTTAATTTTCTTTTAGGTCCAATAGTTTGAAAGTGGTCTTTTTAGTCCTATACTTTATATTTTAATTCCCTTTTAGTCTTTACCATCAAAATATTATCAATTACAATTAATTATAAAAATATTAACAAATAATTCATAACTAATTTATCGCAAGATAATTTGTAATAAAAAATAATTGATAATTTATAACTAATTTGTATCTAATTATTTATATATATATTTTTTATCGTAAGGACTGAAAGCTAATTAAAATATAAATTATATGGATTAAAAAGATCACTTTCAAATTATAAAGATTAAAAGAAAATTAAAATACAAACTATAAGGATTAAAAAGATCACTTTTAAACTATAGGGACTAAAAAAAAAATCTAAACTATAAAAACTAAAATATACGAATCGTGAAACTATATATGTCAAATGAGTAATTTAACCTCAAAATCTAAGTCTCCAAAAGCAGAATCATACAAGTCTTACTCAAAATAACCATCACCTCCCTCTGAATTCTCATTTCCACAATTTACCCACCAATGCACCATTCCATCCCTTCAGACACCACCAAAAACCCCACATTAATTTCATCAACCAGTAATCATCTCATAGGTTCCTCATAATTTAAAAAAGAAATCCAGTACATGCAAAATATGTTGGAATGACCCACGTTCAGGGTCACATTCCATGTTCTATTTTATTTTATTTCCATTACATTATTTTGGGAATTTATTAAAATACAAACTATAAAGATTAAAAAGATCACTTTTAAACTATAGGGACTAAAAAAAATTAAAATCTAAACTATAAAAACTAAAAGATACGAATCGTAAAACTATATATGCCAAATGAATAATTTAACCTTAATAATATATATATATATATATATATATATATATATTTATGGAACTCGTTAATATACATTTATCTAGCTATGTAGTTAATTAGATTGTAACACCTACTCCCGCTAAGAGTATTATGCGGAACAAAAGAATATTTAATGTTTTTATTGATTTTGTAAAATAATAATTAATTAATTTGGAATAATTTATTTATTTTTATTAAAATGTCATATGAAACGGAACTGTAGGAGTATAATGTTAGATACCACTAATTAAACCGTGCAAAAAACTTCATTTAAGGATAATGAATGAAACAGAGTGAAATTTGCAAGTTGCAAGAGTTGTATTATTGTTAGTATTATTATCAACATTTAGTACTTCCTTTCCATTTATCACGGTTAACATTGCTGACAAATGTTATCAAATCAAATACTATATAATGCACGGAGGTGAAAAAAGCCGAAGGCTCATCAATAAACCGAATTTATATATAATCACTAGGGCACGTGTTTCTGCATAAAAAAAAATGAGTACCTAACGAAGGGTTCATTGGCAATATTCAATTTGCACCTCAAAATCTAAGTCTCCAAAAACAGAATCATACAAGTCTTACTGAAAATCACTATCACCTCCCTCCGAATTCTCATTTCCACAATTTACCCACCAATGCACCATTCCATCCCTTCAGACACCACCAAAAACCCCACATTAATTTCATCAACCAGTAACCATCTCATAGGTTCCTCATAATTAAAAAAAGAAATCCAGTCAAAATATGTTGGAATGACCCACGTTCAAGGTTACATTCCACGTTCTATTTTATTTTATTTCCATTACATTATTTTGGGAATTTTATTATTTCTAAATCTGGTCCATTTTTTATCTACATTTAACTCATATCTTTGCAACATATTTGCAACCACCTTCATAATAAATCACGTACCCATCCTTTATCTCACGTACTGATAACAAGTTGGTTGAGCTCTGTGATGGACAAACTCTATAAATAGGATGGGGTGCTCTCAGTTTTGTATCATCAAACTCACTTCTCTATTCAGAAAAAAAATACACCATCTATTCAGAGCAGTAAGGGTCTATAAGAACAAGGAAGAACAAAACTGTCTTTAAGTTCGTGTATGCGCCGCTTCGCGTTCGATTTGCAATGGCTGGAGGTACGTTCATAATATTTAGTTTCTGTTGTTTGATCTAAATATGTCATTTAAATTAATTTGCATGTTTAGATCAGTGCCTGTTTAATTTACATTTGGTATCAGAGCCTTTTTGTACCTCTGCCTTGCTTGTTGGGTCGTTCCTATTATGCGTTTACGGAGTTTATTTTCTGAGTATATGAGTGTTATATTTTAAGCCTCCTAAATTCAAAATAACATCAAAATTAGGAATAATATGAGTTTTCTAATTTTTCTGTGATTTAAAATATATTTTTGGTTGTCAAAAATGCATATGATGGTGTGGGTTTTCAAAATCGGGTTCGCGGGGGTTAAAACCCGGCTGGAGATTGAAGATGAGCATTCACCAGTGGTTGATGCGGTTTATATCACCTCTAAGCTATTGTGATTTATTTATTTATTAGATGCAGTTCATGTATATTTATAACTTCTGAAGGATAAATCAGTTATGCGCAAAAAATAACTCCCTTGCCACTAAGCTATTGTGATTTATTTATTTATTAGGTGCAATTCATGTATATTTATAACTTCTGAAGGATAAATCATTTATGCGCAAACTATTTAAAATTTTTTGTCTCTAAGTTATGCTGAACATGCAATATTATGTTAAATACTGGTATGCATTGGATTTGATCCTTTAAAGTTTATTACATGTTGAATGGATATACGTACAATGTTATTTTGAATTGGTATACATGTAATTTTTATGATTTAATATTGAGCACGTTTGCATTATTAAGTATGTTATGCAAAGATTATTTTTTAATGTTAAGTGAGTAATATAATTTTATTAAATTAGAGAGTAGCCACAACATCTTTAATTGAGTAAAATTATATGCTAAATTTATAATCATATTAGAAATATTAATTGTGATTAATCATATGTAATGTGATGAAATCTACCAACAGGAATTTTGTTGTATTTGTATGATTAATTAGGATAAAATATTATATTATATTTCTTAATTTACCCACACGAATTAAGGAAAAGAACATGATTTAATAGTTTTATCATAAAGTTGCATGATGAATCTAATTGAGTAGGACTTTAGCCTACAGACAAGTTTTGTGTCACTAGATTCATATATTGAGACATGATTTGCATTGGCAAAACATGACATTTGTTTAGTCTCAAATTTTCTTAATGAGCATGTGTGTTTGTTTGCAGTTTCACAATCTATGAATATTTCTTGTGACCTTCCCATATTGAAAGGTGATAATTATAAGGTTTGGAAGGTAAGAATTATCCTTCATTTGGGCTGGATGGATATTGACTATGCTATAAGGAAGGATGAGCCACCGGCTATTACTGAAACTAGCGAACTTGATGCTATTGACCTTTATGAAAAGTGGGAGAGATCTAATCGTCTCTCCGTTATGTTCATAAAAACCAACATATCCGCTAGTATTCAGGGTTCAGTTGACCAGCATGATAAGGTCATAGATCTGTTGAAAGCCATTGATGAACAGTTTACGACCTCTGAGAAGTCGCTTGCTAGCACACTCATTATGCAATTCTCTTCCATTAAGCTTACTGGAACGAAAGGTGTGCATGAACATATCATGCACTTAAGGGACATAGTGGCTCAGTTGAAAACCTTGGAAGTTACCATGTTTGAATCCTTCCTGGTACATTTCATTTTGTGCACCCTTCCTCAACAGTATACACCCTTTAAAATCTCCTACAACACACATAAGGATAAATGGTCTATTAATGAACTGATGACCATGTGTGTTCAAGAAGAGGAGAGATTGATAATGGAAGAGCGTGAGAAGGTAAATTTGACTAATTCTACTTTTGGAAAGGATAGGAAGAAGTCTGTAGGCACCAATAAAGGAAGGATTTCGACTCAACCAACAATTAAAAAGGAGTCAAAGTGTTTCTTTTGTAAAAAGAAATGACACATAAAGAAGGATTACCCCAAATTTAAAAGTTGGTTTGAGAAGGTACACCATTTACTTTCGTTTATTATGAATCTAATATGATTAATGTGAATCATAATACATGGTGGATTGACTCTGGTTCTACAATCCATGTTTCTAATACCTTGCAGGGTATGGAAAGCCTAAGGAAGCCAGTGGGAAGTGAGCAGCGCATCTACTTAGGGAGTAGGATGAGCTCGCATGTAGAGGCCATTGGAACGTGCGTCTTAGTTTTAAGTAGTGGCTTTAAATTACATTTGGAGAAAGTTTTTTATGTTCCTAGTTTTTGTAAAAACTTAATTTCTGTTTCTAAACCTGCACCTTTGTGATTTTATTTTAATTTTACAAACTTTGGTTTTAATTTACTAAATAAATCTGAAATTATTGGTTGTGGTCAATTGGCTGATGGTCTTTATTCAATTGAATTAAAAAGCGACGCTACTTATAATTCTATGCACGTTTCTGTTGGGTTAAAACGATGTATTATGAATGAAGAATCCTCTATGTTGTGGCACCAAGATTAGAACATATCTCTATTGAGAGAATCAAGCAATTAGTAAATAAAGGAGTACTTGGTACTTTGGATTTCGCTGATTTTGAGACTTGGGTAGATTGCATTAAGGGTAAACAAACTAACAAGTCTAAAAAGGGTGCAAAGAGGAGTTCTAATTTATTAGAAATCATACATACAAACATATGTTGTCCAGACATGGATGCAAATAGTCTGAAATACTTCATAACCTTTATAGATGATTATTCACGATATATGTATCTCTACTTACTTCATTCTAAGAATGAAGCTTTAGATGCCTTTAAAGTTTTTAAGGCTGAAATTGAGAAACAATGTGGAAAACAAATTAAGATTGTGAGATCAGATAGAGGTGGGGAGTACTATGGTAAATACACAGAGGATGGACAAGCACTAGGTTTATTTGCGAAATTTCTTCAAGAACATGGGATTGTTGCCCAATACACTATGCCTGGTTCTCCATATCAGAATGGTGTGACAGAACGAAGAAATCAAACCTTATTAGACATGGTGAGAAACATGAGGAGTAATGTAAAACTTCCTCAATTTTTATGGATTGATGCTCTTAAGATGGTTGCGTATATATTAAACCAAGTTCCAACCAAGGTTGTCTCAAAGACACTTTTTGAGTTATTCAAGGGTTGGAAACCAAGTTTGCAACATATACGCGTTTGGGGATACCCGTTTGAAGTAAGAATTTATAATCCACAAGAGAAGAAACTAGACCTTAGGACTATTACTGGGTATTTCATTGGATATGCTGAAAGGTCTAAAGGGTATAGGTTCTATTGTCCATCCCACAACACTAGGATTGTGGAATCAAGGAATGCAAAGTTTCTTGAAAATGACTTGATCAATGGGAGTGATCAATTTCAAAACATTTCTTCTAAAAGGGATCACTATGAAGCTGAACCTTCTGGAACAAGTAATAGGTTGGTAGTCATTCCCACCCCTCAAGTTAAAATGGGTGTTAGACAACCAGTGATTGAAGTTCCATAAGTTGTTGAAAGTGATCATGTAGATCAAGTTGTTTGTGGGGAAACACATGATGATATTGAACAAACTGGTGAAGAACCGATTGAACAAGTTCCTCAACAGGATGATCAAGCAACATTAAGAAGATCTACTAGAGTAAAAAGGACAACAATTCCTAATGATTATGTAGTGTACCTACAAGAATCAGATTACAACATTGGAGCCAAAAATGATCCTGAGACGTTTTCATAAGCCATGAGTTTTAAGGAATCAAATTTGTGGTATAATGCTATGAGGGATGAGATGCATTCTATGGCATCTAACCAAGTTTGGGATCTCGTTGAGTTTCCTGTTGGTGCAAAAGCCATCGGATGTAGATGGGTCTTCAAAACAAAGAAAGACTCAGAAGGCAACATTGAGAGACATAAGGCAAGATTTGTAGCTAAAGGATTCACTCAAAGAGAAGGAATCGATTACAGAGAGACCTTTTCCCCTGTATCTAAGAAAGACTCTCTTTGAGTAATTTTGACATTAGTAGCTCATTTTGATCTCGAGTTGCATTAAATGGATGTGAAAACGACGTTCCTGAATGGTGATCTAGAAGAAGAGGTTTACATGAAACAACCTGAGGGATTCTTATCTAGTGTTGGTGAGCACTTAGTCTACAAGCTTAATAAGTCCATCTGTGGATTGAAACAAGCCTCCCACCAGTGGTATTTAAAATTTCATGAGGTCATTTGTTCATTCAGCTTTGAAGAGAATGTCATGGATCATTGTATATACCAGAAGGTCAGTGGGAGTAAGATTTGTTTCCTTGTATTATACGTAGATGATATTCTGCTTGCGACTAATGATAAAGGTATGCTATATGAGGTGAAACAATTTCTCTCAAAGAACTTTCATATAAAGGATATGGGAGAGGCATCTTATGTCATAGGCATAAAGATCCATAGAGAAAGATCTCGAGGCATTTTAGGCTTGTCTCAAGAAACCTATATCAACAAAGTTTTAGAGAGATTTGACATGAAAGATTGTTCACCAAGTGTAGCTCCCATTGTGAAGGGTGACAAACTCGCTTTGAGTCAGTGCCCCAAAAATGATTTTGAGCGGGAAAAGATGAAAAATATTCCATATGCTTCAGCAGTTGGAAGCCTTATGTATGCTCAGGTTTGCACTAGACCTGATATTGTGTTCGCTGTTGGAGTCTTGGGAAGATATCAAAGTAATCCAGGTATTGACCACTGGAAAGCTGCAAAGAAAGTGATGAGATATCTTCAAGGAACAAAGGATTACATGCTCATGTACAAACAAACTGATTGTCTGGAAGTGATTGGCTACTCCGACTCAGACTTTGCTGGTTGCGTTGATTCACGAAGATCAACATCTGGTTATATTTTTATGTTAGCCGGTGGAGCTGTATCTTGGAGAAGTGCCAAGCAAACCTTAACTGCTACTTCCACTATGGAGGCTGAGTTCGTTTCCTGTTTTGAGGCTACCTCGCATGGTGTATGGTTGAAGAGTTTCATATCTGGCCTTAGAGTTGTGGACTTTATTTCTAGGCCATTAAAGTTGTATTGTGACAACTTTGCTGCAGTGTTTATGGCTAAAAACAACAAAAGTGGAAGTCGAAGTAAGCACATCGACATCAAGTACTTAGCCATAAGAAAACGTGTTAAAGAAAAGAAAGTGGTCATTAAACACGTCAACACTGAGTTGATGATTGCTGATCCTTTAACTAAAGGCATGCCACCAAAGAATTTTAAGGATCATGTATTACGAATGAGACTTGGTTCCATGATATAATTTCATTGTACGTACATTTTTTATTTTCAATGAAACTCTTATTCAGTTAGATATTTTCTCATATGGTTTTGTGCACATATTTATTTATTTCGAGAAAAATCATTCGATTTAGATATAGAATAAACATATGGTTTATTCATTAAGTTGAGAGCTAGTGTTGAGAGACTTGATATATTGTGGTACATGGAAGATACTACTCATCATCAGAGGACCTATCGCCGTGACTCATATATTATGTTTCTTATTACAGTTGATGTTGAGTTAAATGGACCAAGTGGGAGAATGTTGGAATGGCCCACGTTTAGGGTCACATTCCACGTTCTATTTTATTTTATTCCCATTACATTATTTTGGGAATTTTGTTATTTCTGAATCTGGTCCATTTTTCATCCACATTCAATCCATATCTTTGCAACATATTTGCAACCACCTTCATAACAAATCACGTACCCATCCTTTATCTCACGTACTGATAACTTCTATCTCACGTTCTGATAAGAAGTTGGTTGAACTCTGTGATGGACAGACTCTATAAATAGGATGGGGTGCTCTCAATTTTGTATCACCAAACCCGCTTCTCTATTAAAAAAAATACACCATCTATTCAGAGCAGTAAGGGTCTGGAAGAACAAAACTACCTTCAGGTTTGTGTATGCGCCGCTTCGCGTTCGATTTGCAATGGCTGGAGGTACACTCATAATATTTAGTTTCTGTTGTTTGATCTGAATATACCATTTAAATTAATTTGCATGTTTAGATCAGTGTCTGTTTAATTTACAAAATAAGCATTTATTTCTTAATTTTTTTTAAAAAAACTTTAGACCTAACGTAACCCTAGCTAACAACCATAACCATCATGACTTATACCAACCCTACCATGTTCCTCCTCTTCCTCTCCCTATCCTTCTTTCCCTTGATCCAAATCCAGCTCACCACCAACTACTACCAAAAAACTGTCCCAAATTCTCCGACATCGTCCGAAAAGCTGTCACCCACAAGCAACTATCGACGCCGACCACTGCTGGCGCCATGCTCCGCCTCTTCTTCCACAACTGTATGGTTGGCAGCTGCGACACCTCCATCTTCGTCACCTCCAACACCTTCAACAAGGCGGAGCATGACGCAGCCGTCAACCTCCCCCTCTCGGGGGATGGGTTTGACGCAGTGGCGCGCGCCAAGGCGCCCTCTAGCTTGAGTGCCCTGGCGTCGCCTCCTGTGCCGACATCCTGGCCGTGGCCGCACACAATCTCGTTGTTGCAGTCGGTGGCCCCACCTTTGATCTCCGCCTCGGTCGGAAAGACTCCCTCGAATCAAAAGCCACTGACCCTGAAAACCAATTCCCCTTACCAACCATGTCTTTGTCAGAAGTAATAAAAATCTTCACATCCAAAGGCTTCTCTATTCAAGAAATGGTGGCTCTCGTTGGTGCACACACCATAGGGTTATCCCACTTTAACCAATTTTCCCACAGGCTTTTCAACTTTAACAAGAATTCCGAAATTGACCCTGCGTATAACCCTGATTACGCTGCGGGGTTGAAGAAACTGTGTCAAAATTACACCAAAGACCCTTCCATGTCAGCGTTTAACGACGTGATAACTCCCACGAAGTTTGATAACATGTATTACAAGAACTTGCGGAAAGGAATGGGATTGTTGGCCACTGATAGTGCCATGTTTGATGATTCCAGATCGAGGCCCTTCGTTGACAGGTACGCGGATGATGAAAAGAAGTTCTTTCAGGATTTCGCACGTGCCATGGAAAAACTTAGTGTGTTGCAGGTTAAGACCGAAGGAAAAGGAGAGGTGCGGTCGAGGTGTGACTCATTCAACACGCTTAATAATTGAAACCAGTTTTGTGTCTTTTCGTTTTTTGTTTTTCGCTTGAAAGTATTCAACGAGGGAGAGTGATGGAACAACTAACATGTAGAAAGAGATGTAGATTGTAGGAAAAGATAAAGTAAGAAGAAAATAACATGCACAAGTGACAAGTCTTTCTGAATTCTGAATGAATGTAGGTACTACGTAGGAGTACGGTCTTAGCCACGTATATATCGTGGCGTTTTAGCTAGTGAATAAAAGTTCATAGTTTTTTCGATTTAATTTTAATATATTTAGAATAAAAACTGTATATTTTTAGTATATTATATATTTATTTAAAATGTAAAAAAAAATATCTTCATTTCATTATAATTTTTTTGTATCAAAATTATGAAGCACTATATTAATTACCAGGAGAAACAGACACTCCGTATATTTTTTCTTTTGTGTTTATAAAAAATTATCATGTCTAACTGCTTTTTTTCTTAATTTTTTTGTAAAATGAAAAATAAAAATAATAAAAGTAAGTGGGTGATTTATAAAGATAATTATAACGATAAAATAGTAACTTATAAATGTAACTATAGAAATAAAATAAAATAAAAATATATACACCAAAACATCTTTTATATATATATATATATATATATATACACATTTATAAATTACTTGTTTAATTTTGGTATGAATTGAATTTATACGGATTCTCCCATAATTATTACATATAATAAGATTTGTTAATTTTATCACATCATACTGTTCATTAACTCATTAATTATTAATATGATATGGTAACTGAGTGAATTTCTATTAAACTCCCATGTAAAAATATTTTGTATTAATAATATATAAAATTAATTAAAATTATATATATATATATATATATATATATATATATCTTGTATTAATATTTTGTATTAACTGTGTCCTACCATACTACTCCCAAATCTAGTTTCTTTTGACAAAAAGAATAAAAGATGTTATATCTTTTTACTATCTTGTTGGAATATCTTCTTACTAATTCTTCTTGTAAATTCTTTTACTCATTGACACGTCATTTCTTTAACTTCTAAAAGCATTTAATACTTCTGATTCTCTTTTATTTCTATGTAGAATTGATCAATCCTAATCCCAGTCAATTAATTGTTAGTGAACTTCAACATTTAATTGGAAGAACTATGGAACGGTTTGGTTTAAAGATTAACAGAAGATCAATCGAGCGAATGAACCTCTAATCAGATTAATTGTTTTAATCACTCTCTATGTGCTTTATCATTTCCACTAATTTGCATGAATCCTACATGAACAACTAGGAATTAAATTTAGTAAAAGATTACTAAGAGATTATGGTCAATATATATTAATGAAATTGAGACAGATGATTAGTAAATGAAAATTAATTCAAAGCTCAATAAGAAAAAGAATTTGGGGATAATTGCTAATACCATTGAAATCACAAGCCCAGCCAGGTCTTCCCTGCTTGTTAATTTCATGAATTATTGCTTGCTTGTTCTTT
This sequence comes from Glycine soja, assembly GCF_004193775.1. Lineage (NCBI taxonomy): Eukaryota > Viridiplantae > Streptophyta > Magnoliopsida > Fabales > Fabaceae > Glycine > Glycine soja. The sequence goes on along the minus strand of NC_041019.1, from coordinate 18,401,054 downwards.
CAAATTATTGTACAGAACAATGGAACCTTGCTTCAGCAGCTAAGAGTAACATATCAGCACAAGCGTTAACTTCTGCATAAATGTGAATTATTCTTACTATCCAAGCAAGCTTTAATAAATTTCTATAGAAAAGATGTGGTAGTTTTTATATCTTTTAATTAACTATTGTTTAGCTGATGGGATTTCTGTTTTATTTTTAGTGTTAGAAGGAACCTTATATCACCTTCATATTTTGAATTAGTTTGTTAGACTTATATCACATTAGGCGGTTTCAACTTAAGTTTAAACAACAAAACCAATTCATAATTAAAAGACCGAAATTTATTGATTCAGTTATAAATTAATATGAATTTTTGAAACAGTCATTGTAAGCATTGAGGACAAAATTTTGTTTACATAGTCCAATCATAATAGTCGTTGTAAAGTACTAATAGTATATTCAATACCTATACATCCTTTAATTTCTTCAAACAACCTTCGAGATTGATTTACTTAGATTGCCAGTAAAGTTTAATGGTTACGGAATCCATTAACAATAATCTCTAGGATAAAATATCAAGACTTAAAGTTCATTGTTTGAGGGCCCTAGGAACTCCCAAATGGTTAGAGGGAACTAGGAGGATAAGAGATAGGACCTATGGGTAATAGCTAATATGAGTTGAAATTTTATGGAGTAGAATCAGTGTTTGATATTTGAGTTGCCTAACCAGTGGTTTCTAGTGTACATTTGTTATGATTATAGTGTGTGATATGATGATACAGATTGTCTGCTAAATAGCTCTGTATGAGGTCCCCCTCCAATTCCTTTTCCACTATAGGTATCAACCAAAATAAAAACACAATCCTTGTCTCTCCTCTGTCTCTCTCTATATACCCTCATATTCATATTAATTTTAAGCAAAACCCACAAACCATCATCATCATTATTTACCATTCCCGCCCCATGAAGTGTTCTCTTTGTCCCTCAAAACCATGACTCACCTATATAGTTGTATCATACATACGATGTTACCTCAAAGTCATGCAACTCCAATTAAAAAAATTATTTTCACTTTCGAACACAGTCCTTACCATAGCACCCAATAAATTAAGGACAAGCTGGGTTAATTGTAATGTTGTTATATTTTCATGTTGTTTATGCAGAACTTAGTCCAACAGACCCTAGAGTTCGAGCTCAACTCTAAATACCAAGTCCAACAGACCCTAGAGTTCGAGCTCAACTCTAAATACCAAGCCTAATGCCAGAGTATAAGGAATTGGTAAATGACGAAAACTAACAAGTAATTAACAAAGTTTACTTACCTCACAAAAGTTGGACAAAACCTAGCCCGGACAAGTTATCGGCACCGACGAAACGCAGAAGCACACGAGGGAGGGCACCACAGAGGTTTGCTACGAAGGAGGTTGCTAGCTAGGGCGTGCTCACGGCAGATAGGAAGGGCAAAGAGTTAAAAGGTAATGGTGCGGTACTATTTTTCTAAAATTTTATTTTAATTTGCAAAATTGCAACAAGGATGGTGATTTCTTAAAAAACGTCGTTGTATTCATTGGCATGCTGTGAAATGCGAAGATGTTTTTCACTCAAACGTAGTCATTTGTTGAACCGCTCAAATACGACATCGAGCAGCACCAAAAATGTTGTCGTTAATGTCGGGGTATTTACATAAATGCCACCGCTACAGATTCAACAACGTTTGCATAGCACAGATGTTATATTGATGTCGTGGAAATGGTTTTGTATATATATATATATATATATATTAAACTCTTTTAATAAATGATAGTGTAGCTACCAAAAATATATGATAGTGTAAAAAAAATACTATCAGTTAATTAAAATTACTCTAGATATATTTTTTAAATTAATTATGAGTGAAAAAGATATTGGCAACTAAATATAAATTATCCTAAATATAATTTTAAAAATAATTATTATAAAAATTAAATATTGTATTATATATGATAATTTATGATTAGATGATGGGTAAAAAAATCTTTATGCTTTGAATGCATTTCAATTAAATTCCGCATAATAATTTAACTTTTTTGTCTGCATGTACCAACAAATATTACAAAAAGATAAAATGTATCCAAAAAAAATGAAGCCTCCCTGTTTGTATAAAGAATTGTTCTATAAATGATGAATTAGTAGTTTTATTAGAAGGAAAGCTAATTGAGTATCTGATTATTTGGTAAGGGCGTCTCAATTTCATGTTAGTTCTCATGTTTCTTAAAATATACAAAGTTGTATACAACATTTTATTGATACAAAAATGATATGAGCTTTTTTTGTAAAAAAAATATCATGGGCTAGTACTATTAGAGCTGGGCAAATGGGCATAGCCCCGCGGGACACTCGCAACCCGCACAATATATATATGGGCCGTAATATTTTAAATTTGTTTAAATTGTAAATTTTTAATTTGGTCTGCTTAATCTACGAATTAAATAGGTTTTATCCATTGGCTCCCTTGCGCTTTTAACATTTTAATATAAAAACAATAACACTAAATAAATAAGGGGTGCAAACAAAAGTAAAAAAAAAATAGTATAGAATTTAATTACTTTTCATATGATTCAATGATGGGTGAGCAGTGATATAATATTTTGATTTAGTATAAAATTATAGATTAACTAAACATGATATACAAAAATGCTTTTTTAGGAGACTTAAGATACAAAATATGTTATCATTTTGGGTAAATAATTTTTATATTAGACAATTCATAGTTTTAAAATTGGGTAAAATTTTACATTTTAAAATTTAATTTTCATTTTTTTAAAATTTTTTTGTCAATTATGGGTTGGCCTATTAAGCCCATGGACTATGCAAATGACTTGTTAGGAATGTGAGCTTTGCAAGACGGACTTACCTACGTACCGAGCTAAGCTTTGTTAGGAATGTGACGTTAAAGAATTACTTGGATGCACAGTACTACGGTGAAATAGCTATAGGAACTCCTCCTCAAAAGTTCACTGTCATTTTCAACACTGTCATTCTCCTCAATGGGATAATTTAATTCACACTGAAAGTTGCTAGCTAATCTTACTTGTGCAATTTGGCTTAATTTGTGAACCCCACCTGATTATTTATTTTTTCGAATTGATCAATGAATAAGTATTTGCCACCCTAATTTTCTTTGTGACATGTCATTGATGATTTGGCGCCTGCTTTTTTCACTATCTTTCGCAGGTAATTGCATCATAGAGGTTATTTAAGATGAGGCACAGGCGTGAAACTGCTTCAGCTCTTCATCTGAAGGGTCAAGCAGTGGCGAAGCAAGCGAAGAAGAGTCAAGTAGTAATGGTGCTGAAATCCGCACCACTGCTTATGTTGGAAACCCAAGGAGGTCTTCATTTGTGTGGCTGGCCTTTTTGCTGATCATCACTTATTTCTGTTCATCCATTTATCATTATCAGTTTCAGAGCATGCCTGTGCCTCTTACTGCAGAAGAGGCCGGCAAGAGGGGTTTTCGGAGATTGAAACATTCAAACATGTCAGGGCCTTAACTCAGTTGGGGCCTCATCCTGTTGGTTCTGAAGCTCTGCAGGTTGGCTCTTCAACTTTGTTAATCTTTTGTTCCCATTGTTGTTGTTCTTATTTCTTACTTTTCATTGATTCTTTGAATCACAATCAAGAGTAAGCAAGAAGTTTTAGACTTCATGGTAGTTCCCATAATGAACAAGAGTAATGATAGCTTTTTGCATGTGTGATTCTTTTATTAATATTATTGATAGTTCATAATGAACGACAGGAGTAACAACAACCTATACAACTGATTGTGGTAATTTATTAGTCCATTTTCTGTTAATTATTATACATTTATTTTGACTAGCTTCCAACGGCAGTATGTCTTGACAGCATGTGAAAATATTAAGAAAACTGCTCTCTGGGAGGTAGATGTTATGGATATTTTTCATGCAAAGTTAGGTGCAAATCATATGCGCTGTGGCTTATTTTCAGGGAGAACACTTGTTTATTCAAATCTAAATAGTGTCCTAGTAAGAATCTTGCCGAAATATGTATCTGAAGAAGGGAGCAATCTATTCTGGTCTCTTCTAATATTGACATGTGATATTCTCTATCCCAACATACATATAAATAAATAAAATATATAAAAATATCAATCAACAAATTTACGTGGGTAAAAGGTTCACATTTACTTCATTATTATTAAATAAGACTTATTAAAAACATATTTGGCTCAAAATAAGATTGTCAAAGTTTACAAAAAATGTTTTGTCAGATCAGTGAGGTAAAATAAAATAAAATAATATCATGCAATTAAAATAAAAACCCATCCCCAATATCACATCATATCAGAGCATTGTGTCACAACGTCCTCTCGCACGAAGTTCTTTAAAGTCGTCCATCTAGTCATTTGCTCCCACGAACACAAAGTTCAAGATCATCACAGGATCCAAACACAAATAGAACACAGGGAGTGAGTTATCACACAAAAAATTACAAAACAAATAAACAAGACATAATCAAAATAAATTATGGAAATATTTATAACAAAACTCAACTTAATACAACCCACGACACTTCACCACTTTATCTTTAAAATTCATTTTTTTCAATCACTAATCACATTACACATGAATCACACACTCGAGTCAAAACACAATAACACTCATCAATTTCATAATAAACAATTAGCAAGTGTTATGCATCAATTATACTAAGACTTAAGCCTACATGCAATGTGGTACCATGTTAGTAAAAAACCACCCTGGGGCGCTTAGGAGTACATAACAAAACACACCACACAATGGGTATGTCAGATCACTCTTACTAAGTAAAATCATAAGGTGACCAGGGTCACTCTGTTTTGCGAGAATGCTCCAACCATATGGGATCAACATAGGCTTAAAGGAGCACTCAAACCGAGTGTCTTTACCCCCCCAAGACCTAGATTTCGAAGAATCCGTTAGGTTCTCACCTTCCTGATTCAGGTCCAACCCCTAAAATAATTTTTACAAGCAGACACTACTCATGAATTATACAATACCCATGACCTCATACTCATGTTTCAAACACGTTTAACACACTGCACTACAATTTAACACTGGTTCCTAACTAGGAACCTACACTTTCTCTTTAACACTGCGCATAAACACTTTTCTCAATATAAATAACGGTCGGGTTATTGTATAATTCACAGCTCACAACATAATTATTGTCACATCAATTGTTAAACACATACACACTTATTCACAACCAAATATCATGCTCACAATTTAACATCTCATGATGTCACAATCCACCATCACAGGTTTACATGTATCTCACAAATTAACACATGTTCAACTTTGTACTTGTACTCAATTTCAACAATAATATTATAAACGGACACTGCTCATGAATTATACAATACCCACGATCTCACACTTGTGTTTCAAACACGTTTAGCACATTGCGCTACAATTTAACACTGGTTTCTAACTAGGAAACCTACATTTTCCCTTTAACAGTACGTATCAACATTTTTCTCAAGATAAACACTGGTTTGGTTATTGTATAATTCACAGCTCACAACACAGGTAATGTCACATCAAGTGTTAACCACACACTTATTCACAACTAAAACTCATATTCACAACTTCGCATCTCATTATGTGATAATCAACCATCTCATGTTTACGTGTATCTTGCAATTTAACACATTCAACTTTGTACTTATACTCAACCTCCATAATAATATTATAATCTTAAAGTAATATATTATTCTACAATTCATCATATATTCAATTTATCACTTATATACAATTTCAATCACAATTTCATAATCCCAATATAACTATTTATTACGCTAATCTTATTCAAAACACAAACAAATTATACAAAAATATTTCTCAATCCATAGGAAGTAAAACCCCTCAAACAATTTCACATAATTATACAAGAAGAATTTCAATATAATAAACATTCCAAAATAAATCTCAATTTGATCACATAAGGATTCCTATACATGTTCATTCTAACCCCAATTGCAATAAACTCATCCCTTACCTCTAAGAGGGCTCACGTGTGTATTGTGACAGCAATAGTGACATCTCTAGCGATTTTCTGAGATTCCTCAAGTTTTTCCTTTGATTGCTCTGATAGGGTTCCCAAACATTAGAGAGAAGGAGAAAGAATTAAAGTCTCCATTCCACTGTCTACATGTGATGATATTTCTACCTCCAAAGAAGTTTTTTTGCAAATCCCAACGGTGAAGATGTGAGGAAATGAATCGCGAACCATATACCAAAATTTCACAATAATCCAACAGTTAACAAGTCCGGGATCATAGTTTCACTGAGACAGTTTTAGATTTCTGCGGGAAAAGAAAAAACTAAGATGCAAAGGTATTTCTCTCAGCTTCGACATGTTTTCGTAATTCCCAATCATAAGAATGTTTGGAAATGAATTCGGAACTTGGTGTTCAAATTTCATAATGATCCAATGGTGAATAGGTCCGAGATCGTCATTTTTTTTAGACAGGTTTGGTGATATGCGGGAAAAAGAGAGTTTTGGAAGGAGGGGAATGAAAAACGAAATTGAGAGGAAGAGGAGGCGTAGAGAGTATCGCGAGTCTAAAAATTGACCTAAGATGCCTCTATTTATAGCTAGGGTACTCACAATCTATTATTTACTCTATTTTTTTTGTTTTATTTTATTTTATAAACAAATACTCTATTTTATTTTCTATCAAACGAATAAATCAAATATATTTTCTTTTTTTTCTTCAAATCATTATTTTAATACATTTATTTCTCCTTATTTTTTTAATTATAAAATCTGACCATTTTCTAAAACTATTTTTTTTTACTAAAAAATATTTTTAATTTATTTACGAAAAATGAGATGTTACATTTTCTTCGTCTATTTGTTCTCATACTTCTGTTTTGATCCATCATTGCTTTTTTTCTTTGTTTTTAAAATGATGTTTGCAGATTACTGGGACACATTTATCATCGTGACCTGATTTGCCAACATAAATATGTTGTACATGGGGGCTTGTGTCTGTATGTAATTTTGTCCATCTATGATCAATAATGGACCTCTAATATAGAACTCTATGTTGGTCTGCTGCAGGAGAGGGGAGAGGGGATGATTTCCTAGTGGGGAGTATTGTTGGAGCCCTGATTTTTATGGAGAAAGGTTAAAAATATACATAATCCTGTGTATGTTGGTTTGTTTGAAATCCTCACATTAGTCGTTTTAAACAAAGGAACATTCAATTCTTTGATCAGTAAGATAAGGATAATATCAATAAACCACTGATTGTGGATAAAAATTAAACTCATTGAATAATAACATTATGAAAGTAGGAGCATATTGGTCTTGGAAGGATATTTGAGGAAAGACATTGTACTACTAATTGGAAGTCGTAACAGGGACATCAATAAGAATTCTAAGTCATGGTGAGAAATATTTACAACCTCAAGCTTTTCCAGTAAATATCTTTTTTGTTAAAAATATTCATCAGCCTCTCCTTATGCTATTTGGTGCTATTCTGGAATTCCATGCAAGCCTGCAAAGTGACTGCTCTAAAAAGTTTTGCTTTTGCAATTTGAATATTTGATTTTTTTTTAATTAGTTAAGTGCACTCTATTATTTGCTGCTAAACATATAGCATTGATTTAACAGAGCAGGGGCCTGGAGATTGCAGTTGATGTGTAGGTGTTATGCTGGAACTTGCTCGTGGAATTTCTCAATGGCCTCACGGATTGGAGAGAGCTGTTATATTCTTATTTAATACTGGTGAGGAGGAGGGTCTCAATGGTGCTCATAGCTTCATAACCCAGGTATGGAATTATTGTTAGTTGTTAATACATTTATATTAAGTAGTTTTCTTACTTGCTTCTCATGTGGTTTGAAAATATGGTTTTTAAATTTACAAATTATAAGACTGATGTTGTGATTAGAATAAATCTATTAGAAAGACGTTAGCAGACTTTATCTCAATTTTCATGTGATCCCTTCCATTCTTTTGTTTTCTAACCCAGGAGAATAACTTTATAATATTTTTTTACTAAAAATAATTTTGTAAATTTTTAAATCATAAGTAGTGTTTTTAGCACCCTTTAAAGTAGTGCTTGTGGAAATAGTATCTTTAAATCGAGTCTTTTCTTTTAAATTACAAATGTTGGAATGATTTTTATTGGTATCTAAAATCTAAAATATGTTGTATAAAAACATTACCAACAAAAGAATTTTTTATTTTATTTTTGATGCAGCATCCTTGGAGCAAAACTATTCGTGTGGCTATTGATTTGGAGGCCATGGGCATTGGAGGGAAGTCTATTATTTTTCAGGTGTGTTTATTGATCCTATTAGTTTTTTATGAAATTGTAGGGTGTACTTTGACAAAATGTTTTTGTTTTCATTTCTTATTTTCACTTAATATTACCAAATTGCTACCTTGTTTTCATTTATTGTTTTAAAAATTAATGCTTTTTTTCTATTGAGACAGATATATTGAAAATGAATGACAAATTATTCATTCAATGTTAGTTCAGTTGGAAATAAAGTTGTTTTTCATATTATTGCATTTTATTGCTAACCATGAAATCCATATTGTGTTGGTTGAAAGAATGAGACTTAACAAAGCGACTCTTTAAGAGAGCACTCTATACAATAACAGATTCGAAGATGGTAAGCTTTCCATCTCTTGATATGCTCCTTTTAGCCTAGCATGGTTTGCTTTAAACCACACTACTACCAAAAGAAGCTTCTACATTGGTTGAAAACAGGTATCTATGACGAGCCCCACACCGTCTTTGTTCCAGATGTCGTTGTATGTCGACAACAACGACATCGATCACCCAAGGACCCGTCTTTGTAATGTTAGAATACAACGTCAGTGCGTATATAACAATAGACGTTATATAAAACGATTCGACGACGCACATATTGAAGAACCCGTCGTTGTTGGGGTCCATTTCAACGTTGGGTACGCCTAAGACCCGTCGTTGTTGTGGTCCATTTCAACGTCGGGTACGCCTAACACCCGTCTTTGTTGGGTTTCCATTTCAACATCGGTGGCGGGCTCACCCGTCGTTGTTTGACAGTATGTCAACGTCGGTTGGTGAGTACACCGTCGTTGTTCTTTGAAGTTTCAACGTCGGTGGTCCGCGCACCCATCGTTGTTGGCGTAGAAACCTATAAAGACGGGTTTTGATAATGACCGTCGTTGAAGTAGTTCCCCTACTCACAAAATTTGGGTTATACCATTCAAATTTCAAAAACAAAGCTACACTTTGGTTAAAACCTAAGTTGCAAGTCCACCCTCAACCCAGCCCTTCTAAATTATCAGCCCGTCTTAAAAACTGTGTCGTTGAAAGGCCTTTTTCTAGTAGTGCCATTTCTTTAGTGTCATTGGTGCTTTCCACGCAATCAATTAGTCAGTTTGCAGAAACTATGCTTGTGCTGAAGTAAGTCGTTGGATAAATATGCAAATATTAACTTTTATTTCTAGTATAAAGAGGAAAATAAGAAGAAAAGCTAACCCCTTGATAAGTGAAGTTACCTTATGTCTTGTTACAAATAATAGTGCCTGAAATAGTTTGAGTTAATATGATTTTATAGCTACACAGACGTATTAGGATTGACAAATAAGGATTTTATTATAGCCTACAATCTATTGAGCTGCAAAATTGAATGTTATAAAGTGGTGGTGGAAGTGAAAAGATATCCTGGGGAAATAAAGGTTTTATTCAAATATTTTTATATCCAATGACAATAATATGCTATGTTTTCCCTTGTGCAGAATGACAAATTAGAGCTTTTGAAGACTGGATCTCTTCAACATCTGGGGGGAAATATGTTTGCTTTCCTGTTTCATATTGGGGCATCTTCTCATATTCCAGAAGGCAATTCCACTCAATCAGAGGAAGATATAAGCAAGAACAATGCCATATACTTTGACATTTTGGTAATTTGTTACTCAAAAAACTTTTTGGTTTTCTTGGTTATGCAAACCATATTCCAATTTTATGCTTTACTTTGTACATCACGTACTATTTCCCATATAATAGGGTGGTTGTAGCTTGGTATGCTACTGGCCTACCGTCATATCATTAGTCTCTGACATATGATACATGCATTTTTTTAGGGAATGTACATGGTTGTATAACTTCAAAAGTTTGCTAATATGCTCCACAATTTAGTAATAATGCAGTCACTTATAATATGGGTTACATCATTGGTTATGGGTGGTATACCAGCTGCAGCTTCGTTGGCCTTGCCGTGTTTGAGTGTTCTCCTCATGTAGCCCTTTGCCTTAAGTTTCTCCTTCCATGTTTGATTACTCCTACCTTTGATATCTTTAAAATAATACTTTCTAAGGCGATTTTTTTTAAAGAAATGTTAATTTTTTTAATATTTTTAAAACAAAAAAAATACATTCTAAGACGATTTTGAAGAGCATTGACATAGAAATCAAAATTCTAAGACGATCTAAAAATCATTGTGGAAAGTATTGACTTTTCACAATGACGGCTTCAAAGACGGTTTTCAAACTGTTGTGGAATATGCTAAAGAATCGACGTGGAAAACACTTTTTCTAGTAGTGATTAATTAATAATAACATTTTAAAATTTTTTGTTAACAATATGTCAATAACATTGGTTATGCTAATTACTATACAAATAAAATAATATTTCAAGTTAAAATCAAGCATATAAATATAAATATGAGAAGCACTCCATAAATTAGGTTAAGAACTTAATTAAGAGATGTATTGGAGTAATTATTTTTTAAAAAAATATCTTAAATTAGAAATGACAATATAGAATCTATAAAAGTAAATTAAAAATTCAATGAAATCCCCTTTTAGAGTGATTAAGAGTGATATCTGAAATCACTTAAATTCAAGATGAAATTTAAACCAAAAATTTATAATGCAAAAATATTAAAAGTTTTTAAGAGTGATCTCTGAAATCTCTTTCCTTTTTTATGCTTTTTCCTTCCTCTCTCAATACACCTCTACCATATCAGATCTTGAGTCTTTGAGCCCTCAGCCTCTCCCTCTTCCCCCACCCCTTCCCTCCCAAAAGAATTGCTACAAGCACCCGCGCTAGTGTTTTCATAAACAGATTGAATTTACTATCTAATTTTAGGTATTTTCTTACTTAAACTAAAATTGGCACATGATTAGAAAGTATCAATCTCTTGGTTATTATTTTTTTCCCTCTCAATGTGTTACATTATTATATCCATGTTGAATATATTTTTCTTGTTGATAAGCTAACTATAACATATCAACATATAATATGATAATAGACTTACATGACTTGACTTTTTAAAGAAGAAATACAAACAAAAACACAAATTACAAATAAGTTAAAATGAAATATTAGTATATTAATAAAGGAAAAAAGTATATAGTCACCAAAAAAAAAAAAGAAAAAAGTATACGTAAAGTTTTTTATCAGTATATGTAAGGTTTATTTAACTATGAAATTTTGAATTAAAAAAAACACCCTTATTATCTTATTGTCGATAAATTATATGTTGGTTCAATATCACTATGTCAATTGTGATTTTGACAAATAATAACACGACATGTGACAAAATAAAGGATCCAACGTCCAGCTCCCATGTCTAAGAGGTTAATGGCATATAGTTTAACAGTGTTATGCATCAAATTTTAAATATGATATAATCAATTATCCGGATATCATGTACAAATTTATGATTCTATCAAAATTATATGCATATATTTTACAAATCACATATTGATTATTTCAAAACTCAAACTTCTAAAAATAATTTCAACGATCATCACGTTTAAATTTTCATGTCATCAGAAAAGATAACACTGCTATGTCATGGGCACTTTGACATTATTGTAATTACAACAAGTAACACAAAAGCATGAAGCTTTGCCATTGTTGTTACCGCAAAGCAGCCACAAATACGTTTTTGTTGGTGCAACTGAGAATCAAGAAAGGGAGGTTTGAATGGATTCTTTGAAATTTTACCAATTATTTCTTATGTTCAATTAAAATCAATACTCCTTTACAAATCAAGGTTTTCTCAAAAGATTTTTTGAAGAAAGATCAACAACACATAGAAACCCTTAGAAAACAAAGTTTTATGGCCCACACATATCAATTCCAATATCAAGATAGATTCACAAAACCAAAGGTTAAAGAAAGAGATAATCAAAGACAAAAATTTATACTGGCTCAGTACTAAAGAGGACCTACATTCAACATGTTCTAAGATCCCTTAGAACATTTCATTATTAGAGAACCAAGTAAAACCTCTATGCGTATGTAATTTCCTAAATCTATTTTTCCCCCAAACCCTACAAGAGAAAAACCTAGAGTTGAAACCCTATCAACTCAAAATCCATTGGTAACCCTAACCAAAATTACAAAAAAACTAGAAAGAAATTAGAATTGGATTGAATACACCTTTGATGTGTAGATCAATACTTCTCCAAGCTTTATCAATGATCAATCCATGATGGAGATTTCAAGATCTTTGCTATGTTGATCTCTTGAGAGAAAATGCATCAGAACATCTTCAGATGACTCTTAGAAATATTTTAAAGTGATAAGTTTCACAAAGAGAGTCATAAAAGAGAAGAAACAAGTGAGGTATTTATAGATTTAACGGAAATAAATAGATTTAATCAATTACCAATAATTGTAATTGATTAATTCGATCATAATATCCTTTTTCTACATTTTCAGAATCGTGGTAATTGATTATACTATGAGGTAATCGATTATCTCTATTAATAGAGACCTTGTACTGCTTCTGTGAACCAAAGTAATTGATTATAATAACTAGTAATCAATTATTTCGATGTCCAACAAGCAAGCAATCTAAGTGTTTTAGAAGCACTATAATTGATTACGATAAATGGTAATCGATTATTTTTATATACAGAGCCTATCGTTCACTTGAAACAAGCCTTGTAATTGATTACGACATTTGGTAATCGATTAATTCAATGTTTTTTCGGCTAAATCTCAATAGTAGTTGGTTCTTGTGCTAGTATTTTCATCTTGTAATAGATTACAAAAACTGGTAATCAATTACAAATAAAAAACTTGCTTTGCATTGAAAAGCTTATGTAAGCCATCATGAATGATTATCCTAAAGCATGTAGAAGATACATAAACTATTTTAAGAATACACATGTCTATCTAAACAGTCAATACAATGTTACACCTATAAAATGTGTTTTGACATGTAAAAAGATCAAAATCAACACCTAAACTAAGAGATACAAGATCCTTCAATCTACAACGTTTACATTTTCATGTCATCGGAAAAGATAACGCCGCTCAATGCTTTGCCATTGTTGTAAAAAGAAGCAACCACCAAAGCTTGAGGCTTTGTCATTGTTGTTACTACACAACAACCATGAATGGAAAAATAATGTTGCTTGTTAATCCATCCCAAATCGATTACACTATGGTGATGTATAATGTGGTAATTTATTCTTATGAATGGTTACATTGAAATTATTGAGAAATTGATGAGGGAGATTAGTTTGAGTGGTCTTAATTTGTATTCACTTGATGGTTGTATATGTAATTGATCTTAATGTAGTAGGTAAGGGAACCATGCATGTGGTTTCGGGTTAATTAAGCATTGTTGTAACAGAAGAGTAACCAAAGAAAGGTTTAAGGAAAATGTGTAGCATAAGAGCGAAGAGGCACAACACGACTCCGTGAAGCTTGTTTGGTGATATCAATTGTAAGTGCAATATCTGGATAAATTGATTATATCAATTTTGAAATTTGATGTTGTACCCTTTAGATCAGTATGTAATCCAATCCCCCAGCACTTAGCCTCTACGCACTCTTTGCTTAAGGCTAGGGGGTTGTATACCCTCCAGGTTGGTATATTATCTGATCCCCCAACACTAAGCCTTTATGCACTATGTGCTTGAGGCTAGGGGGTTGTGTACCCTCCAAGTTAGTATGTTATCTGATCTCCTAACACTTAGCCTCTATGCACGATGTGCTTAAGGCTAAGGGGATGTGTACCCTTTAGGTCAGTATATTATCTTATCTTTGGATTGGGTTAATCCTGACCATATCAGTTATGTCTGATCTAATTTCTCCCATAGGTTTACACATGCCATAAGGTTGGCATAGATGCAATCATATATCAAGATTTTTGAGGTATGATGGAATGTTTTGATATGCCATAAATAACCCGATTAGTGAATATCGAGGAATATGCGCTATTAGACAAGGATACATAGTCCTCTCTCTAACCTAGGAAGACAATTTAATCAATACACTTCACTTGAGTACTTTAGATTAGGTTGCCTCTACTACGAGGAAGCCTTTTCCTAGAACACTTTGGTGCCTATCGTGGGGCTCAATGAAATGTTTCTCAATGTCCTTTGTTTCTTTTTGTTTTTTGTGTTCTAGAACAACAATAGTGAGAACCACGATAGATGTAACAACTCACCTTCGTTACATAACTAACACAATTAAGGTTTGGATCTTATTTAATTCAAAAAATTCTTTCATTAATTTACTTATGAAATTATTGTGTGAATTTTTCATCATTCCAAAAACAAACAAACTTATCACGAAAGCCATGTATCTATTAAACATAACCAAATCAACATTAGGGGCTAATGACACTTCAACCATAAAAGAAGACATACTTTGATTACATAAAACTCCTAGAAGTTATACATAAGATAAACCTAAGATGGTCATTTCTTTACAAAACTAAACATAGGAAAAGGAAGAGAAGGACACAACTTCCAATCTCGTGTTTTCTCCATCTACCACTCCTTCGAGCAAAAGATCTAGCCTAAAAACCATTTGCTTCCAACATATGTCCGATACGAAAACATCACAAGCATGAACCACATGTGCAACAAGCAAGGGTAAGCTCACCATAACAAACATACATATACAAATAATCCTAAACAATTTATGAATAAAAGTAGGATACTAAATTTTATATACTTTGAAAATACTTTTCGAACCACTAAGATATTTATAATAAAAACCCAACCCAAATAACAAACACAATCTATTGTTCATTAATAAACGTCAATATACATCAACATCAAATTATCCATCTCAATTAATTATATATAACATAACCTTAACCATCAATAACAACATAGTTCCATCACCATTCATCATCAGGAGTCATAACATCATACATTACATAAACCACAATTGACATCAATTGTCACAGATTCTCATCGTACGCAATCATCACAACTGACACACACTTTAGTCAACCAGACCAAGGTTATCACTACTGATATACATCAACAACCAACTAGGCCACCCCAAACTCAGACGTTAACACCGACTCTACTTCATAGAGTTTCAACATAGTATAAGCGGTCCCTATTAGTCGTTATTTACGACTAACTTTTGTATTTAACAATCGCATGAAATTAGTATCTTTCCCCCAATTTATGGTTCTTTGTAGGAATTGTACATATTTTCATGTTTAGTTTGATTTTACTTAGTAGATACTCCCAATTTTGTGAATTAATGTTAATCAACTTCAGTTTCAGTCTAAAAGAAGAAGGAGGTTCAAGCAGCTGGTGTCTTGCTAAGCGAGCCATATGTGCTTAGCGAGTGACATCCGTTAAGCGAGACACAGAGCATGCTTAGCGTGTTGGGAAACCCTAGAAGAGGATCAGCCAAAGAGATGCATGCTCAGCGCGTCGCCAGCTCGCCCAGCGAGTCATTTGTCCCTTCTCGCGCTCAACGCGCCCAGTTCGCTAAGCCAGATTTCACTAACTCGCTAAGCCTTCAAAATCTAAAACATCAAGGAGCCTTTAAAACACTGAAGTTGGCGTAAAATAAGACAGGAGTCGAAAAATAGAGCAAGAGAAGAAGTTAGAGCGACAAACCACCAGCCTCCAAGAGAGTTTAGGTTAGAGGGGTGAGATTAGGGTTCTAGAGGTTGAAGGAGACATCCTCAACCATTTTCTTCCCTAAAAATCTATACTTTGTGCTGAAAAGTTCATTGCTTGTAATGGAAGGCTAAATCTCTTGTCGGGGAGTTCTGCTGAACCTTTGATGTAATACTCTTTTATTATCTATTTAATGATGTTCTTATGTGTTCATTGCTTCTATCTATGGTTTTTTTTACATGCTTGTGGCTTGATCACCCATTTGTATGTATAGTTAGGATTTTTAGCATTGGAAAGTGCTTTAAAGCCTTAGAACTTGATAGAGCAAGCTAGAAAACTATATGTCTAGGAATGAAGTGCAGTGATTTAGTCTTTATTATGTTGTAATCTTAATACAACTCATTTAAACTAAGTTTGTTGAGGGATCAAGGACGAAGTTTAAATAGAGTTAGACCCATTCACTCGAGGGATCATGGTTTAGGTAATTTTTCAGCATAAGAACACTAAAACAACATTAAATAGAGAAAAACCTTTAGCAACATCAAAGCAAGTTCAGTAGAATGACCCAACGCTTTTTACTTGACTGTTTTTACTTCTCAACTTCTAGATATTTTAGTTTGTAGTTAATTAGATTTTCATATAAAAACCCCATTTAATATTTACTGCTTTAAACAAATGTTTGCTCATCGAACACATATTTTCTGAATGAAACAAGTTCCCTGTGATTTGATACTCGATTCTTACCGTTTTATATTACTTGCGTGACTTGGTACACTTTTCGATTAGGTTTGCCGAAGAGCGAACAGTCCCCCATGAGCCTCATTCCTTAACATAGTCTTACTCTTAAACCACTTAAGAATTCTCTTGGGCTGACCCTAAGGAGTAAGTGTGGGTATTGACTTACCTTTGTAGGTTTACAAGACCATGCATCTAAAGGAATTCACCCACTCGTCTATTTTATAGGACAATTGCCATTAGCCACCATGTAAACCTCTAGCATTAGGTTGAGAGCCCACCTAACATCCTCAACTTACGTGCCTACTCATATGTCTGTGCACCTAATATATACCAAGAACAACAATACATTTTTGTGCACCCACCGTGTATTAGGGACAACAATAGTACATTTTTGTGCACTCACTGCATACCAACAACAACAACAATCCATTCCCTATACACCAAAAGAGTCAACTAAATATCTTGGGAAGTAGTTCCAACCACTCCGACATGTCATTCGAAGTCAAAAGATAGGGGTGGTACTTGGGAAGATGTTGATTGTTGGACAATGGATGATAGAGATAAGGTGGACAATAGTTTCATTTAGTCTAGTACTATTGTCTTCTTCTATATTGATCGTCCAATCTTCTGTAATCTAGTGAAGTGTTCAGTCATATAGAAAGGAGCATTGAGTCTGGTGGTTCATTAACATTGACTGTGTTGTAACTTAATTGTGTTCTATTTTTCTATTGTACCATTTCAGGTTAGATAGTTTTTTGTTGTCTCATTTATAAAAGGCTTTGTATTATGGGTTCAAAGAGCTTGAGAGTGCTTTGAACCCATTCATTGTAAATTTTGTTATTCACAATAAACTTAATAATTTTGCATGATATCTCTCTTCTTCTTCTATTATTCGTGCTTCCCTATCTAAATAGAATTTCTCAAATCTTCCCAACAAATTGGTATCTAGAGCTTCAATTCAAGATCAATTCTACATCTATTTCAGATGAAGTCATCAGTGATCAACCATTTTATTTGTTATTTGTTTGTGTTATGTCTTCAAGATTGTATCAAGAAGATGATTAACATAATCAAGATTGAGAAATTCATAGAAAAGAATGGCTCCAACCTTTGGCGCACCAATATGCGAGCCTTATTGAAAGAACATGGAATTTGGGCACCTCTCTCTAGTCAATGGTCTAAGATACAAGAGGAAAAGGTGCATGCGCTAATTCTTTTATCTCTATTTGATAAGGTTCTTTATGAAGTTTCTCAAGAACTGACTATTGTTGGGCTTTGGCTCAAGTTGGAAAAACTATTCATGACAAAATTAATCTGCAACAAGTTACTTGTGAAACGATATTTGTTTGGCCTCTGAATGAGGGAAGGTACGCCACCAAAGGAACATCTTGATGAGCTAAACTCTATTCCTATGAAACTACAAGACATTGATGTTAAGATGGAAGATGAAGATCTAATAATGATTATGTTAGTCTTTCTCCCTCCCTCTATGAGAATTTTGTGCGTTCTCTTAGTGTAGGCATGGACTCCATTACACTTGAAGAAGTCAAGATTAGTCTCTATTCAAGAGAGCTTCAATTAAAGGTTTTTGGGAATGGTGATGAAGCCTCTATCCCTGAATTATCGGTGTTTTATTCTGCTAAAGGGAGAAGAAGAAGGGCAAAGGTGGAAAAAGAGAAAAGTAGATCCTAAGGACATCTACAATTATTGCAAAGAACCAAGTCATTGGAAGCGAGACTGTCCAAAAAGAACAAAGAAATATTATGTTGTAGCTCTTCTTCAAAATGACTCCTCATCGGAAAGCAATTTGGTTATGGTTGTTGGTGAACAATTACAACAACATCCTGAATAATGGGCATTGGAATCAGGTTGTTCTTATCATATTTGTCCACACAGACATTGGTTTATGACATATGAGAAGAAATCTTGTGGTAACATCCTCATGGGTAATGGTATTCCTTGTAAGTTTGACGGTGTAGGTTCTATACAAATCATAATGCATGATGTTGTTAGAACCTTAACAGAAGTTTGTCACATTCCAGAGCTTAAGAAAAATCTTGTATATGTGAGTGGCATGGATTCAAAAGGTTTTCTTGCTGGGTTGAAGGTGGACTTATGCATATTAGAGGGAATGAAAGTATGTGGTAATGTACGGAACCAAACAAGGAAATTTGTACATCCTTCAAGGGTCCACTGTGACAAGCTTTGCCTTTACTATTTGATAATCTTGAATCCATTCATCCAATGGTTTGTTTGATAATTCTTTGTGACATCTACATCTGAGCCATATAAGTAAAACAAGTTTCGATATTCTGAGAAAGCGAGGCTAAGTTGGAAATCACAAGGTGTAATCTCTTTGATTTTGTGAGCACTTTGTCTATGGGAAACAACATCGGGCGATGCTTCCAAAGGTTATGCACACAACAAAGGCCATATTGGACTACGTTCACTCTGATTATTGGGGGCCTTCGAGAGTTCCATCATTGGGAGGGGAAAAATGTTTCCTTTCCATCATCGATGATTACTCTAGGATGACAGGGGTATTCATGATGAAGATGAAATATGAAGCTTTCAAATTTTTCAAGCGTTAGACGATTCTTATGAAGAATCAGACAGGAAAGGCAGTTAAGTGTCTTAGGACTGACAATGAATTGAAATTTTATTCTACTAAATTCAATGAATTCTGTAGAGATGAAGGATAGTAGGACAACGTATTGTATGCTATACTTCACAACAAAACAAAGTAGCTAAAAGAATGAACAAGACCTTGTTGGATAGGGAAAAATACATGTTATCCAATTCAAGATTGAATATGAGTTTCTGGGCTAAGGCAGTCAACACAACATGCTATCTCATGAATCACTCATCGTCCATTGCCATAGACTTCAAGACCTCTATTCAACTATGGTCTAACAAATCAGTGGAATACTTAATGTAAAAGGTGTTTGATGTTCAACATACATCATGTAAGTGAAGGTAAGTTGGAGCCAAGAAGGGATTATTTTTGGGCTATGAAGATGGAGTCAAAGGATTTCAAGTTTGGTTTCCATCTGGAAAAAAATGTCATTCTGAGTAGAGATGTCATTTTGATGATCTCTCTATGTTGCATTCTAAATTTGATGAAGATTTGGGCAAGGCTAAGGATTTCACTAAGCAGGTGGAGGTTGAGAACTCTACAATCAGAAATGTTAGTGATCAAAAGCAGTTTGAAGCACTTGATGAGACTGATTTGGATCTTCAAATGCACCCTTAACATCAGAATTCAAAACCAGTTGAGGGGACTGACTGGACGGGTTAAAACCATCTGAAATAGCCTAAACCCATAACACCTAGAAAGTCACAAAGGCAAATCAAAGCTCTTGAAAGATATGAGTTTGATATAGTGTCTTATGCGCTATAGGTAGTAGAAGAAATCAATTCATTCAAACTAAGCACTTATTAGGAAGAATTTCCTATTCCAAAGCTGAGTAGTGGACAATGGCTATGAATGAAGAGATGGAATCCCTTCAGAAGAACTAGACTTGGGATTTGGTCGAGCTATTTAAAGGTAGATGAGTAGTGGGGTGCAAGTGAATCTTCAAGAAAAAACATGGACAATCCACTGAAGAAGTCATCCGTTATAAAGCACATCTAGTTGCTAAAGGCTATAGCCAGAATGAGGGAATGGGATACAAGGAGATATTCTCTCCAGTAGTTAGACACACCTCTATACGTGTTTTGTTGGCCCTAATGGCAATTCTAAACATGGAGTTAGAGAACCTCGATGTCAAAACTTCATTTTTCCATGGAAGATTGGAGGAAGAAATTCTGATGCAACAACCTGAAGGTTTTAAGGAGGAAACAAAGTAAAATTATGTCTATAAATTGAAGAGGCCTCTTTATGGGTTGAAGCAATCTCCAAGTCAGTGGTACAAGAGATTTGATGAGTTCATTGTCTCTCATGGGTACATCAGAAGTCCCTATGACTCATGTGTTTATCATAGCAAGGTGGTGGATAGTTCCCTTATCTATCTTCTACTCTATGTGGACGACATGCTCATAACATCTCAAAATTTGTTAGCAATTCAAAAGCTAAAGGCATTACTCAATAGTGAATTTGAGATGAAGAACATGGTTGGTTCCAAATAAACAATGAAGATAAGGAAGAGAACTAATTAACATAAAAAATGAAAAATTCCATTAAGAACAAAGAGAAAGGTATAATTGGATAATTACATCATAACCCCTGGACTAGGGGGACTAGTCACTCATGGTCAAACCAAAACTAGTTATCCTATACAAAATAGACATAGACATACCAACAAGGCAAAAAAAAAAAATGGTCATAATCTGTCCTTATGGTATTGTTCATGCTTTAGAGCTCTCAAAAGACCTTAAGGTTCTCTCAAATTCGTAAAAAGATAAAAGTGAAAAAAATATTGTTTTTACAAAGTCTAAAGACCTATATATAGCTTTCTAAAGATATCAGTTTGAAAAGGCACACTACAGACATGGTAAAATCTACCTCAATCATGGTCGAAAGTGACACTGATGCTTTAGGGCTTTGTGGATTGACTACGGTCCTCATGGTTGACCATGACCCTTATGAATTGACCATGGTTATGGTCAATTTACCACGGTCGTTGTTAGATCATTGATGTTATTTTTGGAGGTTTGTTATCATCTTATTCTCGTTGTGCTGCTTACCACGACCGCAATCAAGTTTGAAGTCTTCAAATCTTCATAAAATCATAAAATTTCCAACTCTTGCACTCAATTGAGCGGCTGCAATTTTGCAACACAAAACTAGTGTCCAAATGTGAGTTTTTCCAAGAAAATTCATGCAAAATGGCACAAAAACTCACAAAATATCACTCAAAAAGTGATTTATCAGTACTCCTCTAACAACATCCATTTGTCTATTCGTTTTGAGAAGAGGGTCGAAGTCTAAAAAGTTGATATAAGGGAGAATCCAACTGATAAGTTCACGAAGCTTGTTACAGGAAGCAAGTTCATGCACTGTCTAGATCTACTTAATGTAAATTGGTGGAAACGAATTGGGTTACTTGTAATTCAGAAATGTTATTGAACCAAAGTAAAGATTGTTAATTGTTGGAAAAAACCTTTGAAGGTTCTATTAGATTCGTAAAAAGATAAAAGTGAACAAAAGATTGTTTTTACAAAGTCTAGAGACCTATATATAGCTTTCTAAAGATATCAATCTAAAAGGGCATACTATGGTCGTGGTAAAATCTACCACAATTGTGGTCGAACGTGATGCTAAAGCTATGAGGCGTTGTGGATTGATTACGGTCCTCATGCTTGACCATGACCTATATATAGCTTTCTATGGTGGAGATTGTTGATTGTTGGAAAATACTTGAAGGTTCTCTCAAATTCGTAAAAAGATAAAAGTGAACAAAAGATTTTTTTTTACAAAGTCTAGAGACCTATATATAGCCTTCTAAAGATATCAGTTTGAAAAGGCACACTATGGCCGTGGTAAAATCTACCACAGTTGTGATCGAAATTGATGCTAAAGCTCTAAGGTGTTGTGGATTGATTACAGTCCTCATGGTTGACCATGACCCTCATGAATTGGCCATGGTTGTGGTGAATTTACCACAATTGTTGTCAGATTGTTGACATTGTTTTTGGAAGGTTGTTATCATCTTATTGTCATTGTGCTGCTTACCACGGTCACGATCAAGTGTAGAGTCTTAAAATCTTCATTAAATCATACAATTACAACTCTTGCACTCAATTGAGCGGTTGTACTTTTGCAACACAAAACTATTGTCCAAACGTGAGTTCTGCCAAGAAAATGCATGCAAACTTTATATTCCATTTTATCACTTCCTGGCCTAGCCAAACAAATTCTCACTAGACCAAAACTCCCCTAAAGTGAAAGCACAATTCTATCACTTTTCTAGCTCAGTGGAAACAAGCTCTCACTGGGACAAAACCCCTCTGCTACATTTTTGGCCTAGCTAAACAATTTCTCGTTGGGCCGAAATACTCATGAAGTTGAATTCTTCATTTTTTCATACTCTGGCCCAGCCAAAACATAACTCCTGCTGGGCTGAAACCCCCTTAGAAAAAGCTATTTTTTTCATGCTCTAGCCTACTCAAAACAAAACTCTAGTTGGGTCGAAGCAAAAGTTAAGTTGCGAAATGAAAACTTCGTGGCCCATAATGGTATACACACTGATGCTAACCTTGTACAAAGACTCACCCAAGCTCATAGATATCAATAAACACCAAAAACATCATTATTTCAAGCATTAATCACACAACCAAAATATTAATCAAATCAAATTTAGAGCTTCCCTTACCTTAAGTTTTTGAAGAGGGAGAGGAAGGAGAAAAAATTTATGCTAAAGGTAGAATCTTTCCATCACCTAACTAGAAACTCACACCATAGAGCACTAACTCATACCCAAAACAAATTTTTGACCCACTAACCATGATCCCTTACAATAGGCACCTAAAGAAGCTCTAGGCAAGGAAAAAAGACCTTTAATGTTGTAGGAATCCAACTCCAACCAAGAAGAATGACTTAGAGAGCATGAAGGAAGAATGAAGAAAAAAAATGAGGGAACGGAAGAAGCTTCCCACATTTTTATCTTGGAGAAATTTAGAATTTTACTATTTGCACTCCAACACCATCTATCTATGCCCCTTTCTTATAATGAAAAGCACCAATGTTTATATACAACCTCTAATTAGCATGAAAAACCTTTAACCATCCAACAACACATAAACAATTCACTCCATTTTATTAATTAACTTAGTAAATATCATAGTTTAAATTTAATTTCCTCTTATGGTATTTATCAAACACTTAACATACATTACGAAAATTCACAATGTGACAATGGAGGATGTAATGCAAGAGTTACAAGAAATGAAGGAACAACATGAGGACTGGAGGAGTATTGCCCTCGAGGCCTTGTCAGCAAACCAGGCGTTGCAAACTCAGAATAAGGAGATCAAGAGGAAAGCAGATGACACCCAAGCGACGCTTAGAAGATTGGAGGAAGAAGTAACGATTGAACCATCGAGGGATTTCTAACTCTTCACAGATGTGATCATGGTGAAGAAAATCCCTAAAAAAATAGTTGATTCCTATGATCACCTAATAGGATGGTACACCATGTGAAAAGTTTCCGAGCTCAAATGTTGATCAGCGGAGGAGCAGATGTCGTATGATGCAAGATGTTTATAAGAACCCTGATCGGTATAACACTATATTGGTTTAGCAGTTTGAGGGATCAATCGATCATGGGTTTTAAAGAATTCTCCCACATAGAAGTAAGGAGAATCATTAAAAGATTTCCTTGCAAGGTTTAATGGGGTTTCGGTTCGGGTTTTCGAGCCGGACGAGCGGATGGTGGTGGTAGCCTTTTGTAAAGGACTATGAGCTAGACAGTTTAGGAAATCGTTGGTTCAGAGAAATCCTACAACCATGGTAGAAGTCTGCTGATACCACGTGACATGCCAGATAGAAGTGAAGGAAACCATGGCAAAGAAGAGATCATGAGAGAAGAAGGACATGAATTCCAGTTCGGCATCCAAACCGATCACCAAATATTATCTCCAACCAAAGCAAAATTGGAGTAAAAGGAATGATGCGAGAAATGATGGTTTATTGAGAGGCCAAGATAACCCTAAAAGGTCGAGGATAGTAACAGAAGTAATAAAGGTGATCCTCTTAAATACAACTTGGAAGGCGATCCTGAAGAATGGGAACATCACAAAACTTTTGGATTATCTACATCCAACTAATAGGCAGTTGGGGCTGAATCGTAAATAAAGTTGTTTGATTGTGTTCTCTATTTAAACAATAATGAAGGAGGTTCAAATTTATGTTAAACTATTTGCTATCATACTTTTTTCTTTTTGATATGCTATCATGCAAGCAATCTCACCACACGAATACCTGCTAGGTGGCGTAACGCCAACAAGTGTATATGATTGACCTAGACTACATCACAACGTAACACTATCAAGTGTATACAATCATCCATTGCCTCACGAGTACCTAATCAGCAATGTAACACCAATAAGTGTATACGATCATTGTCGACTATGTGACGACATAACATTATCAAGTGTATATGATCGTCTATTGCCTCACAAGTACCTGATCGATGATGTAACATCAATAAGTGTATATGATCGGCCTCGACTACATGGCAACGTAACATTATCAAATGTATACGATCAACCACTGCCTTACGAGTACCTGATCGACAACATAACATCAATAAGCGTATATCATCAACCTCAACAACACAACAACTTAGCACTATTAAGTGTATACAATCAACCTTTACCTCACGACTACTTGATCAATGACATAAAACCAATAAGTGTATACAATCAACTTCAATATTGCAGTTTAACACAATTAGTGCTCAATTCACCTTAATTGGAATCACGTGTTAGTATCTATCTTCTCCGTTAAATTTGCAACTATAACACCCTGAAAATTTCGTCTCAGTAAGCTTGTATGCTTATTATTTTCTGAGTATTTGTCTTAGTGAATTGATTGTGGACTGTGATTTAATTAAAAATCACAATGTTAATTGATTTTATTGTGAGTAGGATGTCTTTAAATATTTGATTTCTCTGTGATTAATTGTCGGTAAATGTTTGCCAGTAAACTATTTTGTTGTGATTGAATTCTTTTTAAGAGAGAATATATATATATATATATATATATATATATATATATATATATATATATATATATATATATTTGGTCATTATAATTTATTTAATAGGATTAGCTAACATAAACCTACTTAAAAAATAAAAAGAGTGTTAGCACCCAACACCTTTTCATTTAGACAAAAAAAATCATCATTTTTTTATTAAAGGATAATTAAGTGATTTTTTTAAAAAAAAATCCCAAATTCCCAATTTTTCTATTCTCTTTCCCATGTCTGTTCTCTATAATGTGAAGATTCGCTTGCTCGCTCCCACTGTCATTGTGCCACCAAAGTTATTCCAAGCTGATTCTTTTCCTTCTCAATACCACCATAATAAAACTCATCTCAATTTAATTTTTTTCATTTAACATCATGGAATTTGATAAAATGGATTAACAAAGGATTTTTTTTTGGAAATAACAAAATTAAATAATCAAATGCAAAATTTCCCTAATAACAACAAACATGAATAAAACTGGAGATGGAGAAGAAACAATTGGTGGAGGCCATATGAGGAAAAGGTGGGATGCATTAGTCTACCCCCGTTTGTGTAAGAGGTCAATATTGGGGTTGAATTGGGGGTGCACGAAAGAAGGTTGGGCAAGAAGGATTAAGGAGGAAGATGAAGCTTCTCCTCCCGTTTTCACTCGGAGACATCATTTATGGAGGTATTAAGGTTTGCACTTTTGCACAAGAAGGACGTACCAATTTGGTAATCTCTGGATAAGGAACCACCATCATATGTCACACGCAATAAGAAAGAATGTGTAACAAGGAAAGACAAAAGGAAAATTGGGAATTTGGGGATTTTTTAAAAATAAGAAAAAGAAAATTACTTAATTGTCTTGTAGTCTATGTTGAATTTAATAAAAGAAAATGTTTTTTTTTTGTCTAAAATGGAAAGGTGTTGGATGCTAACATACTCCTTCTATTTTTTAAGTGGGTCTATGTTACAAAAACCCTTATTTAATTACACAAAATATCTCAAGTATTATGTTTTTTTTATAAAAAAAATGGTTAGATTTCATTCCTACAGTTAGTAGAAAATAATTTTTGGCACGAGAAAACAATAATTTCGCAATGTAAGGTTACACTGTGTAATTACATAGTGTAAATCCAAAAGGCCATCATGGTCAAAACCCCATCCACCAACGGGAGAAGGGGCTGAGCAAAAACCCTTCCCCAATCCCCCTTTAGCCACTTCAACACTCAACCTTCACACACCACCCTCTTAACTAATCAAAATTCGTGGAAACCCCTCCTTTACACACATCACTCATTTCAAATTCCATTTAGTGCACAAGTTAAACTCTCTTCTCTCACCAAGACCCTTCAGCTTACCCAAAAGAAAGAGAAAACACCATTCTTCTCCCCTCCAACACACAAAAACCGTGAACATCAAAGGAGGAAGGAAGAGGCAACTAAAAAATTATGCACTTGATCCTTGTGTTGTATTTTGCCAAGCGTGGAAGTGTGCTTTCCTCTCCTCTCCTTTTTTCGTACGTGTGCATTGAATTTTGTGGTAAGGGGATTCTTTTGTATGAACTGAGCCCCCATGGTTGCCTTTGGGAAGAGGCAACCGTGGTGTAATGATCCTCCATTGCATTGCATGCACAAAAAAAAAATGTTTTCTTTAAGGGTTTTTCTCAATTGTTTTGCAAAGCTAAGGACGTTCACTAATATGCATGTCTTCCTCCCTTCTTTTTTATTACTTTTGTGTCTTGGAAAAGCTCCTAGTACAAAGGAGACTCTATCCAATTTTTCTTATAATTTATAAAGCAAGTTGGGATTTTCGAATTCAGGCTATGAGAAAGGAGAGGCTGGTTGGAAAACATTGTCCTCTAGACTAGTCTCGGTATTTCAAGCCTAGAATAAAATATACCCATTTTTTTCATGAAGTTTGTCTTGTTTTACCCTAGACAAAATTTGCGACAACTTTCATGTTGGAGCCCTTGAGAGATGAGGTAATTTTGGGCCCATCTGTGACATGCAATGTGATTGTCCAGTGCTGCAAGTTGAATCTAGCAGTGGTTGGTTTTCTGTAATTTATGGTCTATGTGGTTATCACCTTGAAATGTTGTTTACATTTTATAAACCTAGAGAGATTTTTTTTTTCAAACATTTATAATAACGGAAATTTTAGTTTTCATTTTTGAATTTAAAAAGGTCAAATCAAACCGAATGGTTGTAGAAAGGACATTTTTGATGTTTGGAAAATAGGTTGGAAAGATAATTTTACTAGGATTGACTCGGAACAAATTTTTGCATGATTTTTACCTTTTATAGGAAAAGGATTTTGTTAGCTTTAAACAATAAAAAGTGCAAGTGAATATGGTTTTGGAAAGAGATAGAAATTGACAAAACTTCAAACTATGTCAAAACTGGACTATATTCTGCCTTGCTACCTTGTGGGATTTTTATGAATATTTGTAAATTTTTCAAGTGATTTAATTTACTTTGTTAGAAAGATAAGAAAATTTTCTTCAAGTTTATGTAAAAAATTTCAGTTTATAAAATTATTTGCTAATATTTACAAAGGCTTGAATATGCTCAATTTTCAAAAGCTAGGGTTTTTAATGCATGGTTACTTTGAATATTCTAAGTTGGTAATTTTTGTTAGTGTTGTTATCATATATGTAACTTATCTAAGTGTTGTGTGTTACCCTAAATTGATCTTGTATGACTTATGAACTATTTTTTTATGATTGAAAGATCGGGGAGTATGAATCCTAGGCAAATGTGATTGTGAAATGAGTTGTTTACTTTGAGATCGGGAGGTGTGACCTCAGGCAACTGCTGCATGTGATGAATTGTGTGTGACCCATTTGTTGTACAACCAGGGATTGTAATGAACCCATGTGTTAAGCCTTGTGCGTGGTAGTTACAAGGACTCGAGCACGAGTCCCGGTGTTGACTAGGACCATGTTCTAATAGGCACAATGTGTCTTGAAAGATATGCACCTTTGTGTAGTGGATGCAAGGACCCAGGCATCAGGCCCAATGCTAACTAGACCTTGTTCTAGTGGACATTGTGTGTCTTGAATGATGTGCAATGTTTTGAGTTGCATAGGGACTCGGGCACAAGTACCTAATGGCTAGGATGTTTTCTTCGAGAGAGTGATGTGCTTGAGAGTCGTGCAAGTATACATGAATACATGGTGGAATGTTGAGATGCAAGACAAAGAGAGTCATGTGGAGGCATTGTGCTACAAATTGTTAACACTTGCATGAAGATGGTCGATGGGCGGTTTTCTCACCATAGGGTGTGAGGGGATGAGGTCCTCATTCACTTGTGTTGATGAAGTCAAGGGTTTGTAACACCCTGGAATTTTCTTCTTAATTTATTTTATTACATGTGTAAAATTTCATTGTTAAGGACAAGATTATGCAATGTGTAATCTAATCATATGCATGTGTGATTTAATTTATTCTCTATATAATATTAAATGTATAAGTTTCATATTAGTCATATTTATTTTTAGGGTAAATAATTTATTTAGTTAGTTGGCAGAAATTTGGAAACTGTCTGAAAGAAAATTCCATCTGTGGCGACATTGCACTGCGCACTGAGCGGAAGTGTAATTTCACTCTATGTGAGTGTCCTTTGTGTGAGGTTCACTCTAGGTACACATTCCTAAATAGATGAGCATAATAATCAAGGCAATTAAGATAAAATTTACTAATTTTGGTAAAAAAAATATCAATTTTTGGCAAATCATGTTCCTTTCTTTTTTGGTGGTTTTGTAGAAAGCAAAACTACCCAATTGAGGCATAGAGTTACGCATTGAACATGGCTAGCCAAGTGGTCATTCATGTGTCAAATGAGCTTGTCAACTTGAAGCTTTCACCCTTATCTTCTAGTTCTTTGAACAAAAATCAATTTGGAACCCTTCATTCACTCATCTTGCATGAGCTCAACCTTAAGGGAGAGAAGTCCCTTTTTCCTTTCTTTCATCAAGTTTAGGTAAATGGCCTCCATTTTTAACTCCAAACTCGATTTTCACTTCATTTTCTTGCTCTATTCTCACTTGTAGTTTCAAATCTTATTTTTACACTGTTGAGGGTTGGAAACTAGAACCTAAACTCCCTCATTCTTCCTTCTAAATTTCCTGTAGACTACAGGAGGTAAGGGGAGCCTCTCCAACTCTTGAACCCTATGTTTGTTGTTAAACTTCCTTGAACGTGTTGTTGTTTTAAAATTTTCATACTTTATGACCTGTACTGGATCTATATGCTGGCTTATTTTTCTTGAAATTTTGATGCCAAAAATAAGTTCATTGGGTGTTAAAACCTACGGTTTGACTTAAGATTCACCAAAAACAGAATTTTCTAGAGAAAGTTACAAGCAAAAAAAGTTTAGGGGACCTTTTGGAAAAAATGAATTTTTGGTTCGAATTTGAAGTGGTTTGTACTTCTGTATGGAATATTTTGATTAAATTTTTCACCTTAAAATGAGTTTACTAGGTTTAAAAATATAAGGTAGCATGTAAGATTTGAGAAAAATCAATTTTAGGAGCACCTGGAATGTTAGAATAGAGTTTGAGCTCAAACTTGGCAAACTGAATAGGGTGTTGATTTTCGAGTAGTAGATGACCTAATTTAATAATTTTAAGCTTAAAAAAGAATTTAAAACATAGAAAAACCTTAGAAAAGTAGTAAGGAACATTAAAATTGATCTCTGGCGAAATTACGGGACAATAGACTACGTATGATAAAATTGTGAAATATGGATGCTTTGTGTTTTGTACTTCTAAATGATGTAATTGGACATCCTAGACTTTATTTACTAAATTTATATTGTTTTGAATGAATAAACCTGAGCATGTGATTTCTGGCATTATTTATCGATTGTTTGTAAATTGTATCTGGTCTGGAACCCTAGGATAATAACTGAATATGAGTAAGACTCTGAGAGTGTGCACTCTAGCAAAATATAGATGTGGCATGTGAAATTATATTTTTATATTTATATATTTTTTTATCTTTTCTGTATGCGTTCAAGGATTGGGTCCGAGGGTTTCCAACCCTCATCAAATTGTTTGCTTTAAATATTAGTTTATTGTGTTTTTAGTCATTATGCTCTATGAGTTGATGCGTTACATGTTATTTTAGTACCTGGGAGATTCAGAGTGATTTTCTTAGATTAGCACGTATGCTTGAACCTCATCTTCTTTTCTTGTCATTTGAATGTTTTAATATGATTGTTGTACGTGGCATGAGGGCTACACACACGATACGACGACGTGAGCGGGAGGACAAAATGAAAAATAAGGAATTGAAAGGTTATATGTCATATGCGAATGGTGAGATTGAGTTGAGCAAGTGGATAATAAACAAAGATACATTGGGGTATAGTGGATAGAGAGGTTCATAGGACCTAAGAGAATTAGCGAGTGGTGACAACCCGACACTTGGTGCACTCATTTGGCGCAAAAAGCTCACAGACTTTGCTTTGCTACTCCTAACGAGCTCCAAGACTATGCTTTTTGAATTGGGAGCTAGAGATTAATGTACATTGTATTTGTATGTGGCGATCACCCCTGACTATCATCCATATGAAAATGTAAGACCACCATGACTTGGGAGGCTTAGTGGCAGTGATTGGGCCATATTGTGAAATAAGTGTGATAGTGATGTGCTTAGGACGGGGGAGTGTTGTTTGTTTAAATAACCACGTGCAATGGTTACATAGATTGGATGTTTCGGTTTTATTTGCTATTTTTTGTTGTTTGTGGCGTTTGAGGAGCAGAGGACTCACCTTTGAAACCAAAAACTTTTCAAGAGCAAATCTTGGAGCATCTGCGGAGGATGTTCATGTGGATCAGTAGATACCGCTATAGTTATACAATGGAGGAAGAGGTGCGTCTCCACACCCACTTTGGTTACATCCGATGCCACTTTTTGTTGTTAGATGAGCCCCAGATACCATCGATCACCATAGAGGCACATGCTACTATCACATTCCTTTTGAGCGTACTCCTCAGTGCGACATTAACCATGTTATTATCTACCATGCCGACTTAGGATTCGAGTGGTCAGACAACCCATTGCGGTTCAAGCGAAACTTCTTTGGGCATGATGCTAATGAGAGGACCACTAGATATATATTTTGTTAGGATACAACCATCAAAGTCTACGAGGAGGTGGGAGATTTCATTGATGATGAGGATCTCATGACATCCGAGATGGCTTTCTACCTTAGGTGTCTGGGAGAAAAAGATATCCAAGGGAGAGGTGGTTTCATCCGACGGTGAATGGGATTCCTCGAGAGACGAGAGAAACCCTTCTGAGGATATGACTTCACCCTAGGTAGCTTGTGGGTCTTGGGTAGTGATTGCTCTAAGTGTAGGATTGTTTTCCCTTTTTGATGTATATGTGGGGTGAGAAGATTTCTATACTCATTGTTGTGATATTTTTTTGTATTAATCATTTTGGTGATGCTATGTAATATTTTGAGGGGCAGTGAATATTTTATCTTTCTTGCTAATAGTTTTAATGATTTCAATACATCTACGTTTATATCTTAAGGGCCACTGAGACTCAGTATGTATGATTATGTATTTCTTTCAGTTTATCATCAATTAATTTTGTGCAAGTTAATTCCTTATAAGTTATACTTTATTATAGCATTGTGTGCGAGTGGAAGAAAAATGACAACAACTTTCGAAATGGTTTTTAAATAGAGAACACATTTTTACAATACCCTTATTCAGGAGCATTTTAATTATATGTGCATGCTTTAATCAAGTGCAATATATATATATACCCTTGTGTGTGTGTTTGTGTATATGTGTTCCTTCTTTTCTTGAAAAAAAAAATATATTGAGATATTTTATCAACTAAGAAATAGAAACTAAATTTAATGATGTGTATTCCACAAAATATATTGTCTAAACAATTTTAAAGCAATATTTCATAATCGTTCGCCAGTTCATCGTCATCTGGTATCGTGTATAGGGCCCCATAGCGACAAGGAGTATGTTAAGGAGTCAGTCCATAGAGTAATGGATGACCATAATGGGTACTTAGGGAGATGAATTGTAAAGAAATTTGACCTTGGGGGTGTAGCGCTGAGTTATGATATAATTTCACACACATGACTTGGCAACCCTAACAAAAATACAATCATTGTCAGTTGGTGAAATCCTGCAATTGTATCGTGGTAAAAGGTGTCCTCCCAATCGTCATCCAATACTAAAATGTGAAAGATCACTGAGTTCTTAGAGTTCCAATGGCAGCTAGCCAGTGTGATGTGTATTTTGAGATAGTTCCAAGTGACACCTTAGGATTCGTGTGAGATCCCGTAGATAACCACAACAAAGTGGTTGTTAGTCTTGTGTGCATTAACTTGTGTTTAGGTCTTTCTGTCTTTTAGCTAATGAAGCGGAAAGACTCACATCTTACATTTTTATTTTAGAATCACATGGCGGCAAGGATGTGATGCTCCATCTCGAGGATGAGTGCACGTGGAGGAGGCAAATGCCTGACGTGATAAGAGGCGTGGATCACTTCTTGAGTATCTCTGTTATGCGTGGATGTTTCCTAACTTATGCTTTTGTGTAGTTTCCACACCTGATTGGGTGTTAGAGATGACTACTCTGAGTCTAGGACCCAATTCTTTTATATGTATTTGATTTGGATAGGCCTATGCTACAATGCTTTTGTTTATCTGTATATTCAGTCATCTATCTTATTATCATATATAGTTGTATTGTGAGGTTGTATTCATTACTTTACTCAGGAAAAACACTTACGCATAATTGTATATATTATGAAATTTAGTTATATTCTATTTATGTTATTTCACTTTATTTATTCATGAAGTAAGCTTCTAAGCAACATTGCATTGCGTACTCTTCTCGAAAATATTAATAAGCTATTTTATTTATTTCGCAGTGTTGACTTTAGAAAGCAACTTATGAAAAGTTTTAAGACTTCACTAAAATTTACAGGTCACATTTTCTCAATTTTGTTTGATTGTGAAAATTATTTGGATTAATGCACTTTATAAATAAATAAATAAAGTTATTTGATCAAAATAGTTTAGACTTATTTTGTATATGTCTTAAGTTCATGTTATGATTAAACATATAATCAAATAACTTAAAATTATTTTTAAAATTATCTTATGTTATTTCTTTGAGATATCTAAGGGTGAGTATATAGGTTGGTCCGGTCTGTTTAGGACCTGGCCAGTGAAACCCACATTTTAGACGGACCGGGTAAATCCATTCAACGAAATAAAGGGCTTTTTTTAGGTCCGTATCTGATTCACCAATCTCGCAGATAAACAGACCAGTTTGCGAATTCAATTAATAATTTTGAAAAAAAAAACATATTAAACGACCCATATGGGAGTCTCAATGTGCAAGAGAGAGGCGTACCACGTAGAGGGGGGGGGGGGGCGCATGAGCCGAGGAGGACAAAGTAACCTTTGCGCACGGTGTTTGGTCTGGGTAAGGGAAGCACGACACAGTGCTGGCCAAGGTAAAGAGGTCATCACGTAAACCAAGGAAGAGAAATTGATGTCGCAGCTGAGTAAGTATTGGGGAAGGAGATGGGCAGCAAAGTGAGGGCTGAGGAAGGAGACGCACAACTGAGTGAGGGTTGGGGAAGGGGAGGCATGCAGCGAAGTTAGGGTTTGAAAGTGTATGCTTTGAATATGATGCTCTCAAGTCTCAACTCAATTTGTATAATTCTTTTTTAAAATTTACTTTGTCTTATATAGGCTACTCGCAAGCCCGCGGATAAAATCTGTTTAAGTTCGTGGATTTAACGGACTAGACTCAAGTATTGCTTATAATTATACGGGTTTGTAAAAAAAAAAAAACCCTAATCTTCCCAGTCTACGGGTTTAACGAACTGAATCGCAGACTTGAACCCGTATACCCACCCCTTGAGATTTCTTACCAAAATAACTTTTAAGAATTAGCAAATATTATTTCTTTGAGGTATCTGATCAAATACCTTAGAAATATTTGCATAATTATATTTGGTAGGAATTTAAAAATATGATCAGTTCACTTAGTGATGTAGCTCCATGTGGAGCTTGTAGTCCTGGGATCTTCATCATCAATAAAGTCATTTGCTTCTTGAAGATCAATGGCAGTGGAAAGGAGAAGAAGGAAAGGTGATTGGAGACACCACTTCAAGGAGAAGATGAGTCAAGAATAAGTTCACCACCATAGGAAGCCATGGATAAGAGCTTGAAGGTAGGAGAAGATGAGTGGAGGGAGAGGGAGAGAAAGGGCACAAAATTTTATGCCTCAAATGAGGTCTGAACTTTGAAGTGTAATTCTTAAATGATCAATGTTGAAAAAATGCACACACAACAAGGCCTCTATTTATAGCTTAAGGGTCATACAAAATTGGAGGGAAATTTGAATTTCTATTCAAATTTCACTTCAATTTGAATTTGAATTTGTGGAACCAAAATTTCACTAATTATGATTAGTGAATTTTAGCTATGGTTCAGCCCACTAATCCAAGATCAAGTCCAAGATTCTCCACTAAGTATGTTTAGGTGTCATAAGGCATGTAAAGCATGAAGGACATGCACAAAGTGTGACTATATGATGTGGCAATAGAGTGTAGCAAGCAAATGCTCACCTCCCCCTCTAAAATTTAATTGGATTGGGCTTCTACCAATTCAATTAAATTTATCTCCCAACATACACATCAAATATTCACTTAATGCATGTGAAATTACAAAACTACCCCTAATACAAAAACTAGTCTAGGTGCCCTAAAATACAAGGGTTGAATAATCCTACATTACTAGTACCCTACCTACATTATGGAGCCCTAAATACAAGGTGCAAAAATAATGAAATCCTAATCTAATATGTACAAAGATAAGTGGGCTCATACTTAGCCCATGAGCCCAAAATCTACCCTAAGGCTCATGAGAACCCTAGGGCCTTCTCTTGTCTCTCTTGCCCAATCTTCTTGGAGTCTTCTATCCAATGCCTTTGGGGGGGTAGGATTGCATCACTTAGAATATTCTTGGGATCAACTAAGGTAATAAAGGATACTTTATATTGAAAATAACTACTTGAAAATACAAAATACGATTAAAGTAAGTTATAAAGCAACGAATTGCATACATCTGAATCAAAATTACTAAGATAAAAACAAATAAATACAAAAAGCAATTAGAAGAAGGGTGTACACTGTTAGCCGTCTTATACGACTAACTTTTGTATAGAAAACATTTTCTAAAACTTGTATAGTTTCCCAATTTATGGTTATTTTGTAGTGATTTCTGTAAATAAATCTTGTTTTATTGTTAAAGTTGTCTCTAGAATATGTCCATTGGATTTAATGATGAAATTTGTACAATTATAGGTGAAAAAGAAGTCATGAAGTGCTAAAAGTGACAGTTGAGCTTAGCTCATCAGTGGGCTAAGCGCAGCTTCAGCGCGCTTAGCATGGCAGAAGAATCTGGCAAAGCATCATTATCAAGGTTACGCGCTAAGCGTGAGATCAATGCACTAAGCGCAACAGTTGTCTTCAGCTAGGCTCAGCGCACGACTGGCGCTAAGCTCAAATCCACTTACTCGCGCTAAGCGCGAGGGTGGTGCTTAGGGGTGGGAATAGGCCAGGCCGGCCTACAGGAGCCTACGCCCTGGCCTACATAAAGCCTGGCTTGAACTGACCTATTTAATTAAAAGGTTAGGCTCGGGCTTTTTTAAAAGCCTATTAAATTAAATAGACCAGACTTAGGCTTGTTAAAAAGCCTTATAAGCCTGATAGGCCAACCTATATATATATATATACATGTATATATATTTATATTATTTTTTGATACCAATTTATACTTATATTATTTTTTGGATACAATTAATTTTTTTTTAAACCAGCAGACTTGATTACACATTACTGCTCCATAACTTTCATTCCTATAATCAAGTAAGATTTTAATTACAATTTAGGTGTCTTTATATTACTCATTATTTTTATTGGCTTTCCTATTCTGGTTAACGTTTCCTTTTTCATTAACTTTCCTATTTTTCTACCCCAAAGCAAACAAATATAAAAAGGCTATCAGGCCAGGCTAGGCTTTTAAAAAGGCCAGGCCGAGCCAAAATAAAAGCCTTTGATAGGCTATAGGCCAGCCTCAGGCCTAAAAAATTCATCGTAGGCTAGGCTCAGGCCTTTTAAAGCCTGGCCTGACCTGACCTATTCCCACCCCTAGTGGCGCTAAGCGCAATGTCACGAATTCAGAGCCTATTTAAAGTCTGTTTTGTGCAGAATTTGGGTAAGACAGATTTTTACAACATTCCAGAGCACACCACAAGTGCCTATTTTCGGGAATAGAGCTCTGGAGGCAGCAAGAAGAGCATCTTTTGCAGAGATACCTAGGTTTTGTAATCTCATTATTATTATTAGGGGTTCTTATGTAATGGTTGGCTAAACACCCTTGTTGGGGATTTCTAATGAACAACTGATGTAATTATTTTAATATCTAATTGATTGTGTTCTTGTGTTCAATGCTTCTTTCAGTGCTTAAAGTTCGTATGCTCTTGGTCTGATCACCCATTTGTGTGCATAGTTAGGTGATTTTAACATTGGGAAATGTATTGTTGCCTTAGAACTTGAATGAAGTAGAATTGAAACTTAGTCTTACAAGAAGGATCTGCGGATTAAGTTTTGGTTTTAAGTATGCAGTTACAATAATGTTGTTTGGTCTAAGTCTAGTCCAACAAGAGGGATCTGAGGACAAAGCTTAGGCTAAATTAGTCTAAACTTTCGTAAGCTATTTAAGCTAAATCTATTCCAACAAGAGGGGTCTGAGGATGAAGCTTAGTTTAAGTTAGTCTAAACCTAGGAGGGTTGTTTAAATTGAGCCTAGTCCAGCAAAAAGGATCTGAGGACGAAGCTTGGATTGATTCAGTCTAACTAGGGATCGAGGTTTAGTAACTTAAGCTACAACATAGAACACAAAAGCATGATTGATTAGAGAAATATCTTTATATGCATCAGCTGGTCTATTAGAAAGACCCAACGCTTCTACCTACTGCTGTCAATTTTACTTATTTGTATTTTTACTGTTTTTAGCCTAGACTTAGTTTAATTTTGTTCCAAATCATCAATTATCAATGTTTCTTTCAACAATGCCTTATTTCTGAATTTAACCCTATCTTAGACTAGTTCCCAGAGTTCGATACTCGGATTCATCCATTTTAATTTTAAATGCTTGACGATCTGGTGTGCTTTCCGACAAACCGGATTTCCCTTGAACATATTTGTATAAAGAAAAAGTGGACCAAAAAGTAACTCCAAGGGAAATCCAACATACACCTTAATTTTTCTTCAACGTCTGCCATATGCTCGATGACTTGGTCGCCTTGAATCACCTTATACTACCCAAGACCAGAAAGATCAATATCTTAATTGAAAAGTCTCACTTGATCATTTGCAGCATCAAAAACTTTGGTAAAGCTTTCGACTGCATCATCTTTGGCATCCTCAAGGGCAAAGAATAAATCATTTGATTTTTTTTTTTTGGCTTCTTCTGGTTTCAACCTAACTGACTTAGCATCTTGTTCAGCCAATTCTTTCTCCTCCTTTAGTGTTGACATGACCTTAAAAATAGTCTCATCCCTTTCAATCTTGGCAAGCAAATCTTTCTCCCGATCAACCAATCTTTTCCTCTCCGCTTCAATCTTAGCTTTGGACTGAATCAAGTTATTGTTCTCAGATTCAATCATTTTTTTTTTGTCTATGAACACATCCTTCCTTTTCTGCTTCTTTGCCTTAAAAGCACGTTCAAACTTAAAATTATCAGCAAGGATCAAACGCATCTTCTAATCAACTGAAACGCTCATCACTACAAGATGGTTCGTTAAAGATGCAATTCCCTTCATGGTGGTTTGAACAGACCACTTGCTAAGGCTTTCAGCATCCTTTTCCAACAAAAGAAGTTCTTGAATCAATTTCTGGTGCAAAAATTTCACGTCCTAGAAAGATGATGGACCTCCAGGCTGATCCCCCTAATTCACTGCACCCCGGTTGTCACCCATGCAAGTAGCTAAAGTATGATCTTGAGATTTCACCTCATCAGGATCTTGGGTGGAGCCATGTTGGAGATCGACTTCTTTAGAGTGGGATCAAAAGATTCAACATTCATTGTGGAAATGTTGTTGATGTGCCACTTTTTCTGACCCCTTAATCAATGGAGTTAGTGGCACCAAACGCGATTGGATGAGTAATCGAAGACTCAATAACACTCTAATTGGCACCATCTTCATGTAAGCTCTTCTTGCTCTTTACAACAAACCTCTTGGCCATTTCTGAAGGGTCCATAGTACCTGCTAACATATTAAACCTAGGATTAGTATGAGCACCATGCAATTATAAAAACAAATGAAAGATCAAAATTTACCAAAGTATATACAAAGAAATAAGGGTTGGTTTTCATTCAACAAAATCACTTTCAAGTTAAACACAAAACCTAACTTCTCATTCTTCTCCACATCTCTTTTCCCTTTCGTAGATAATTCTTCCTTTTTTAATTTACCATAAGTTAGAGGGTTTCTTGTCTAGAAAATGGAGTAACCACCAAACAACAACGTTTCACTACTATCCGCTCGAATCTTAAAAAAATCATCCTTAAAGCTATGATAATATTGTTATAAATAGTGATCAAATTATGATCCGCTACATTATTTAGGGACCACCAGTAACTCCTCGTGTTAACCCTCGACTCAAAAAAGCAAAAGAATTTTTCCAAGGTTGGGAGGATTTCTAAGTTTTGACACAATAGTTCAAAACATCTTACAAATGCCCACCCGTTTAGGCGAAGTTGGGTCAGGGCGACATTGAGCATAAACATGACTTGTTTTTCAAAGGAGGAAAAAGGAAATTTAACTTGATTTTTTTGTTGAGGAGAGTTTTGTAGAAGAACATGTAAACATCATTCCTAGTACCACCAGCACATACCGACTCACCCACCCCCGTTGGAACACAAACTATAGACTGATTGTCCCTGGTCCTAGTAAAAACAAAATTATTTTTATCCTATTCACATATTCAAGGGTAATTAGTCCCGAATGTTTCTCGAGAACATCTTGTTTTACCTAAGAATATCAAACGACATATGTAACACCCTCCCTGGTATTTTCTGCCAGCAGTGCCCTTTCTTGTCCTTTGAGACTTGATCCCTTTTCCAAATCCCTTAGAACATGCCTAAAGAAACTTGAAAGCTAAGCAAAATGGAAAAGTCAAAGGAAGGGGGTTACCTTCTTGTTCCAAAGAATAATGAGCTCCAATTGTGCCTCCAATGAAGTGTACTTTGGTGCAAAGCCATGAACTCCAATGTCGACAGAGAAATGCATGTGGGTTTTCAAAAAAGAGAAAGGGAAAAAGGAAGCATGGGTGAAATAGAAATGACAATGGTGGATGTTGGGAGAAGGAGTTTCAATTTATAGAGCTTGAAAGGGCATGAGGGAAGCCAAAAGCCTTCTATCTTTTTGGTTTTAAAAGTTGTAATTGTTAGCAATTACCACGTCGTTTGGAATCAATACGCTATTTTGATTTTCAAGTTAGACATTTGGGTTTCTGCGTCCTTTCGAAAACCTCATCAATGAGAGCATGGCATGTG
Source organism: Glycine soja (assembly GCF_004193775.1). Classification (NCBI taxonomy): domain Eukaryota; kingdom Viridiplantae; phylum Streptophyta; class Magnoliopsida; order Fabales; family Fabaceae; genus Glycine; species Glycine soja. The sequence continues at coordinate 18,361,152 of NC_041019.1, read as the reverse complement.
GCACAATGCATGAACATGCATTAAAATTCATTTGAAAAGTAATAAGTGAAAGAATAGTTGAAATGTCATTTCCTTACTGGGTGGGGGGAAATGTGGTGTTCGAAGAGGTAGTTGGCATTATGATGGGACACATCTCATCAGGGAAACATGCCCTATCACACATGGCTGGTGTCCCACCCAATCTAGATTGGATGAGTATGTTATCCGATCCCCTTAACACTTAGGGCATCTAAAATAAGAATTTATTAGGGGATTTCTTGACATAGGTTATAAGAAATTTTGTGATCCCCTAATGGCATGTCATCTTTAAGAAACTCAAACACAATTTTGCTCTAATACTAAAAAACTTCTAGAAACCTCAAGAAACTCATTTTTATATTTTTTTTATATTCACTTAATTATGGTTCAAATAAAATAATAAATTAAATTTTTTATTTATTATGTATACAAATATTAAATATTAATTATTGATGAAAACTTACTCTATTCTTTTTTATAATAAGTTAAAAATAATGAAAATACACAATACAGCATAATATTCAATTAAAAAACAATGAGAATTACATAACATTGAAAAAAAAAAGTAATGATGAAAATACATTTTACATTATAATACATAACTAAGGACAATGGCCTAAACAACAACAAAAAAACAACAAATAATCATGGAAAATATGTAAATGTCAGAAAAAATTATTCTTCATTATTTTTTTTCTGAAAGGTCCTCAAATATGTTCAACCAAATCTATCTGAAGTTGGTGGTGTTATGCTTTATCATGAACCTTTGCTCTCATTTGGAGGTATGTTGATCTGAAACTGGGGTAAGCACCCAAAGATACTTCATTTGTCGACATACATTACCTTCATTATCATAATCAATATGATTTTGATATCTGTGTCATTCGTTTCCGACAATCATATTATGCAATATGATGCATGCATAAATTATATTTTTCATTGTATATGCATCCTAGGAATGTGTTGGACCACGTATAATTGCAAATTGAGATTGGAGAACTCTAAATGTTACGTTCTTCATCCTTTCTTGTTGATTCATGTCATTGTGCAAATAATTTTCTTTTTTCTCCTTGTGGCCTTGAGATGGTCTTTAGAAATGTAGCAAACTTTGGATAAATGTCATTAGCAAGATAGTACCCCATATCATATTGGGTTCCATTCACTATGTATTGCACCACAGGCACGCGTACTGACAAAACTTCATTAAACACATTGGATGCATTTAACACGGTAATGTCATTAATTGAACCTGCGGTGCCAAAAAATACATGTCAAATCATAAGTCTTTTGATGCCATGACTTCAAGAATAATTATTGGGTTGGCATGATCACCTCGACAACATTGCTCTTTCCATGCAACTATACAATTTTTCCATTCCCAATGCATACAATCAATGAAACCTAGCATATGTGGAAAGTTGCGCGCCACTCCAATTTGTAGTAGTCATTTAATGAGAATGTTATACGGTTCTATTTTTTACTTGATTTTCTTCTCCTTCAATTAGTTGAATATTTTCTAGACCGATTGGTGATTGTACTTCATTGTTAAGGGACTCAACATTGAATAAAGAAGGTCTATAACACATGTTTTGATTGGTTGGGGGTGGTGGATACATAAAAAATTGTGGATTTTAAGAAATTTCACCTATAACACCTTCAAAATTTTGATAACTGAAAATCAATGTTTAATGCATTTCTTGCATTATTTGACTATTTGATTTATTTGGATGAGTTGACGTGTTGTGTGAATTATCTATGTGTGATTGCTTGCTCTAGATGTTAGATTATTTGAGAGGTCAAGTTGGAGATGTGAGAGGTCAAGTTTTACCCAAAATCCGGTTTCGATAAAACCATGATCCCAGACTTGCTAACCGTTGGATCACTTTCAAACTTGAACTATAGGTCTGTGAGTCAAGTTTTCACATTTTGACCATTGGCATTTTCCATATGACCTCCTTGGATGGCTTGCTTAGCGAGACAAGCACGCTAAGCGCAATTCCCAACCCAAGAGGGAAATTCACTTAGTGAGACGACCACACTAAGTGCAATTCCCAAACCCAAGAAGGAAATTTGCTTAGCGAGACCAGTGCGCTAAGCTCAATTCCAAACCTAAGAGGGAAATTCGCTTAGCGACACCAACGTGCTAAGCGCAATTCCAACCCGAGGAGGTAACTCACTCAATGTGAGAGGTTACACTCAGCGCCAAAAGTGAAGTTTCGCTTAGCGAGACGAGCTCACTAAGCGAGATCTACAAATTATAAAAACAATAGCGTAAAAATACGCGCTTTAGATCTCTCTCTCTCTCTCTCTCTAAACTTCCACCCAAAAACCCTAGAACCTCCTTCTCCACCACCCACGAGTTGTCGTTGCTTGTCACCAGACCACTGCACGAAAAGGAACGCTTTAATCTAAGTGAAATCCTCATAATCCACCTTAAGGATTCAATAGAGAAACAAGCTCTCAACCCTACTTTCATGGTTTCTTTGAGTTAACCATGATTCCTTTATCTCCTCCTAGTTGAATTGAGCAGCTATTAGTATCTCTTGGGATTTCGGTGCCGTAATAGGATGCTTTTTTCACTTCCATTGAAAAACCCTTGAAAATGAGACATTGTAAAAGTTACCTTTTTATAAAATTTATGTTGCTTTTGTGAGTTTCATTGAACCCTGGTCACATTGGCATGATTGGAATTTTAAAATGATGTCTCATTGATGTAGACCCCAAAACACTTCTTAGCCCCTTTTAATTTGACAGAGGTATTTGACCCCGAATGTTAATATTAACTCTGTATTTGGATCGATGAATGTGGACATGAAAGGGCTCCGAGCGACGCAGAGAGGAGCTGACGGAGGGATATCAATAGGTGAGGGAGTTTATTATTGATTTATGTCTTTTAATACCATAATCAGGGTCAGGGAGCCCAATTATAGGGATGTATGCTTGTCCCTGTTGCATGCTAATTTTCAAGAAAAATTGTGTTTCTGACTAATGGAATGCGATATATTTGTTATTGATGAATGAAGTTGTGAATGATGTTCTTGTTGTAACAATTGTAATTTTTGGGAGAAGTCTTAATTACAGAGGAGACTCAGCCTAAAATTTTATATTTTTTATTCTATTTACTTCTTTATTAACTTTTAAATGGGCATAAGAGTTTGTTTTGTAAACCATAGTTCTCCTCTTTAATTTAGGATTTTCCCTAAAATACTAGACTCGTGATAACATGGATTGTTGTTGTATGAGACTTATGTTGTTTGAAGACTTGGGGAGTGTGAATTCGAGGCACAAAATTTATATTTTTATATGTGGAATGCGATAACTGATGACGTTGATGACATATAGATGAGATGATGTTGATGTTTATGATAATGTTAATAGGAGATGATGTTGATGTTTATGATAATGTGATATGAGATTATGTTGATGTTGATGTTTATGATAATGTTGATATGAGATGATGTTGATGTTTTATGATAATGTTATATGAGATGATGTTGATGTTGATAATGTCATTGAGACGAGATGATGTTGATGATGATATTGAGATGGGATGATGTTGATGTTGATGATGACATTGTGATGGATGCTTGTTGTGTATGTACATGATGGGTGTAGTGACCAAGTTAGATATCCTTAGTGGGGGAAATAGAGTGGTTAAAAAGTGTTGAGCATCTCTGGTGGGGAATGACTTAGAATCTTTAATTATCCATGGTCAGTGCACTAATGGTTCCCATGTTTCATAATTCATATTGCATGTAAATAATATAAACTTTGTCAGTAAGTACCTATAATTTTTCATAAGGAAAAATACTTGTACTTGAGGGCATGTCACTCGATTTGGAACCCCCTTGTGACTCAGGCTAATCACCATGGGGGAGTTACATGTGCATAACAGGATGACCTTGACATTTGATGCCAAGTTTTCCTAAGTGAGAGCTTCGTGTGGAAACACTTAGGTTATTTCCTGAAAAATGGTATCATATTGCATTTGAGAGTTGAGGTCAAGTGCATGCATCATACTAGTATGATTGATTTGAATTGTGGAAAAGTTGATGACTAGGTGTGAAGTGTATGTTGAACTAATGGATTATTGAGTATGATTATGATTATTTGTTGGATCAAGTGGCCTCGGAATAATTAAGAAAGGGGGTTGAATTAATTATTAATGAACCTTTACTAATTAAAAATCTATCCTTCTTAATGTTACTAGATTCAATTAGGCTTTTACTATAATGTTAAGAAAGTAAAGAACATAAATAGAAACTTAACCAAAAGTAAAAGCGATAATTAAAGTGCACAGCAGAAATTAAAGAGTGTAGGAAAGAAGAAGACAAATACAAGAATTTATACTGGTTCGGCAACAACCCATGCTTACATCCAGTCCCCAAGCGACCTGCGGTCCTTGAGATTTCTTTTCAACCTTGTAAAATCCTTTACAAGTAAAGTTCCACAAGGGATGTACCCTCCCTTGTTCTCTTTGAACAACCAAGTGGATGTACCCTCCACTTGAACTGATCCACAAGAGATGTACCCTCTCTTGTTCTCAGTTACAACAACCCAAGTAGATGTACCCTCTACTTGTACCACAAAGGATGTACCCTCCAATGTGTTAAGACAAAGTTCTCAGGCGATTAGTCCTTTGAAACTTTGTGAAGGGGAAACAAAAGATATCGCAGGCGGTTAGTCCTTTGAAATATTTTGTTTAAGGGAAAGGGAAGAATCAAAAGAATTCCCAGACTATGTCGTTTTGAATTCTTCGAAAAGGGAGAAGGGAGACACAAG